>NC_051235.1:13229495-13536995 GCF_015220715.1 Pygocentrus nattereri
AAATCAACAACACCAGGGCTCAACTTCTTTTTTTATTACATAGTTTTTCATTTTAGTTATAGTTTACTATAATAATAACCTTGCACCCACTGCATTTCAGTGCATATAAAACAACACTTGTAATACAGTGTAACAGTATATATTATATAGAAATTGAGACATTTATTTAGTTGCTTTTAACCTGAGTAGCCTACTAACCATTCAGACAGTAGATGGCGTAGTGTTTCAAGCAACTTAAAGTCCTGGAAGGATCTGAGACCTAAAAAAAAAGGCTTTATCAAATAACATCGTCCATGCTCACATGCTGGGTGACTAGTCAGTGGGTGAGTTTAAGGAAGTTTCTGTTCATGCTTAAACCGTGTCCAACTGCAGGTGGCCTTAAATCACATATTCAGACCAATTACAGAACACCTGTAGTAGTATTAAGATCACTGGTACAGAGAGAGAGTATTCAGTGTGTTGCTCGTTTTACCATTGAAAAGTCATCTTTGTGTTAAGATGGTTTTGGGAACTCCATCACTAAATGGTTGAGAAGTGTTCTAGCCATAACATGCATGTTTTTTCTCTCTGAGTAACTATCATTCCACTGTACGCCGGCTGTTAAGTAATAGCTACTTTGCCGCATAATAAAAAACACATTTTAAGACAGAATACAAATGGAAACAATTAAAAACGGATCACCAAAACCTTGATCGCTAGGGGTCCGTCTAAAAAGTCCATAATATAGAAATCTTCCATTTCGTTTGTCATGTATTCAGGTAAAAGAAGGCAAAATCACATCAAATCACTTCTAGTGAAGAAAGTGGCTTCCTGTAACTGTGACTTCCCTTAAAGAAAATTCACATATATTTCAGATGTGAGGTATGCAAAATCCTGTTCACAAGTCATCACACCTTTTTACACACATAATCACATTTTTAACATGTGAAGTGTGGAAAAAACACCTGTGTTTAAAAAAGCCACTTTCATTACTGCAAGTGAGTTAGTGCAATGTTGCCTTCTTTTCGCTTTTTTTCACTTTCCGCGATAGACTGTTGACCTGTCCAGGGTGTATCTTACCTTCCACCAAGTGACTGATGGGATAGGCTCCATCTCCACCTGCGTCCCAGAAGGATAAGCGGTTTAGAAGATATGTGTGTGTGTGTGTGCGTGTGTCTGTGTGTGTGCGCGTGTGTGTGTCTGTGTGTGTGTGTGCGTGTGTGCGTGTGTGTGTGTGTGTGTGTGTGTGTAACCCAAACTTGCCATTGTTTATTAAAAATATGAAACTTCAACTGTTAAAGTTTCCGAACTGCTGAGCTAATGTTAAGTGTTTATGTTGGTTGAACTGCAAATGAAATGCATTTTGGTAATATGACTGGTGTGGAACTGAGGTGTAACCGCTGTCCCCCAGACTGTTGTTGGGGTAGGAAAGTCGGATCACATTACATGCAGTGCATGCTGGGGACTTTTAAGAGAAAATTAAAATTTGTTAGAATATGGTAGAATTGTTTGGCGGGCCTGATCTGGCTACGGTTCCTTATATTGATAATAACAATAGTAATAATGATCATAATAATGATGATAATAATGTTATATGTTGTTTTAGAGCACTTTTCATGCAGACAACTTCAGACAACTCAAATTCTTTGCAACATGTGGTAAATCTTAACAGTAATAGAAGAAACTATGAGTATTCAACCTAAATGATATGACAGTGCTACATATCAAATTAAAAAGATAAATACCAAAGAGACCTAGAATTTTTAGTAAAGGCTGAGTTTAAGAGATACTTTTCAAATGTTTCTTAAAAGTGAGCAGTGAGTTTGGCCATCTAATAAAAGGGGAAATTAAGTTCCACAGACTCATAATAACCCAAAAACATATCCCTAAGTTTCCTTAATGACTAACGTATTGGTGATATGCATTTCTGAAACATTATGTTGAGTGAATTTACCAACTGACATTCTTTATGTTTAGTTGTAGTTTGTTTTTTAGGAGAGACGGTCAAATGTCCAGTGAATGACCGCTTTATCCGTAACGTGAAAGGATGCTACTTTTGAGCAGAAAGAATTGCTCATATTAAAGTACATTAGATATAATATTTTGAGCTTCTTTAATTGAGTGTTTTTATTTATTTGCAGAACTGTTGTATAACAGCAATAAAGCACTCATGACTATGTTATCAAGAATAGCATGATTTAAGGAACCTTGAGAATGAGCTGCAGCTAAGTCACAGCATGTGTGGTAACACAATCCGTTTCTTCTTTTAATTATTTTATTAAGTAGCTGGTGGATGCTAGCCCATAATGACATCATGATTTTTATGTATTTGACTGCTTACCTAACTGTTTATAGCTTTTTGATGGTGCATTTTGTCCATTCTTCACAAACCTCAGGACAACCAAGTATCACGATACATACTGTGTATTGTAACAATGTCTCTAAGTGAGTGTTATATTGCCCACTCCACCTTTTAATGCATGCTGGGACAATGAGCCACTGGAGTGATTTTACTAGAGCAGTTGCAAATTTTGGGACACTTTCATAGCCCCCGTTTCAGAGCAGATTTAAGGCAGAACTCAGACAAAGCTTTGATTCTGCCTTGATGCTTCCTCCATAGACGTCGTCGTCCAACCTAATGGAGTCATTCATTTAGCTTCACAACTAAAGAGAGAGTGAGCGCGGTAAGGAGTTTGAGAGTTCATGGAAAATTAGAAAGTCCCCTCCTCCCCCTCCTCCACCTCCTTTCCTTCTCTGACTTTATTAGCCTGCTAACTGCAATCATATTATGCAAAGGAGAATAGTTCATCGAGAGGGGAAAAAATGAAGATGAAAAAATAATAACCTTATAAAGATTAATGCGCCCTTCCACTTCATCTATCTATCCATCCATCCATCCACCCACTTTTTTTCATTTTTTTTCTAGCACTCGGGCTCCGGCGTTCATAAGAAGTCTGAATTGGTTTTTCAATTACTGGGGGTGCGGCAGCTCACTGGCTAAACAAAGACTTTCCGGCAGGCTCCAACCAGGCGGTTTGAGATTATGCATTACCGCAATATCCAATTTAATAACTCGGATTTCCTATATTGTTTTTTTTCCCCTTCTCTCCCTTTCTTTGTATTCCCTTCCACAGCCGGAGCAAAGCAGGCTCTGTCTTGCAGGCAGAGGTTTCAGCAGCTGGAGTTAACAAAGACATTCACAATGATGAAGTCTGTATACATGGAGCAATACAGAGGCTCCTCAATAAGGAGACATGAAATTGGATTCATAGTTCAGGTCCCAGGAAGAAGGCGAAAATATGATTAAATTAATTATGAAGGGGAGTGAATATTAGTTGGCGGCTAAAGAGGCTTTTAATGTGCTTGGTAATGGCATTCAGTTTGTCTTTGAATAACCATAAATCTGGTTTTATTGGAAACCGGCGGCTTTTTCTTGCTGGTGAACTGTATAGTGGGGTTCAGTTAAAGTTTATCAGAGGAGTGAACATGTCTAGTACAGTTCCTCTAGTTCTGCATACACGTACAGTAGAAATATCTGACCTTGAATACTTATTTCTTCAGGCCCTGAAGGTCATTTTTCTTATTTGCCATGTTTTCTTAATTTCGCTTTGACACTGTTTGACCCCACAGATCAGGGAAATACTGTTTATTTATTTATTTATTTTTTTTGATCAGACTGACTGCATTCACTCATGATGGTAGATGTACTGTAATAAAAAAGCCTTTTTAATAATGTCATGGTGGATTTTAAAGAAAGGTGATAAATGACAAACTTTGCACCGGTCACACATCTCAGTTTAGAAAAATAAATCTGCTCTTGCAGGACTTGGTCAGTGATGTCATCGCAATTTGTTTGCACTGATATGATGGATATGTATAAGGATCTGCACACGTAATAGATTTGCCAGTCATATTCGGGAAAAAAAGAGGCAGAGAGGAAAAAAGGATTTTAGGTGAAACAAAATCCATTCTGCAGGATTTATTCTGCCAGAGAAAATCTCACATTTGCTGAATTTATCAGTCTGATAGATTAGTTATTTTCCTTAGTGTTGGTATGTGTGTGTGAGTGCACATTGGTGTGACGGAGGCTGTTCAGAGGGCATTCTATTATGGCATCTTTCAGTATTGTAAAGTAAATGTATTGTGACGCTTGTTTCTATTCAAAAGAGAGAAGGAGAGACAGAGAGAGAGAGAGAGAGAGAGAGAGACACAGAGAGAGAGAGAGAGTGAGAGAGAGAAAGACAGAGAGAGAGACAGAGAGAGAGAGAGACACAGAGAGAGAGACACAAAGAGAGAGAGAGAGTGAGAGAGAGAAAGAGAGAGAGAGAGACACAAAGAGAGAGAGAGAGAGAGAGATAGAGAGAGAGGAAAATTAGATCTGTTTGATATGGCGCAGTGAGCTTCTGTCACACTCAAACATATACCACATTTTGTTGAAGTAGAAGATTGATCTTGAAATTGATCTGTACATGCTTCACCCACAAATATGTTCTTTGATGGATACTGAACAGGCTTTACAGAACATTGATAAAAATCCCATTCACCATCATGAACCTTCTCTATCAACGAGATGTTTATCCCTAAACACCATTACCCAACATACGCTACTGAATCTGTCCTAACAGTGGAATCTTTAACATGCATACTAAATATATATTATTGCCATTTAAATTCATAACATTTTAAATGGAAATATTTTGATGAATATTGTTTGACTAAGCTGGACTCTACAGTTTCTTATCCAGTTAAGAGTTTTATCAACATTTATCTTTCACATTTTGACTGTCTCACAGTCTTTCACCATGTAAGCTTTGGCTGATCGTACGCACAATTCTGACTAACTGTAGATTGTGATTGTGCGTGCATGCGTCACAATAAACTATATAATTTCATGTCAGTCTGATCGTGTTAAATACAACATAGATATCTAGAGCAAGGCAGCTGATCAGGTGGATAAAATTAATAAAAAAAGATAATAAAATAATGCAATTAGTTATGTAAGAATTAGCTGCCAGCCAAAATCCCATAAAGTGAAACGGTGACTCGGATTTTTTTATAGTGGTGGAAGTAGGAACCAGGGTTCACAATCTCTACAATGCAAATATAGTTATTTTGTTCACTATCCAAAACCACCAATGAACCTACACGTCTTGTTTATCAAGATAAAATAGTTGTAAATTGTGAAAAATTAAGTTTTCTTTGTAGACTATTTTACTCTACAATGCCCTGCATGTACCTTTGCACCATGAATTTGAATTTTAGGCCAAGACTTTACCAAAATTATTGTGCAACAACGTCCCAGATATAAAGTAAGATATATGACGGCACTTTATATTAAAGGTTTCTTAAGAGAGAGCTTTTAGAAATATTAAACGCTTCACACATAGTTTATCACTACCACTGTGATCTGTTCTGACTCTGTATGTTTCCCTACGGTGAATCGTTTCACATCAAGCAACTGCATGACTTTGTTTACATCTCAAACATTTCATTGTGCCAAGGTGGAATTCCCCTTTAATTTGACATAGCTCTAACCATACCCTTGACCCTAATACTAATCCTAACCCTTACCCTGGTTCTAACCTTGGCCCTAGTCCTAATCCTAACCTTAACGCTGATTAGTTTCTCAAGATCTAAATAAAGCTATCTGAAGTTATCTAAAGTTATAAAGTTATCTAAATAAAGTGGGTCCCAATTTTTCCCTTACCCCAAATGTCGTGGCCAAGGCATGCCAAATGTATGAAGTTAGCTTTGGAATTTTGCTCTGAGGCTAATAAGAAATAAGAGACGGCCATTTCATCCAAAATCTTCAGACATTTGGGGAAAGTGGAATTCCTGAACCAGTGCGACCTTTCATCTGGGAAAATATAATTTGAAATAAATGATATACTCTTAAGACACTTTCTGTTGTGCACTGGGTTGTGCTGTACAGTTTCTCATTGTTTTGAATGAGATTTCTTAAACTGTTCTTTTCAAAGTTCTGTAAATATAGTCCAACAGTAGCTACGAAAGAAAGTACTTGTGGGCGGGGCAAGGGTAGGTCTTATGGTAATTTCAAATTCCTCATTCATTCTATATCGAGGTATGAATGGCAGAGACATTCCACACAAGCATTCATACACACACATACACATATGCAGCTTTAGCTTGGCCCAGATTAAGTCCCAACTGAAACAGGGCAGAATAAGGGCATTTGATATAAATCTGTCATTTGAATATTCCCTATGGTGGGTCTTCACTTACACTGTACGGCTAAGCTCTCTGGGCCAAGGACCCCCACATTAGGACGTCTTAAAGACGCTTAACTTTTTGAGGCAATCAGTGCTTATTTCTCTGTTACATCTTTCTTCTCAGTAGGGCGGGGAGCAAATTATGAAGCCATCTGTTATGGTATTAAGTTCAGATACTACTTAAATTCCATGATGCTTCAAATGAGGTTCAATTCACGCACAATGAATGGCGCATGATGGGACTCGCTCTCGGAAGCGTGTTGTACAGTATTGAGTTGTGTATAATTACTGGATAATCTCTCTGTCTTTGTCCTTACAAGAGGGGAGACTTACATTGGGGGATGTTTGCTTGAAGCACTGTGCCTCGGGCATCTCTTTATCCTTTTGAGTCTCTTACAGATGCTCTAATAGGAGAAGAATAAGTTGTTTTATGTGTTGTTGTGAATAGTGGTTAGTTTTGGTTGACTGCACATTCCCAGCTGGATAACTTAAAATACCTGCCAACTTCAGTTTTGATGTTTCTGTAGTCGTCCTTTGTGCAACTACAGCCAGGGACGACCTCTGAGCCTTTGTGACTGCCACAAAGGCATCATTCTCTGCCTT
This sequence comes from Pygocentrus nattereri, assembly GCF_015220715.1. NCBI lineage: Eukaryota > Metazoa > Chordata > Actinopteri > Characiformes > Serrasalmidae > Pygocentrus > Pygocentrus nattereri. Next base: position 13,236,308 of record NC_051235.1, read on the forward strand.
TGTGGTGCCGACTTTGCCAAATTTTCTTAATCCAGTCTCAGTCACGAATCAGGTTTTCAAATACCAGGGTGCCTTGTGAGTATTTTTAACATGTTGCTGCTGAATTCAGAGTGTGAATTCAGAGTGAGAATTGTAGTACAGTACAATACTTTAACTTGCAATAGTTTCCATAAGCTAACAGTGTTGTAGTTATGTTCCAGTAGTAGGTGGATCAAACTGCATGTGATAATTTGGACAGAGAAGCATCTTTATATTTACATCAACATATCTAAAATATAGAGAATTTTATTAAGTCAGAGATCACCATTTTTTAAATTAATTTTCAGTCAAAACAGCTTGTTAAGTTTTAAGTGTCAGAAAAAAACAGAAAACATATTTAACAGAAAGTAACAGATGCTTATATAACTAGATCAAATATAAAAGTTTTCAGTATTCAGTGTGTCCACCAGTGTGTCTGCATTTTCTGCTTGTCTCACTCCAAATAATCCCTATTCAAATTTAAACTCATCATTCCGTAAAACCTTATTCCACATCTCGGATGTCCAACATGGGTGTTCGGGTGCAGGTTTTCCTCTTTGTTGTCAGTTTTCTTTAAGTAATGGTTTCTTGACTGCTGCACATGTTTTAGACATTCTCACAGCTTTTTGTTTTTTCAAATCTAAAGCAAGAATGGAGCTTGGTTTCCTCCCGTCTCTTAAAGATCAAATAGTACTGTTTATACTGAAACAGTACTGTTTGTCCACTTGTTTTAGTGGTCTGCTAGGTCTTGCGTGACTGGAGTCACATTTCTCTATCATTTTTTTTCAATTACAGTTTTAGAAACTTTTGTTTTTTCACTTATTTTCCTTTGACATTACATCTCCTTTTGTAATCAGATTGCCTTGGATCAAATTTCCTCAGAAATATCTTCTTTAGCTTTTTAGATGCTAAGGAGAAGGAAATTTGGAAGGCAGTAAAGGTGTGTTTGTACGTTTATTGTCTCTTTAAAGAGGAACATGTCAGTGAGAGCTTTGGGAACAGCTTTTGTTGAGAGGACAAAGCTGTACCTCGACGTTTAAATTGACATTACAGCACAAAGTAAAGAATGAACAAAATACTGGTAGGTTTGTTATACTTCATGTTGGAGGCTTTTGTGAAACTATATCATTTATATCAAGTGGAATTGGAACAGAAAGAATTAAAATCTCACATTATGACAATTAAAATCAAATTGAAATATTTAAAATTCTGCACTACTTCTAGGCCACTATTCAAATTGAAATACATTTGTGAAATTTACTTTTAAGGCCTTTGCAGTCTCATTCCTTCCAATGAAAGACATGTTTAGATGACGTTGGGTTGGATTTGTCGATCTTTTATCAGGTTTGTGAAGAAAATTGCTTCAGATCACTGCTGAAGTCAACATGTGGAGTTGGTCCCTGACCTCTTCAATGAGTCATCTAACATACTTACCCTTAGATAATGCAGTAATGAATTGGCCCTTTACATGGTAATGGGGCTTCTTCCAAGGGGGAATGTCAAGGTCAGTGAGGGTCTGTGAAAACCAGTATTGAATGCTTGGATTTAGTTTTTTTACCATTGTTTTTAAAGATTAAGGCTAAAATGTGGAGGCATAATCCTTTACCCTTGACTTAATTAAGATTCTCCTTTCTTCCCTCCTCAAGGCTTTTGAACAGCAGCAGTAGCGTAGCGCTACATGCTAGAACAGCTAGAGAATTAGCCTGCCTTAGCATCAGATTGACAGAAATGGGTTGTCTTAAACTGCTAAGCACTGCAGTAACTTCATTCAAGGGAACTACTTCTCCTTAGATAAGTGCACCGAAAATGAAGCATACGCACACATACACGTAGCAAACACACTTATATAAGTTATCATCCCCTGCCAAAAAAGTGTCACATCCCTTGCTAACGGTTGTGTTGCTGGGCTAGCAGGGTTAATTGCCTGACGAAGCTTCAAAGTGTAGGTTTGATGTGCTGTTTGAGAGATTCGTGTTCAGCTGAGCTGGAGAACAGGCGCTGGAGAGTCTTCTCCTTCGCTCTCCTCTCACAGGTAATCCAGTCTCTCCAGGGCATTATTGAATTTTCTTGTTTTTCTTCTTTGTCAAGTCAGAGTGTGTGTGTGAGAGGGGCAGAAGGGGGGGTAGAAGTGAGAGTCTGACTTCTGAAGGCAGCTCGCCTCGCTCGCTTGATTCTCATTCACCTCTGCAGATCCACGTCAAAACCCAGACCAAACCTTTTCAGGCCTCAGACCGCTTTGAAGTAGAAGGAGAGTCTGCTTTCTCTCTCTCTCTCTCTCTCTCTCTCTCTCTCTCTCTCTCTCTCTCTCTCTCTCTCTCTCTCTTGCTGTCTCTCTCAGAGAAATTAACAGCCACATAATGCCTGTTAGCCTGTTTGATATTCTCCTGAATTCTGGGTACATGCCCTCCCAGACATGCAGATTAAAACGCCAAGATACTGAAACCTGGCATCAGTACCTCTTGGTGTGTACACACAGTGCTATTTTTAATATGCGTATTGGGTAAATAGCCTTCGTTTCTAAAGTTTGGATTGATGATTTATTCTTTTCTTATCCATTTGAACACAACAGTGATGTTCAGTTTCACTTTCATCATTGTGAATTTCATCATTTCATTGTTTCAGTTTCATCATTGTTTATATTAAGAGCTGTGCTTGATTTTCTTTGTACTCAGTAGACCATGTTTAAGAAACAAGGTCTGAGAGATATAGAGAAGCAAGGTCTGAGAGATATAGAGAAACAAGGTCTGAGAGATATAGAGAAACAAGGTCTAAGAGATATAGAGAAACAAGGTCTGAGAAATATAGAGAAACAAGGTCTGAGAAATATAGAGAAACAAGGTCTGAGAGATATAGAGAAACAATGTCTGAGAGATATAGAGAAACAAGGTCTGAGAGATATAGAGAAACAAGGTCTGAGAGATATAGAGAAACAATGTCTGAGAGATATAGAGAAACAAGGTCTGAGAGATATAGAGAAACAAGGTCTGAGAGATATAGAGAAACAAGGTCTGAGAGATATAGAGAAACAAGGTCTGAGAGATATAGAGAAACAAGGTCTGAGAGATATAGAGAAACAAGGTCTGAGAGATATAGAGAAACAAGGTCTGAGAGATATAGAGAAACAAGGTCTGAGAGATATAGAGAAACAAGGTCTGAGAGATATAGAGAAACAAGGTCTGAGAGATATAGAGAAACAAGGTCTGAGAAATATAGAGAAACAAGGTCTGAGAGATATAGAGAAACAAGGTCTGAGAGATATAGAGAAACAAGGTCTGAGAGATAGAGAAACAAGGTCTGAGAGATATAGAGAAACAAGGTCTGAGAAATATAGTGAAACAAGGTCTGAGAGATATAGAGAAACAAGGTCTGAGAGATAGAGAAACAAGGTCTGAGAGATATAGAGAAACAAGGTCTGAGAGATATAGAGAAACAAGGTCTGAGAGATATAGAGAAACAAGGTCTGAGAAATATAGAGAAACAAGGTCTGAGAGATATAGAGAAACAAGATCTGAGAGATATAGAGAAACAAGGTCTGAGAGATATAGAGAAACAAGGTCTGAGAGATATAGAGAAACAAGGTCTGAGAAATATAGAGAAACAAGGTCTGAGAGATATAGAGAAACAAGGTTTGAGAGATATAGAGAAACAAGGTCTGAGAGATATAGAGAAACAAGGTCTGAGAGATATAGAGAAACAAGGTCTGAGAGATATAGAGAAACAAGGTCTGAGAAATATAGAGAAACAAGGTCTGAGAGATATAGAGAAACAAGGTTTGAGAGATATAGAGAAACAAGGTCTGAGAGATATAGAGAAACAAGGTCTGAGAGATATAGAGAATGCACTGCTTGATGTTGTATTTTGGCATTTTTCAAAATCAAACTAGGCCAATGAGTTTATAACTGTCTTATGCCATGTTTGTCGGTGCTATAAGAAACAGCCATTAGGATAGTTTAACAGTAAGTGCTTAGCTCTTTAAAGTTGCAGTTATTACTGGTGATAACAAAAGCACAATGTAATTTTATATCAAATATTCCTCACTCATTGAAAAAGGGGAGAAATCCAGGACATGCATTCTGATTAATTTTGATAGTAGAGTATCTGCAATGAACTGTTTCTGAGGTATTCTGAAGTATTTTCGTGTAAATGAATATGATATAAATTTAACAGCACGCAGAGGAATACTTAAAAAATAACATAAAAACACGTATTAGTAAAAAAAAATACAGCTATGTGTCATAACATTGGATGCTGATAAGGACTCATCGTCTTACACAAGATATTTTATGCTCAGTGGACGATAAATCAACATGTTTTTTTTCTAGAAAACACATTTTCATTGTTTCTGAACCTAACACACATCAGTTAGCCTGTTTAGCAATATAACCATGTAACATCTGCCCTCTCAGCCAGGTCTTTAACAACATCTTTAGGCTTTGGTGTGGCACAGTTTGATATGCATAAGTACTCACATTTCACATAAGTGATGTTTTGTTGAGTTACTAATCTCTATATTTTCTTCATCGTTCCGTGATGAATTGGCATGAGTACCCAAGTTGTGATTGCATTATTCAAATACTGACACCCTGAATGGTTAACTGAGTGCTTGTGTACCTGAGCACAAAAACCTTCCTTATGATGCCATGTTTGTGGAAGAGGAGAAAATTTAAAAATTTGTTCTGTGCAGTAAAGTAATTCATGCAAAACGTATGTAATTATTTATGTATATATTAATAGTAAGGGTACCATGATATGCATGTTAATTTGAATAGTTTTTTGATGTGGGGGTTGCAAAATCATGCATGCTATGAATCAAATAATGTTAATTTTATGCTATTAAAATGTGTGATATAAAATTGGTTTCTGTTTTTTTATTTACCACAATCTATACTACTGTAATATTCCTAATGTGATAATTACAAAAAAAAAAAGCCAACAAAAAAACCTCCACAGCTAAGTTACCTTACATTACATGTATTTAAGGTAAAATGAAAAAATTTAATTGGAAGCCTTCTTCAGCCTTGTGGAGGAAATGCAAGTCACAGAAGCGACTTCTACAAACAGGGTTCAAGGCCACTAAGTAACTCACTCTATAGCGATGTTTATAGCTTCTGTATTGCACCACTACTCAGTTATAGAGAGTCCTGGATTCTGCAGTTTGCTTGCAGTGATTGAATGACATTAGAAAATCTCCAGTAGGTTTGAGATTTAGCCGTATAGTCTACAAGTTTTTATATTTGTATATTTGAGACATAATTACACATTTGCCAAACACACATGCAGTATGTAACATAGATGTTCAATAAGCACTGTTGCCACAGGACGACCATAGAAATACAAATAAAACATAAATACAAAAGATATGTTAATTTTTTGATCTAAATGAATCAAAATTCTGAAATAAAAATGCATTTTATTATAAAATTTGTGTACCATTACACCCCTGTAGTATACACCTCATAACTCAGAAAAATGACAGTAATGATCCTAAGGGTTAAATAATAAGTAACGAATGATATGAAAATAATAGTAATAATGCCATTGTAAAGACTTAAAACAGAGAGCGAGAGAGAGTTTCTAATCAGTACATCAGGAGTGAAATATTATCTATAGAAAAGGCTCAAACCAGGGCCTCCACTGTACTCTGTCCTGATTGTGTGCTTGTGTTAGTGTGATTAAAAGAGAAGGAGGACAGGAAGATGCTAACCCTTTATTACCCCATGAGGCCACAAATAACCCCCATAAGACATGCACCATACACACCCACATACACATATCCTCAATCTTGTGTATTCAGATGATAATCTCCAGCTTTCTCAGGGTTTGCTAATCTGCCCTCTGTGAGCTTCTTTTCACTTTCTTCACCCTCCTTCGCATCACTTTTACCCCCTGGAAAGCAGATTTTGAAAACTGCTGTTTTTGTGCCAGAGAGTTCATGCCAAGAAACTGACAAGAGAACAAGAAAACCATATTATATTAAATGGATGTGTTATTTTATTGGTGATGTCCCATGGCAAATATCTTCACAATAAGATTTTTCTTATTTGTAAGCAAAAAGTAAAGTTTAATTTCAAATGTGCCACAATTTGGTCACATCTTGCGTAACAATAACTATAACTCACATCCTTGTTGCTTACAAAATGATGATAAGAAAGCAAGCAAGCAAGCAAAAATTATTTATATAGCGCTGTCACAAAGCAGCTTTACAGAACAATCAGTATTACAGAGAGAAAAGAAAAGAAAAGAAAAGAAAAGAAAAGTAAAGAAAAGAAAAGAAAAGAAAATCCGGGTCCAAGCCCCCGACACCGGATAGCAAACATTATTAGTATGAAGTATTATAGTAAAGTGGGAAAAGAAAAGATCTGAGGGTGAGGACTGCACAGCGTTGTAAAGCAAGAAGCTCAGTGGTGGTCAAACCGGTCCAGAAGGCTGGTGAGCAGGGGCACCAATCAAGGCAGAAGAGGCAACAGCATCAGACGCACAGGATGGGCAGCTGATCAGCTCGGCAGAGAAAGGAAAGAAAAACACAGAGTCAGTTCTGTAAAGAGTGGCTGACCACAGAAACAATATGATAAATGTTCAACTAATAATTCCTTTTTTACCCCAGTTTAATAACTTCCAATTCCACCCATAACTCACAATCTTTAGCTCATTGAACTTGCAATAGTAAGGTAACATAACAATAATTTGTGATTTACATTCTGTTACCTTATTATTTGAAGTTCAAAGAACAAGGAAATTTTAAAGGAACCAGGTTATTCAGTTGTTTAAGCTACAATATCAGTTTTGTTTTCATAGTGCATAATTTAATGTTTTATAATAATCACAACTGGCTTTTTGATTTTTTGCCAAGCTCATTAATATATACTTGAATTGACATACAGTCCTGTGCAAAAGTCTTAGGCACTGTTTAAAACTATTTAACTGGACAATATTTGTGGTTTTGCTAGTAAAAACACTGTGTAACAGAATAATTACAAATACAGGTTTAATTCTGGTGTTTTTCTTGATGCCCCCAGTCATCGTATGGATTTGTTTTCTTTTAGCAGCTCACCTGCTTTAAAGTATTTAGGGATTAATTAGCCTAATAAGGTACTGGATGATAACGGAAATTAATAGTGTGCTGAAATGAGAAGAAGTTTGGAAATGGTTGAAATAAAAAATAAATAGAAAATAGGCATACATAATTGATATTTTAATGTTGTGAATTTTTTTTGTCTGAGCAAATACACACTTCCAGGATTAATAGCTTTTAACATGTAATTTTGCCAAGTGTGCACAGTACTGTATGCTTTCAATATTTTACAATAGATCCAAAACTCTCAGCCAATGCTATATTCAGACATCTTAATAATAAGCACTGATCTTAGAGTGGCTATAGGTTTCTGACCTTCTTCATGATAGACAGTGATGGATGAAAAGATGAACTACAAAGATGTCTGCCAGTGCCTACTCCTCCTCCATTATCAATATCCATCAGTCTAAATCCACCCTTCTTCTCAATGTGACGGTGTGTGGGCATGTGTGTGAGAGTAAGTGAGTGAAACCTGACCTGCACTGTTTCACATCAAAAGATACTCGTCAGAGTATGAGAGAAAAACACCAGGACAGCTTTAATTTTCACTGGTTTTTCTGTCTGGGCTCATCCTTTCTTTTCTTTCAGTGATTCCTCGTCTGCAGAAGTTTAGCAGTTAGTGATGCTTTGTTCACATTCGCCTGGAGCAGAGAGAGAGAGAGAGAGAGAGAGAGAGAGAGAGATCAAATCAAATCAAATCAAATTTATTTATATAGCGCTTTTTACAACTGATGTTGTCACAAAGCAGCTTTACAAAAATGGGAATCACAGCACAGAGAATCAGACAAAACACTGAACATAATATACAGAATATACAGAATATACAGAACCCCCGTGAGCGCTGAGGCAAGGAAAAACTCCCTCAGAGCTGGAGGAGGAAGAAACCTCGGGAGGACCAAGACTCACATCTAAAGGGGGGACCATCCTACCACTGGTCAGACAACTTATAAGTTAAACATTGAAAAGTCAATTTTACATCCACGCAGTTCTAATATATTCAGGTGTGTATAATCAACAGTGGAAACAATTAGAGTTCATATAGATTTGGATGTGATCTGTAGTGGAGAAGCTGCGTTCCAGAAACTTCCATCAGTCTGGTCAATCAGGGGGACAGGGGGACTTGAGGGTGGGACATCCATCAGTATTGGGCCGGACCGGTGGACAGTCAGTAACTCGGAGGAAGGAAAGATTTAGGAATTAGTTTAGACTGGATTTATGAAGAACAGAAAATGTAAAAAATGATCAGAGTGTGACTAATGACTCCAGCAGGTCTGATTATGACAGCCTAACTAAAGGGAGAGAGCCAGAAGGTAACATAGAGAGAGAGAGAGAGAGAGAGAGAGAGAGAGAGAGTGCTATCGCTATTACTATCATTGAACACAGAAACACACACACACACATACACACACACACGTACACACACAGTCGCTATCAGTGTAGTCAAATGCTGGATGAGGGTGAAAAGCATTCAGTTGGACAAAACGCTGAGGAGGGCATCAGGTTGTGATTGGTGGGGTGGGTGTGTGTGTGTGTGTGTGTGTGTGTGTGTGTGTGTGTGTGTGTGTGTGAGGCTCAGGTTTCTTTTCCTCGCCAGGTTTAAATTGTTGCCTTTTAGCAAAAAAGAAAGAAAAGATGAGTGAAAGAGGGAGAGAGGAGTGAACGGTGATACTGCTGGTGCCGGCATGCAGCGCGCCGCCAGTCTTCAGCATCAGATCTTATCAGGACAGAGCGAGCAAGAGAGTGCGAGCAACACACACACACACACACACACACACACACACACACACACACACACACACACACACACACACACGAACATAGACAACGGGAGACACACAGAGAGAAAGTAAAAGGGTGAGAGAGAAAGTGAGAATCAGAGAAAGGTAGAGAAAGAGAGAGAGATAGAGAGAGACAGAGAGAGGGAGAGAAAGACAGTGGGAGAGAGATAGAGAGAGGGTGAAAGAACAAGCACGGGAGAGGGAAAGAGAAAAGGAGACAAAGTGAGAGGGAGAGAAAGAGAACAGACAGAGAGAGAGAGAATTTTTAAAAATCTATTAAAAACTTTGAAATGACATTGAAAATTGAAGTGTCTTTCCAAGATTCTGGCACAATCTGAGGAATTGCCGTTTTCCTTGGTAAGGGCAAAACAGCTTCTCTTGCTGCAAAATATGTGTCAACATGTCACCACCTGAGGCACAGTAACATCCTCCACACCCTGACCCCACTGACCCTAATGAGAACTGTCCCCATATATATATATATATATATATATGAGTCTTCATTCTCTAAATGGGTTTAGCCCATATTGCAGTGGGAGACACCATGCACTTGTGTTAGCCTAGCCTAACAAGCTACAGCTTAAAGCACTATAGAACAAGTTTGATTTTGACTTTCTGTCACTCCACAATCAGTCAACTTTGCTCTAGCTGTTGTAAGTTGTTATCATCTATACTTGTGTTAGTAAAGCTTTTGTTAGTCAGATTCTCACCTGTTCTGTGGTGAGCAGAGCCAGCAGCATGCTAGTTAAGCTAACACTCAGCATTTATTCTTTCCCGGTTGTCAGCGCCGTTTAATATTTAGATATTGGAGCTAGATTGAAGCCTTGACGTTTATTGAATGGTAGTTTTAAAATCATGCACTGCTTTCATTTATTTGCCGTCTGATCGAACTGAGCTTATTTGATTGTCTCCAATTTGAAATAACACAGTAGGATGCTGTGGCACAATACCGGCCTAAACATAAAACCAGTCAGCTGTGTTGTTTCGAACCAAAAGGTTATGTGGCCCAGGGTATGGTTAGCTAATTGTGTCAATAGCTAATTTAAGCGTTCTGTGTCGAACCGTGTTCGTGTGGGAATGCCATTGGTTACCCTCCATGCTTAGAACCGTTCAGCCCAGCAGTGGAAAAGAAGTCGTGTTTTCTTTTTTGAATCTGTTTGACTCACATATCCAGCACTGACGCAGCAGCACCTGTTGCTTTTTTAATAACATTCAGGTTCGCACAGAGTTTGGGGACTAAATAGAGCTACATATGAGTCTGTAAACCATAAATTAGGATCTTACCACACACTCTTATGCATAGAGATTTCAAACAGGACATGAGTGCAGTCTGAGGAGCCCTGCAAAAATGTTTTTACATATTTTCACATCTGTCCTTCTCCGGTCTCCCATGTGTTGGGTGGCATGTGTACTGCGATTGTAAAGACTTTAAATCAATAACTATCTGTGAATTAAGATTTGAACATGTTTTTTTTTCAGTACTAGTTTTTTCTTTTAATTCTTGACCATCGCTCCCATTGGGGAAGTTATAGCGCCCTGCGGCTATAATATGGCCACTGCACAAAGAAAAGACACGTGACTGAAACAGATGGAAAATGAGTTTCGACCTGGACGTGAGCATAATTTGCCCAAATTGTTACATTAATACTGTTTTCTTTATGGCTGAAGAAAGAAGCTAACCAAGTAAACAATCAAATACTACTGTGCAAATGATCAATTAATGCAAAATCTATTTTAAGTATGTACAATGAACCCACCTTTTATTTTTTCTACATTTGTTTTTAAAAAAAACAGCAGTTGATTGCTGTCAAAGTGCTAGCTAATAAACTACAACAACCCTTCCACTATGTCTGTTTTTTTATTTATTTATTTACTGCATCCTGTGGGGTTATTTCAAAACACTAAAGCGTGTAATGGTGTGCTGCGTCATACAAATACATTTTAAACAATAACTGATTAGTAAGTGTGCCTTCATAAATGTTACACATTGATATTATATTGCATTACTGAAATAAAAGATTTGGTCCATTTAGCAGTGTTTTTCTTTCTTTTTCTTTTTTTTATTACATTTTCTTTAATCCCATGCTTAAAGAAAGTGAAACTCTTCAGCTTGTGTGTCGTCTGCTGTTCGCAGTACCAGCTGGCCAAGGATTTGCTGTTTAACTCAAGAGGGTGAACTGCCGTCATGTGCTAGTCTTAAGACGGCCGTTCATAATCCCTTTGGATTGTGTTGTAATTGTTCCTAATTACTGCAGAAATGGTCAACGCATGGCCACCTAGATCAAGGCCAAGACCAGCTTAAGAAATCCTTTCTTTGGGGCCCCTTATGGGTAAATAATGTTTTGACACCAGATCTTTCTTCAGCCTGAATCAAAAGACCTATATTTTAAAACAGGAGAAAAACATCCACTTGATCTTTACAGAAATTAATTGCTGACAAAATAACATTTCTTTCCATTTGAAATTTATATAAAAAAGCTCATTTTAGACATTAATTGCTGATGAAATCACTTTATATTTTGCTGTCTTCTTTTTTCCTGTCTTTTGCTTATATGCAAGCACTAATTTTGTGCAAATAGCCTTTGGGTATGGAAAAACAGGCAGAGCAGATTTATTGTGTCTTCACAGCAACTCCATGAAATCAGATTCATGTGTTTGTGGTGCAAATAACACAGAGGATTAAGTAATGTAAAGTAAGACTGGGGGTATGTGGCCTGTGCCAAAGCCGGACTCTGTGGTAGGGGGCAAAAATCAGGCAAGATTTGCCAGATTTTACAGAACTGATGCCAGAGAGTGTGGGAGGGATCTACCTTGAGATGGATGGATACATAATATTCAGACAAGACACACAAAAAAGAGGAAAGCGAATGAAAACAAATTGAGGTGTACGGTAGATCTGTGAAAAGTAGCCATGTATTTAGGACAGTTAAGTCAAGTCCCGTTGGGTTTAGGGGGTATGATGATTAGACACTGGGCCTGCTTTCTGGTGCCAGCATTTGAATGCTGAAATTATTATTCAGGTATTTGTTTCATCACAGAAAGTGATGAAACAAATATATTCCTCTGTGTGATACTAAATCTTCATTCAACACTAGTGCCGTCAACCTAAAATTGTAAGCCACAGGTTACTGAGCTGTTAGTATGAACTCTTTTTGCTACTCAAAGATGGAAATTAATCGGTATGCACATCTCTAATGAAATCCCTCCTATTTTAATCAGGGTAGCCTTTAATATTCGGTATTAACGCAGCAATCAGTAGCAGCGTGCATTAAGTTTCTTTTCCCTGTGATTGTTTTTTGCCACCTGCCACTATAGAAGCATGTGTAAAAAGCAGTGAGTTTAGTGAGGTATGATGATTGGTTGGTGGAGCTTTGCCCACCTGATGCCAGGCCTGCTTTCTGGCTTCCTAATGAGCTGTGCAGTCACTCAAACGAAATGTGTGGAAGAGGATCTCTGGAGGATTTGGCCCCCGCCACAACTGAGCTGCCAGACCTGATGGTCTCACTGGGAGAGTGTGTGAAGGGCTGTACATCCCAGTAGCAAATGGTCGGTGTAATTTTACTCACACGCACTCAAGTAATATAATGTATGCACACATGTGCAGCCCTGCATTCATATGCATGAGTATACAGAAATGCACAATGTACACACACACTGTAGCCACACAATTGTAAATGGTGGTAAATCTGGACTCAACACATGCATATTGAATATTCATGCAAACCTGATAGTCTTTGTTAGCAGTCTATTGAGTCACAACATGTTGCTGCTTGTTGTTAGCTTTTAGCATTGGAAACTCTAAATCATAACCCCCCACACACACATGTACACACACACACACTTGTTCTAAGCGACACAACTGCTTTCCCTCCTGCCTTTTCTTTCTTTTCTCTCACAGCCTTCTCCCTTACCCCCTTAACTTTCGTCTCCTTAGCTATGAGAATTGTCGCTGTAAACATGTTGACAAATGGCCCTTTGAAAGGCCGGTTACAGACGACATTTCTTCAGTAACAAAGTGGATATTCGAGAGGGCTCACTGGGCTTGCTTTACAGCCACTTCAGTGATCAGTTGTCCACTCGCCAAGAACCTCAGGCCCCCCAGCCCACCCATGACGGGCAGCTCCATGAAGGAACTTATTTATAATTGCAGCAGAGGCCGGGTTTCCTAAAAGCGTCCCTCCCCGCCCTTTTCTTCGTAATGAAGTTTAGCTGGCACTTTCCATCGCTAAGGTAGCCAAAAGGTTTAGTGTTCTTTGCTAATATTTTAATATGATTTGTTTTGGCATCCAGCAAAAAAAAAAAAAAAATGAAATTGGCATGCTCGACCGGCCAGAAGAGGAGCGCTCCAATGCCAAATTCGCTGTCAGCGGCTGCACTTAGGGGAGGAAGGGCTGTGGAAGAAAAGATGTAATTAACGTTATTGTGTTTCGGCCCATGGCAGGCCGGCTTTGAACAGGGGCTAGTAATTCCTATTGATGCCTCTGAATGCCCTTTGTTGATGCAGCCCTTGTTGAAAAATTGGATTATCCTGCCCACCTTGGTAAGAGGAGATAATCTCTGACCTGGGCTATTAACAGGAGAATGCACTTTTCAGTTAACCCTGGCACTTTTAGCAGTAGTACTATTCTTTAGAAGTGTTAACATCATACAGTCTATGCTAATATGGCTAAAGTGTGCAAAAGGCAAAACAACCATAATAAATGATAGATAGAGTACTGTGGAAAAGTTACAGAACAGCATTTTAAAATAAAAATTTCAGTCAAAACAGCCAAGATATTCCAATTTCAGGAGTTATTTTTGAGGGGATTAGTTAAAGGACAATAGAAGGAATAGAAGAAAGTCAAAGGAAAAATCAAAGTGAAAATAAAAACAAGCTTACAAAACTAAAAAAAAAGATAAATGAGAAAATCGGCCTCCTAACAACTGCTGTGGAACACCAAAACTGTCGGCATCAGATAAACAGTACTTTCATCTTTGAGAGAGAGTTGTCCTTCTGTACACTGTGAGAAGACAAGTCAACACTATGGGTCTGAAAGGACGTGTAGCTCTTAAGAAGGTGTGATTGGGTAAAGGAAATAAACAAGAAAATGAATGACAATTGGATTAGAACACTAATCTGGATATCTGAGATGTGGAGGAAGGTTTTATGGACTGATGGGTCTAAAGTTCTACTTGGATCATGAGAAATGGAAAATGCAACCAACTTCTAAGGCTGAACTTTGGAGATATTCTGCAGGTATCTGAAAAACTGAAAAAAGTATACTGAAATGAATGAAAGCTGTAATAAAAACAAAATGTGTGCACATTAAATACTATATTATTAAATGTCATATGTAGTTGTTGATTCTGTTAAATATATGTTTTCTGTTTTTTTTTTGACACTGAACAGAAGGGTGAATATTGTACAAAAAACATTGTGTGTGTATTATTTAGAGCTATAATCATGAACTTTGTAACCACTGAATAATAACTGCTTATTTTGAGACTTGTATGTATGTGTTATTATTATTGTTATTTTAAGAACATGGTGTATTCAGTAATACAGTATATGTGTATAGGATGAGGTTTAAGTAGAATGGACATTATCTGTGTGTGTATGTATTGGAGAAGAGCAGAGATTGGGTGACGTGTGTGAAGGCTCTGCCCAGCGGAGCATTGCCTGTGTGAAGGTTCCTTGCAGCGGACGGCTAGCCCGGCACAGTCCGCTCTTTCATGCGCTTGGAGAGTGGGGCTCCAACCTGCAATAAAGGAGCATTTGATCCCCTTGAATTCGTTCTGCGGCCTGCCTTTGATTCCTATATCCACTCTCTTTCTGCTTTCCCACTTTGTTTGGGGCAGGAGGTCAGATGTCCATGCATGAACTGAGACACAGAGAGAAGAAGAAAGAGAGACCGCGAGAGGAAAGGAAAGTGTTTCGCTGATAAATGGAGAAAGGAAAAGGTTGTTTTTAGGTTTGTACAATTCTATTGTTTGGTGTTTAAATACTACAGCTACTAGAGGTTAGTTCATGGTATATCATTTATAATGTCATTCATCAAGCAGAAAAAAAGAATGAAAGTCATTCCTTTAACATGCTATATGTGCAAACTTTAATTCCAAAGAGCTGGAATGCATTATGTAATATGCTAATAAAAACAGAAAGCAGTGCTTAGTAAATTCAGCTTGACTGTATTAAATTGCAAACAGAAAAAAAAAAAAAAAAAAAACAAAACAAAATGATTTACCTAATGTACCTTAGTAAATATATGCTTGTTCCATACACGACAATAGCATGTTAGAACATCCTTTAATTTTAACAACATTCAAGAATTGTTTTGGGACTGAAAAATCCAATTATTTAACTTTTGAAAGCTAAATTTTCATCTTTCTTCCTTCATTCAAGTCTTCAGCTGTGCAACCATACAAGGTCTTTGTTGTATTTTATGCTTCATAATACAATTCAAATTTTCAGTGGGAGACTGGGCTCTGGGTTCTGGACTGCAGGCAGGACAGTCTTGCACACAATCTCTCTGATTACACAGCCATGCTATTGTAACATGTGGAACGTGGCTTGGTGTCATGTTGGAAGAAGTATAAATGACCCCAAAAAAGATGTCATCTAGAAGGCAGCATATGTTGCTCTTTTAATTAATGTTGGAATTTGTTAATGTTGCCTTTGCCGATGTTGGAACTAATGTGCCCTCAGTACCATGACAAACCCTGGCTCTTGAACTTTACACTGGTAAAAATCTGGATGTTCCTTTTGTTTCTTAACTTGGATTTGTACATGTAGCGTCAAATGGTGTTTATTGACAGTGGTCAAAATTTCCATGCCAGTGTTTTAATGCAGTGCTTTCTGAGGTATTGAAACCAATCAATAGTTTTTGGCCTTCCCCTTTTCTCCAGATTCCTTGAATTTTTTTGCAGAGGGTGAAAAATTTAAAATAGGAAAAAAAATAGAACATTGTTCTTAAACTGTAGGTTTGTTCACTGATACAGTTTTTCATGAACCTCAGTCCCAAAAATGCTCATAAAAGACTCACCCTTTGGCTTCACTTGTTCAAAATGTTTTTTTTTTTTCTTTCTAGCATTTAACAATGTTCCTAGTCTTAAATTGCTCGTGTCACAACTTTCTGGTCATGTTACAGGCATCAATTTCAGAATGAGCATTTGTACATGCTTCATTACTTCATTACAGCATCCACTGACTCTGTGACATCCTCTGTCATTGTACGTGGTCGACCACTTCATGGCTGAGTTGTTGTCGTTCCCAATCGCTTCCACTTTGTTATAATACCACTGACAGTTGACAGTGGAATATTTAGTAGGGAGGAAACTTCATGACTGGATTTGTTGCACAAGTGGCATCCTATCACGGTACTATACCGGAATTCATGGAGCTCCTGAGAGCGACTCATTCTTTCACAAATGTTTGTAGAAGCAGTCTGCATGCCTAGGTGCTTGGTTTTATAGAGCTGTGGCCATGAAAGTGATTGGAACAGCTGAATTCAGTGATTTGGATGGGTGAGTGAAAACTTTCGGAAATATAGTGTATGTCCAATATAAATAAGTGATTTGTTTATATTGAGTAATTCCCCTATGGAATAATTTAAATACAACTATAAATTTTTGCTGGCCTGGAGGGGGAGCCTCCTCCTGTTTAATTGTGTGTGTGTGTGTGTGTGTGTGTGTGTGTGTGTGTGTGTGTGTGTGTGTGTGCGTGCATGTGCATATGAGTGCTCATGGGTGTGTGTTATTGTGTTGTGTTTCACAGAATCATGCAAAGCAAAAAAAGAAAAAAACACACACACAGGAGAGAAAAATAGATCTGGAATCCTTCTGGAAGCACTGTAGTCACTTTTTAGAACCCGGGACTTTTGGTAGTGATGAATGTTTTTTTATTTTTTAATGAACATTCTATGTATAAATGCTTGAAAACAAATATAAAGTGTTTAAAGTGTATAAAGTTGATATATGTACGTAACATATATGTATATGTAACCTCCTCCACAAACTTGTTCTTATTTTCAAGTAGATAACAAGTGCTCAATAATCAGCATAAAAAGCTTCTTCAAGTTTATTGGAAAAAAGCATCCCAGAAGGCTCTTCTTTTAAGAGTGTATCAAGCTGTGTGAAATCACAGAAGGGTATAGTGTGTAGAATCTTTAACAATTTTTTCAGTAAACAGTAAAATAGAAACAACCTTCTTTGAATAGTCAGTATACATAATGTTTATGCAAAGAATTGCATTGCCATTATAGCCTCTTTCTACGGCCATGTCACTGTTAGAATGGAAATTAGTTTGTATATTTGTAATTAATATAATCTTATATAATATTTTCCCCTCTAACACACACACAGTAATAACTGATATCCAGTTATTATTGTGTGTGAAATGACTCTATTGTGCTGCTAGTGAGCAATGCGAGATGAAGGGGAAGGGATGAGAAGTCACTGCTGTTCTCCTCATAAACAGACAGCACAACTGCAGCTTTTCATTTTAAAAAATCATGTGCAAATGCCAAAAAAGTAGTTAAACACACTTTCATAAGTGTTAATTGCTTGGAAACTAAAAGCAGTTTACCTCTGTTTTTGTAGCTCATATACATTTCCATTAAAATACATTCCATTCTTTCTGTATGTTTTAATATTGAGCATTTCTGTGGATGGAAAGTGAAGAGGAATGTTTTCTTGAATTTGCTTGTCTGCAGTAGCAAAAATGCATCTTTTACCATGTTTATTCCTCAGAGAATAGACTGTTGCTTTTAATCTGCTTAGGAAGCAAGAAACTGGCTCCATTCTGCTGGTTTCATCCCAAGCAGTGGAGACTGGGAGTGTATTATGGCACTAATATTCCAGGCATACTGTGCATCCTTTGCCAGTTGGAGATGCCTGGTCCTTGCTGTGCCACCTGTTCAGACCTTCTAGTCTCTTTAGACAGGAGGGCAGGATATTGGCAGAATGCGGACAGGTTGTTGGTGGAAGCATCTCACAGGTGTGCTCATTAGCTGTGTGTATGTGTGAATGTGTATGGCTGTTCCTGCGGCAGCTCTCCAATTCAGTCTACCACCTGCTCTTTGGAACAATGTCTGGTGTTCAGCTGAGTAGGCCACTCTTACATTCACTTGTCTAGGCCTTGGCCCAGAACTCTGTGTTCCACCAGGTAACCTGAAAGCATGTAGAATGAGAAATCCATGTGGGACGTGCTAAAACCAGTTACTGAACATGTGTGTCTGTGTGTTAGCCCTCTTTTAACCATTCGTTCAACAAAGGCCACTGGCATGTTTCTGAAAGGTGCCAGCATGGAACTTGCCAGTTCCTGTTTCATAGGCATGCATTGCCAGTTACAATTGTTACATTTCCTGTGTGAATTTTCTATTTGTCCTTTTTAAATACTTCCTGTCTGTGGTGTATTGGAAACATATGGAAAAAGGTATGAAAATATTTTTTAAATGTTTTAAAAAACATTTCACTTTAATCAGCACAAACACATTTCATGAAAGAAAATTCTGTGGTTGGCAGTGATGCACTCTTAAAGTCAGCATGAATAGAAAAAATGATGATGCATTTTACTTTTGTGCTGTGATGTACAGCCATGTGCAAAAGTCTGAGCACAGTCAAAAAAATATAATTAACATAAAAACACATAATTGAAAAAGAATCTGCCGTTTTTAGTGCACTATTTATATTTATTTGCTTTATTGAAATTGAACCTATCAGAAAAAGTTCACTTAAAATATAAATTGTGTCATAACATTAGCACAGGCCACATTTTATGTTTCATTTTTTTCCCCAATATAGTAAATTCAGCACATAAACAGTAATTATGTATTAAAAAGCAGACATTTGTACTCTGTAGAGGATGTGCTATCCTAGTTTCACTTTCAAAATCAATAAAACACATACAACTGCATTTCTAAGTAGTGGGGGGGACGGACCTCTGAACTACCTGAACATTTCACTCAATGATAGGAGGTTGAGGAGGAACAGTGGTGCATTTGACAAACATCAGAAGATGTTAAAAATCTCTACACTTTGTTGGAAGTCTAAAGGAAAATGCTGTTTGATGAATCATGCTTAATATAATCAAGGAGATGAACAAACAAGGTAAAAAGGTCTATTTTGATTTATATTATATGAGAAAAGTGTTTGTGCTCTTTTATATCACTAACTTATTTTGACCAGTTGTCAATTATTTACAAAGTTCTGATGTAACATACCTTGTGCCTTCAGGGGCTTCCTAATTTGACAATCAGGTGGATATGATCAGTGACTAAAACAGGAGTATCATTGTTAGTTTATTATTCTGCAGACATGCAGCACTTTACAAAAGTCAGAGACCACCATTCATGCATTTAATTTCCAGTCAAAATGGTCATTAAATACAAATGATTTTTTTAGGAGATACTTTGAAGAGTTTAGACCTATGATCATTTATGTGTATTAGAAAGGTGATGCATTCTTCCACTGTGAGAAGACAGCTCAGTGCTCTGGGTCTGAAAGGACGTGTAGCTCAGTATGCACCTTGGAGTCTAGGCCCCAACATCACTGAATGTGTTTAGGATTGCATTTGGGTTGCGAGAAGCAGAAAAATGCAACCAACTTGTGAGACTGGAGGTGTGGAAAAATTTCCTGCAGATTTCTTTGAAAAACTGAAAGCAAATTTCTCAGAAATAATTGAGTTATTTTGTTTTCAACTTGATAACTTGATAAGTCATTGCGCGTATATGACCCTCTTCAAATGATTGCAGTTTGCTTACAAAAGTTCTCCTAAGCTAAAGTGCTAGACAGAGCTCTCCTGCAACTATTTAATTGAATTTATCTTTCATTATTGCTAAATATATAAAGGAGCCATATCTTTCTTGGCTGCGTGTAGTTTAAATAAAAGGCAAGCCATGGTATGATTTTTACCGCAGACTATGCTGAACAACCTTATTACGCCTGAAAATACAGAGTGTGTTGCCAAAGGAAGAATTAGTGAGTCAGGTTTGAGGATATATGACACTCTGTGTTTAAGATGGATTCCAGACAGGACAGTTTACAAATTGAGAGGAGTTTGTGTAAGGAGTCTGCGAAATATAGTAAATTATTAGCCTTTGAGGTATTTGTCTTAAATTAACCTTTGATGTGTAATGGCATAAGCATGACTAAAATTAAAATTGTTTTAGTTTAGCATATTTTGAGGAGTTTGTGCAGCACTCAAGCAACTGTAATGGACAAGTTTGAACCTTAGATGTTATTGCTGTGGTATGTAAACTGAAGTATGTAATCACAAGTGGTGTATCAATACAGTTTGCAAATAATTATGTTCTATATTTATATATTATATTTTGAACAAAATTCTAGTTAAGAAAAATGATGGCTATAATAATATTGTACTAACAACATTAGAGTGAGAGGCAGGAAGAATGCTGATGTGAGGTGCTGATTCATCCAGGCAACCATATAGATAGTGTTTCTCCACAACATTATTTCTTGTGTTTTTAGGCTTTTGAATGGCTGGCTCATGATTTCTCTGATATTATCTATCTATCTTATTGCTGATAATCCTCTTCCTCTTTTCCCTTCAACTCTTCAAAGTGAAATAGTCCTTTCCTATTAATCGGTCCTTCTCAGAATATATCTAATATAAGAGTGAGGGTTGAAGCTTGATTTGTTTGAAGATCCATTTGACTGTTTTTTTTTTTCTTTTTGCTGTCTAAGGAACTCTCAAATGTCTTGACCAACACCAAAGTTCAATGGAATCTATACATTTCATGTCTTGCTTGTTTATTGTCCAGCTTTCACATCTATACCACAGAGAAGACCCTCGCCTCGACAGTTCTGATCTCTCTTTGCAGAGACAAATCATTGCATTTGAAGATCTTTTCAAGCTCCTTCATCCTTGTTTTGCCGAGTGTCAATCTGTGTCATAATTCTTGAGTGCTGGATATTCTGTTGTTAAAAATTGATCTGAGTAGGCAAAAGCTGTCCACTTTTTCCACATCTTCTCAAACATTGGAAAAGTTTGCAGTTTTTTATTTTTGTTGTCATAGACCCATCTTTTTACTTTGCTCTTTGACCTTCCTTAGGGGCTTTTAGGTCTTCCAGATTCTCTGCTATCCACATGTCAAACGTTGTTGATGTTTCTTCCACTAATCTTGAATCTTTGAACACATTCCTCCAGTCCTGCTTCTCTCAATATATGTTCTGCATACAGGTTTAACAGGTATGATGACAGTATGCAGCCTTGTCTACCACGTTTCTAATGTGGAACCATTTGTTTTTTGTATTACCATTTTCCTGAGCAGATTCCATTATTTTACTTGGTCGACACAATCAAAAACTCTGCTATAGTCAATGAAGCACCTGTTCTTCAACTCCTTGGCTTTTTCAGTAATCCAGCAAACATCCACAATGATGTCTTCTTGTTCTTCTGCCATTTCTTAATCCAGTTTATACATCTGGCAGTTCACCGTTGATGTTAATAGTTAATTAATAGAATGTCCATTTTCCATAATGCATTGTGCATCTCCTCGATGCACATTGTCACATTTTGTATCTTCCAAATTGGCCTACACTTTTTCACAAGGCCTACCCAAAAAACTATTTCTGCTTACTCCACTGCAAGTAAGTATGGGGTGCAAACTCAAGTACTCGATAATTATTTTCAGCTATAAAGATAAGTGCTAAGGCAGTGTAAAAAACACTGAAATGCCCAAACCTAAATCTAGATATTAACTGAATAAGAGTGGAATACAAACTTAAAAAGGATGGTGCTTTAAGGAATCTTTAGCAAAGAAAACAGTTCTATATAGATATTCATTATCACGATTGGCCCCTCCCAGTCCGGTCCATGTGCATTTGTTTTGTTTTGGTTTGGCCCATTTGTATTTGTTTTGGTTTTTAGTCCAGCCCCTCATTTCATGACTCCAACTCTGATTGTCTCCTCCTGTGTTTCCACCTGTCCCTCGTTTACCCTTATGTATTTAAAGCCTGTGTTTTCTCCTGTCTGGTTCCTGGTCTTTGTTTGAACTGTTCTGGTTGTGTTGTTTGCACTGTTATTCTGGCGGACATCGCTGCAGGCCCGCCTGCCCCCGTGGATGTTGCTGCAGACTCGTCTGCCTCCGTGAACATTGCAGCCCCTTTGTTCCTGCCCATCCCGCCCTCGCCTGTGTCTGCTGTTCCCCGTGGGCCTCCTGTTCCTTCTGTGTCTGCTTCTGTGTCTCCTGTTTCTGTTCCTTTGCTTTTGCCTTCCTCTGTCCCTGGTGTGGTCTTGTTCCCGTCTGTTGTGTCTGTGCCCGTTCCTCTTCCTGTTGTGGTTCCTGTGTCTCCTTTCGTTTCTGTCCCGGTTTCTGTCTGTGTGTCGGTTTCTGTGCTTGTGTCTGTTTTGGTTCCTGTTCCCCTGTCTTTTGCGTGGTTTGTGGTCCGTTCTTGTTTTCCTCGTCCTGTTGTTCCTCCGGTCGTCTCTTGTTTGGCGTCGTTTTGTGTTGTGCCTCCTCGTTCTCCCTCTGTTTTTCGTCCTCGTTCTGTTCATGTTTCGTCTGTTCCTGTGTCTGGTGCTGTGTCTTCTGTTCCTTGTTCCCGCGTTTCTGCTACTTTGCCCGTTTCTGCTCTTGTGCCTGTGGTTCCTGTTCTGTGTCCTCCTTTTGTTTCTGCTCCTGTGCCTGTTTCCATCGCTGTGCCTTTGGCTTTCACTTGTGTTCCTGCTTCTGCTTCTGTGCCTTTGGCTTCTGCTCCCACTTCTGCTTCTGTGCCCGTTTCTGTGCCTGTGCCTTCTGGTCCTGTTCCGTGTCCTGCGTCTGTTCCTGTTCTGTTCTCTGTTCCTGTCCTGTCTTTGTTTAGTTCTGTCTGTTTTCAAGTCATTGGTGTCTGTTTGGTTTATTTATTTATTTTTTTTGGCGCACCTTGGAGTTGTGCACCTTTGGGGGGGTGGGGTGGGGGGCACTGTCACGATTGTCCCCTTCCAGTCCGGTCCATGTGTGTTTGTTGTGGTTTGCCCATGTGTATTTGTTTTGGTTTTTAGTCCAGCCCCCTGGTTTTTTAGACTCCACCCCTGATTGTCTCCACCTGTGTTTACACCTGTCCCTCGTTTACCCTTATGTATTTAAAGCCTGTGTTTTCCCCTGTCTGGTTACTGGTCTTTTTTTGAACTCTTCTGGTTGTGTTGTTTGCACTGTTATTCTGGTGGCTATGTGAACCTGGACTGTTTAGACGTCCGCCTCCTCGCTCCCCGTTACATTCATATAAATGTGCGCATCAGTCCAAAGAACCCTTTCATGATGCAGAGAACCCTTCAATGATGCAAAGGCTTCTTTGAGTGTTCATGGTTCTATATAGAACCATTTTCTTTACTAAAGAACCACTGAAGCACCATCTTTTTTAAGAGTCTACAAAGTTCTGGGTACTTGTTTTGGGATAACGATGGGAAATCTGAATTACACTGAAAAGTTGTGCCTGTTTAGTTGCTAAAGGACATATATCTTATAATGGTTTGGAGTAACAAGGGAGAAAGTACAAAAAACACTTTTCAAATTTAAATTTAATGTCCAACAAGTAAAACGTAAACACCTCCAGGTACCAAGATATATGGCATAAAATGACAGGACAATGTATAAATATAGGTTAATGAAGTAAATTTCAAGGATCCAGTAAAAAAAAATAGTAAGAACGATCACAGATTCAGTTTTGTTTAAATGTTATAAACAGGTACATACTGTGTAAAACTCAGTATAATATTTAACATATAACTAATCGGTAGTATACACAAAATAGCTACACCCTTTGTAAAACATTTACAAATTATAATTCAGTTCAGTTATACTGCCTTGGAACTCAACCTTAATGTTACCCAGAATAATTAAGTAGTACTCTGGAGTTTTTATCACGCATTTACCTGGTTAATACTTAAGGGACGGTAAAAGAAATCATTATCCCTTCAGTTACTTTCTTTTCATCTCTGCACTCCCAGCTTCTGACAATATTTCAATGTCAAAAGGTGACCAGAAATGTAAAAGCTATTTTTCATTGCAAAACAAAGAAAAGTTTGTAGAAAACTTGTCAGATGATAAATTGGAACTTTTGTTTTTGCACATTTATAGTACTTTCTATTCACCAAAGCATCACTATAAATATTTTTTTTTGCTTTTTAAAGGGTCAAACTAACATTTTCAATGTGTAAATTGCAAATTGCCTTTTTAAAATGACACGTAAAATAAAGTGCTATATTAATAGTCAGAAACTTTTAGGTATTTAACACATGATTATGATATTTTATCAGCATTCAATTACAGTGCAAGAGTTGTTACTTGCCTCATGTTTTTTTGTCATAAAATTGCAAAGTAAAAAATAATGAATACAAATTGATATAGAACCAATCAATATAGAATCAATAAAAAACATCCAATTCAAATCCTTTCAATAGCCAGGACTGTTATCTGACATAATCCGGGCTCATTCCAACTCTGCAAAGAAGTGGACAGTAGTAGTTCTTAAGTTTTTATGGTTGTGGTGAAACTTTTGAAATGAATGCTGACATATGATGATTTCTTTGTTCTCCTATCATTAAGAATGTCTTGCCAGTTGATCCAATTTATTTTTCTTTTCAACAAAAGTCCCTCTTGGGAGATGTGTGTGCATGTTTGTGTGTGTGTGGAGAAAGACACACTTGAACCCGTGGCCGCCTGTGTTTGTATCTCCATAATTAGTCTGGGGAATTCAGTGAGATGTTGTTTTGAGGGCGGGTAAAGGTACCAGATGGACTTGGGGGAGGGTGGTGGGCACAGTAAGACAGGCAAACAAGAAAACAGGCGAAGAAAAGAGAAAGAGCGATGGATAGTGAAAAGAGAGAAAAAAAACAACAACAACAAGCACATCACTGCCAAGATGGACAGACTCCCTCCTCCCTCCCCTCCCCTCTAATCCGTCATCACTCCATCACACACTCATTCAGAAGAAGACTGTCCATCCATCTCAGGGAATGCCGCGCAGCCTGGTAAAGGCAGTTAGTGTTCTTTTCTGGGAGAAAGACATAATCTGCCATAAACCCTGAGGCCCCACTTGACCCATAAATATCCTGTTTGTGTTACTGACAGCCCATCCCCCTCCCTCTACCACTAAATATGCATCTAAAGAAGCTTAAGAAAGAATAAAGAAATGAATTACTTTGCATCTTATAACGGCTCACATTTAATGCTGTTTTTTTCCTGCTCATATGCTACTTGATTTGATTTGGTGTTATTGTTATGTTTGCACTTAATCTCAATGGATTCAAAGTTTCCTGGCTGAGGCAGTTTTAAGATGGCTTGTGTGGGCCAAAGAGCTTTAACAGCACTACTTTATCTGTGGCTGCAAAAGTAATCAAAGTAATATTGTTGTTTGTTAAATTGAGAATAACAAATGTTATCCTTTCTGAAGCAGTGGGAAAAGAAAAAAAAATGTGCAGTGGTCTTGTTATTTTGAACATCATTCAGGCAGCTATTTAAGGTCTGGCTGTTTGTGGCCATTGTTGGTGTTTGTAGCTTTTCATTATTGTTTATGTGCAGTAGTGTTGTAGCCCAGACCACAAGAGGTGAGTCCGAGTCAAGGCTAAGACTGTAAAAGTCTGAGAGGAGAGTCCGAGTCAAGACTGAGACCAAGAGAGGCAGAGACAAAATCGACACCAGATTAAGACTTTTTCAGAATATAAAAATCTGATGATCCAGTTTTGCACAGCGATCATGGAGTCCATCCTCACATCATCCATAACCATCTGGTTTGGATCCTCCACCTCACAAGAATGAGCCAAACTCTAGTGCATAATCAGGATAACAGAGAGGATCATTGGATGTAGTCTGTCAACACTTCAGGACATCTACAACAGCAGGGTGACGAAGCATGCCTGTAAAATTACAGCCGAACCCTCTTATCCTGCAAATCAACCCAGTCTATGGCTATGGCTTTGTTTTGGGGGCAGTCATGGGCTGCAGGTTAGGGAACCGGCCCTGTAGCCAGAAGGTCACTGGTTCGATCCCCTGAGTCAACAGTATGTAACTGAAGTGTCCTTGAGCAAGGCACCTATCCCTCAACTGGTCCCCAGGCACTGCGGACAAGGCTGCCCACTGGGCAAGTGTGCTCACTGCCCCCTAGTGTGTGTGCATTCACTAGTGTGTAAGTGGTGTTTCACTGCATAGATGGGTTAAATGCGGAGGTTAAATTTCCCTGTTGTAGGATTTCCCTGTTGTAAGAGTCACTTAATCTCAAACTCTTCCAGCCACTGCCTTCTTGTAGATTTAGGGTTATCAAAGCCAGCATAACCAGACATGCTAACAGCTTTTTCCCCAGAGCTGCAACGCTCATCAATCACTGTGGACACTTTGCACTTAACAACTTAAACTGAACCAACCTTCCTTACAGTAGTACATTATAGCTCCTCCTCTAGCATGCTGCTTATTTGCACTACTGTACAAATAAATGTTCACAAATGCTTGCATTACTCTGTAATATTCTATTCAATCCAACTTTGCATTGTAACCTTTGGAAACAAATTATGTGAGATTATTATAAGCAGGGAACATTAGAATAATTGTATAGTTTTGGTCATGCTGTGTGATAGAGGTGAAGATCTAAGACCTCCCCATGATTTGATTTTATTGTGGTTCTTAAGGGCAACGGTACAGTGCTTCTAGAGATTTCTAATGCCACCACAATTACATTTGATTTGATTATTTCAGAATGATTCAGAATTTTCTTTAGAATGCCCTGAGACCAGGACTGCAATTGAAATAAATACTAAAATAAATAAAACTAAAAATAGTTTTAACACTGAAAAATGCAGTGTGTAAAAGATTTGGATTTCATTTGAGATTCCCCACAAGGGTGAGCTATTACCACTCAAGTAGCGATTTTGTGCAGACAAAACTCACGAATGAATCGACACCAGTTCTTAAATTTGTGCCACAGTACTTTTGTAGCACCGGTGCTACATGCTCAAAAAGTTCACTTAAACCTCTGCACTTATGCCTGTCTTTACAATAACAGCAGATTTGATGTAAATCGTTTTCTCAGCTCACTTATTCAACATTTGTGAGGAAATATGTGAGAGAAAAGGCGCAGTGACTTTGTCATGATGACAAAGTGTCTGTATCTATATGAAAATTAAAAGAAAAAACAAAAGAGAAACGCAGTCTGCAGACAGGTTCACAATAGAGACATGCTAAAGAGAGCCTTGAGCAAGGACAGGTTAACATACAACTGAGCCCTTGACTTGAACAGAGGGAGAGAGAGAGAGAGAGAGAGAGAGAGAGAGAGAGATAGAATAGTAGAGACATGAGACATATAGGGAGATGAAGAGAGGGAGGAGAAGGAGGGGAGCTCATCTCCAACCCCCAGAGCAGCTCGGGCAGCTCCAGGTTGACAGGCGGCTGGGTCTCGGACCATACGGGCCTGTCTCTGGCGCTAACGGGCCAGCTGCACCCACCGCCTGTCCCGCCGCCTGACACTTTGACACGGGCGTGCCGGTGACAAATAGCTGGAGCCTTCACCCCCTGCCACCCTGTCGGCCCACCGCTAAATCAGGCCAGTGCTACTGTAACACGGCCCCGCTGACAGGTCTTCTGTCACAGCACGGCGCTCATCAGGGGCTCCATGGGTGGCTTAGCCCTACAGAAGGGGCTTGGACAGCACTCGTTTCTCTCTCGTTTTCTTTTTTTTGTTCCTCCTTTGAAAGACACACTGAAGCTCAGTCCCAGCTGAGTAGGTTGTCAGTTCCATGGGATGTGTGTTTGCGTGTCCATCGTGATTGTGCGCGTGTGCTCCGGTCGGGGCTGTGTGTACAGTTGTGTGGAGAGGTAAAAGACTCATAGAGGTGGACTGAAGTACCACATTGAAAACCTTTTGCTTTCACACAGTTATTGGATTAATAACTTCCAGTTTCTCCCACTGATTTCTTCTGGCTTAGGCCAGCAGAAAAGCCTTGCACAGCAGAGTCTCAAAGCATGTTGTTATAAGAACCAAGCAGATAAAGAACATTTATATCATTCAGTATTTGTATCATTCAGTAGTTAGATCTTTCTATGATACAGCAGAAAGGTGTGTGCTCATTTTTCTATTTTTTGCCATTTTTAACGTAATTCTCATTCCATGTGTTTCTCTTTATCAGTATTAATCGTCTTTTCATGTTTTATTTGTTTGTACTTTGTACTACTTTTAACTATCGGACTGTTGTGTTTTACTTATTGACCTAAACAATACTTGATCCAGTAACAGTATACAGATTGTTAAAAGGAAAATTGTGAGAAACAAATGAAAAAATGTAATATTTGTCTTCAAATATGTTGCAGAAATAAAAATGCTACTGTTGGGAAAACTGTCCCGACCAAGACCAATATGAATATTTATGACTGACACTGATTTTGAGTAACTAAAAATTCTAAGAATTGATTTAATATGGTCAAAAATTAAGTAGTTTTAGTCAAACAGGGTTTTCTGATTAATAGGATTATTAGCTGACACCTTTCAGGTTATCATCAATTAACCTTTTTTTTTCTTTAAATAAATTGACAAAGACTTAAATAACATGAAAAGTTGAAATATTGAGGTGACACTTCCCAGGATTCAAACCCAATGCTGAGGTTAGACAGCTAAGCAGTATGGAAGGGTATGAGATCCTTACAGGTGAACTAATGGTGCCGTTATATGGTCATATATTGGTTATATTGGGCGGTCCTATTGTGCACTTGTCAAGTTATTACAAAGTCTTGTCAAAGTGCTTCATAATTGAGACCATGGTCAGCTTGTTAACTCTCTAGCTTTTACCTGTTGTACAAATGTACACAATTCAGACAATAGTAATTATAGATGTAAACAAAAGTCTGTATCCTAATTAATGACGGCATGAAATTTCATTTCAGTTTCGTGTGATGTGATAAAAAGGATACTGGTTAGTAACAAGTCACAAACACACATTTTGATTTGATGAGATGTTAAGTGTAAGCTTTATATCATGTATTTCTTATTATTCTGATAGCACAAGGAGGCAACATAAAAAACGACAGTAAATCTCGTTTTGTTGCAGCTACTGGAGTGACAACATCTGATTTTATGATTGCAAGTGTTCTGCCCCCGCGACCTTAGAAGGGGCTTAGAAAATGGATGGATGGATGGATGGATGGAAGTGTTCTGCCTCTGTTCATAGTTATGTATAAGTAGATATGCTCATATAATTTCTAATTTCTCTCTCTCTCCCTCTCTCTCTCTCTCTCTCTCTCTCTCTCTCTCTCTCTTTCTCTCTCTCTGTCTTTCTCTCTCTCTCTGATGTTTAGAAGAAAATAAAAAACAGCAATTACTAGCTCAGCCAGAACTGTCTTTTGTGTTGTCAGGGACCGTGGTCAGAGAGTAAATGGGGATTTCAGTGTGCACATCTTCACTCGGAGAAAAACAATGGATGACAGAAAGGCATGTTTGTGCCAGTGTGTCAGTCTTATTCCTGCAAAATGCTCCCTCTAGAACAGCCTCGAGTCTGTGGCTGTGTGAGTACAAGTGTGTCTGAATGTTGATGTGTTTTGGGGTCACTGTAGGATTTTTTGACTTTATAGAGGCATTCTGACAAAATTCATAGAAAAACTCCTGTATTCTCTTTAAAGATTAAAGTACAGAAGTTGTATTTATGTCTGATCATGTACTCTTTGTTGGGGCTGAGGTTAAAGTTGGGTGGGTGTAGCAGTGGAAATATCTTATATCTTATGTATGTGTGTGTCTATATCTTATGTATGTGTGTGTGTGTGTGTGTGTGTGTGTGTGTGTGTGTGTGTGTGCGTGCGTGCGTGCGTGCGTGCGTGCGTGCGTGTGTGTGTGTGTTTGAGAACCTCCCACTGCTTACCTGCCACCTCACTTTGGGGCACAGACAGACATTGAAATGAATGAAGTTGATTTATGTGTGTCCATGTTGAGTCTCAAGTCTCTGGGGTCTGAGTGCATGCCTGAGTCTATTAGTAGAGAATTTCAGTTTATTTTCCTTTTTAGCTGCAGGCATTACATTGTACAAAAATTAAGCTTACTTAAACCTGTCAGGTTCAGCGCAGCTTCAAACAGCAGGCCTTTTAATATAGAAAAGAAAATCAGTTTATAGGAGAGAACCGAAGCACTATGCACAGTAAAACACTGTCTAAAGGAAGGAAAAGAACTTGAAACATTTACTAGATTATATAACATGTAAGCTAGCTAGCGCAACTAATCCAGTCAAAGCTTTTTGAAGTACGTTTTTAAAGAATGACCTGTTATTAAAGCTAGATTAGCTAGTGTCATCTGTATTTGCTAGCATACTTGCTATACAAATTACGTGGTCTGTAGTATGCCTCTCTCCTTTAAACACCACATTTACTGCATGTAGTCGAGGTTTTTCCCACTCCTGCCCTCAACCTAAATGTTTTCCCCTTCTTCTACCCACAGTGGTGTATAGCTGGTTTCCATCTGTTTTACGATTGAAACCGACTGCCCGTCAGACTTGTCTAGAACTTAATATTTTGCTGTTAGATGTTATTTTTATATACTTATTAAGTAATAGCTATAGCTTCATTTTGGTTATTCATTCATTTGCAAGACTTCTTTAAACGTATGTGTTGTCCTGTTCCTGTATGTGCCACTGAGAATTAACCTTTTGCCCCAAGATACTGTGGGAGTCCTAGAGGAATGGAAACCTCTAACAGATAGCACTTTACTCTGTCCATCAGACTGAAGACTTTTGTATAATAAAAGCCTTGTTATTTAAAGGGATATCAAACCTGATGGGGAAGAATGGCATTGCACTAATAACTGCTAATAACTGTAGCAAAACAAGCAGAGTCACACGTAAGGCTGAAAATGAAGCATGTTAAGGTTGGCGTTGGTTAAAATTTTTATCAGTTTTGTTCTTTATACACAACAATAAGACGTTAAATTACAACACATTGTTTTGGCATGTTTTGTGTTGTCTTTAACTAAACACATTGCTGCATCTAGTTAAGGACAGAATGTGTTCTTTTGAGCACATCTGTTTCAAAGAGTAAGTCTGGAGTCCAAGTCAAGGCAGACTCATGAGTCCCCATCTGTGCTTTGTGATGTCCTATATGTGCACAGTAACCCCAGCTGATAAATACAGAGAAAGATAGAGAGAGAAAGATAGAGAGAGAGAGAGAGAGAGAGAGAGAGAGAGAGAGAGAGGTACAACAGACATCGCAAACTATATACAGTAGATTATCTATTTATGTGTCCCTTAAACTTTGGAAACATCTGGCACTGATCTCTCTCTCTCTCTCTCTCTCTCTCTCTCTCTCTCTTTCTCTCTCTCTCTCTCTCTCTCCCTCTCTTCTCTTATTCTGTCTCTCACTCTCTCCTTCCCCCCTCCCCAGGTCTTGAGAGACCAGCTGCATTTAACAATACATTTAATAGATAAGTCTCAGTATGCTTTACTTTTTTCTCACCACCCCCTCCTTCGTTTATCTTCTCTTTTCCCCATTTCCATCCCTCGCTCACCCCCTCCTCCGTATCTCCCGCAGCTGAAATGGAATTGGATCAAAGACGAGAGAGAGAGAGAGAGAGAGAGAGAGAGAGCAATCGTCCTCACTGGGTTTTGTTGAAATATTTATAGGTCAGGGTTGACTGGCTAAATTGAATATCTATGCCGATCTGGCTCGGCTGTTTAACTTGTGCTTAGGCAAATATGTTTCCTAGGTGATAACCTTTTATGTACCAGTCTGACTTCATTGAAATGCATGAAGATAGAAATGTGTCACACTTCACGGGGGCTCCGGGCCCGTCGGCCGCCGCCTCGATTATTCAAATGATAATTGACCTCCACCTGTAGCCGTCTCGTTTTCTCCACTCGATCACTTCATTGGCTGTTAAGATATGGGTGTATGTGGATTGGGGGGAGGGGGGAGGGGGGTTACAGTCCTGTCATTTACATTACAAACTACCGCTGAATGTCAAGTACCTTCAACTCAATGTGTTTATAGAGAGAGAGAAGAATGAGGAGAGAAATATATGGGCAATTATTATTTCCACCCTGTTTAATAATTTAAACACGGTTGCTGCTAAAGTCTCTGCTGCCGTTGCTTTCGGTGCCCCGGTCTCTTCGGTTCTATCCGTTTTTTCCCTCATAACAAATGAGTTGGTATTCATAACCTTCATAACCATCACTATGTATCATTTCTTTTTCAGATATAATTCTTTTGTAGTGGCAACCTGTCAGAAGGTGATGAATTCACAAGTAGTGTCAAGCCCAGAAATTGACAATATAGAAGGACATGGGTGTAATATATTATACCAAGACTAGAGCCTAAAATGGCACTCCCTCCACTGAAAACATTTACACGTATGTACACAAGCATACAAGCCTCCAAACAGGCCTTCGCTAGTGATTTGTGCCATTGTTAAAGCAGGAAAGGCAAATAATGTTTGCTTTTGTTTATGATACATTAATGATCTCTGCGGACTCTCATTATCCGACGCACGTTTTTTGAATAATTTGGAATAACCCATTAAGTGTGTAATACCTCCCCATTATTAAATGTGATTGACCGTACGCTTTGATAACCCTCTCCTGATCCTGTACAAACAAATGCCCTCAGTTTAGATCCTAATGAGCAGTGATGCTGAATGTCCTCTACTTTCATTACTGCGCGCATTAAGAGAGAGTTCTAATGAAAGACGTCAAAGTGCTCTCCCCCCTTTCCACCTTCTCTCTCTCTCTTTCCCTCCCTCCCTAACACACTCTTTCTCTCTGCCCCGCTGCCTGTTTGCTTAGAGGCAGCCAAAGCTCTAGAATTAGAACTGTTTAATTATGAAAATGGTTACCGTGGAGAATTTCAAACACACTCCCTCCCCAGATCATTAGTTACGGAGCGAGAAGAAAAAAGAGAAAACGAGAGGGGTGCGGGGGGGTGGGGGGGGGCTGCTTTCAGCGGTGAAGGGTTCATATTTCAAGCTTATAGCTGCTAAAAGGGTGTACTCCGAAAATCAATTTTATGAGAGTCCCCTCAGTGCCGAGGGGGAGAGATATGCAACTAAGCGATTTTTGAAATAACGTCCAAATGGCAGCAGAAGTCCCTGTTTCTCACTGTAGATCATGATGTGGCTCCCCTTGACTCCTGTGTTATCCTACAAGTGGGTGTCAAAGGTTGCTCACTGGTTTAAATCAAATTTCACGTAACGGATTTCTCTCTGTGTATGTGCACATGTGTGTATATGTGCACACACGTACGTTTTTAGCTTAATCTGGGGACTATACAATGCTCATGATTAGTCTTGAACATTTTCTGAACATAGTTTATGTATTACTTTCTAATCTAAAGTTATCATTTATTCTTTTGGATATATCAGATAAATTGTAACAACCAGCAATAACGACCAGGTTTATTGACTGAAACTTAAAGCAATCCTAGTAATTAATTCAGAACTTAAGTAAGGTAGTAAAATGCTTATACTCCAGGTCTTTTATGGAGGTCAGTATTTAGTATTTTATTTAGGTTAAACCTTTTTTGCATATATTACATTCTGGACAACATCTTGATGTTTTCTAGGTGTGGAGAGAAGAGTGATGGTCAACCAGGCTGATTTTGGTCAACCAGAGTGTGGCAGATGTTGAACACTTCAGGTGTCTTTCCATGATTTCAGTGCTTTTTTTCACAATTTATTTCAGAATTTCTAGTGCACTTTTCAGTTTTTCTCACAGATGCTTTGTTACATGTTTTGACAGACTGATTCTAAAGCTCTTCTTTCAGAACATTACTGAAATTTTAATGTGTGTTGGATGGTGGCTTTACAGGAGATTTCTAGTTTGCTATTGTGGAGTTGGACCAAAATTATTGATGGATAAGTTACATCTGAAATTATGTACTTTTAAAGGTGCTAAAAGTCAATTTTAAATTTCATTAACACTTGAAATAATTCTAAAAAGTTGATGGTGATATAAGCGTTCCAAGACTTTTTTAGTTCTGTATTACCCCATTACGAAACATTATGAAGGACATTTGACTGCTCTCTCTTTTTGTGCTGCTTGAGGGGCCAAAATATTTACTAAGGCTTAAGTTTGAGGTGTAAGCATATAACAATATATCTACAGCATTACATATATCAATGGAAATCTTGCAAGTATACACTCACTGGCCACTTTATTAGGTACACCTTGCTAGTAAAAGGTTGGACCCCCTTTTGCCTTCAGAACTACCTTAATTCTTCGTGGAATCCTTTCAACAAGGTGTTGGAAACATTCTTCAGAGATTTTGGTTGGTTATTTGAGTTGCTGTTGCCTTTCTGTCATCTGGAACCAGGCTGCCCATTCTCCTCTGACCTCTCACATCAACAAGGCATTTTCGTCTACACAACTGCTGCTCACTGGATATTTTCTCTTTTTTGGACCATTTTCTATAAACCCTAGAGATGTTTGTGCGTGAAAATCCCAGTAGATCAGCAGTTTCTGAAATACTCAGACCAGCCCGTCTGGCACCAACAACCATGCCTCTTTCAAAGTCACTTAAATCACCATTCTTCCCCATTGTGATGCTCGGTCTACACTTCAGCAAGATGTCTTAACCAACACTACATGCCTAAATGCACTGAGTTGCAGCCATGTGATTGGCTGATTAGCTATTTGAGTTAACAAGTAAACAAATTGAACAAATAAAGTGGCCGGTAATTGTAGTTTAACAGTACTGTTTGTGTGCTAAAATGTTGGGCTTGGCTGATAAGTATTGGTTGGTGTGGAATGAGATGGAGACTCAAGGTCAAGAGATTAATTCAGATTGAGGTGCCCTGCATGTCCTCATATTTAAGCAGAGAGAGCGAGAGAGAGAGAGAGAGCGAGAGAGAGAGAGAGAGAGAGAGAGAGAGAGAGAGAGAACATACCAATGTTTGTATTATATAGTACACAATCTCAGGAGAGAGACAGAGAGTAAGAGAAGATCCATTCCTGCACAACACACTGTTATAGCTGCTGATACAATGAAAACTTCAAATAAACATATATAATATATCCTATATGCTTACAGTAACTCTTTCATTAAAGGCATAGAGCTGCCATTGCTGTTCAGGTCTGACATCTGACTGAAACTAGTCAGGCATTAGTCAGGCTACCAGTCATATTCACTGTCAGTCATGTATCTAGGACTTCCAGAGGGCAGAGAGTGACAGTTTTTTCTCACAAAATAGGTCCCTTACAATCTAAACTGGATTGTTGATTTCACTGTCCCTTCCCAATTATGTTAGTACATCATCTGATGTATGAGGCGTTTAGTTCAGCTCCTGAATTCCTAACCAATGGGAGCATGAGCTTGACAGTATCTAAATAGAAATAATAAAAATAGAAAAAAATATGATGATTGTATTAAATAAAATTAACCAGAAATTACAGATAATTATTTCACCTCACTAAAATCTTAAGGCCTTCTCTGAGGGTTTCACACCCAAGCATATCTGTCCACATGCTTTACTGCATTACCTTATAACTAAGGAACCTAATCTGGGCTAAAAGTCTTGGGTGGAAAGATAAAAATCATAATAAATTTAAAACAGCATAGCAATCTAATGCTATGAAAAAACATTTTGTAATTTACTAACATTTAGTAGCAGAAACACATTGAAAATTATATTTTGTAGGTCCGGACATTCTATAATGTCTTACAAATTCAAGAAAATGTCCTTAAAATGAAATACAAAAAAACACAGATACACACACACACATGCATTTACAATGCTGGATAAATGGCACTTGTCCTCCTTATCTGTCTGTTTGATGGAGCCCCATGTGGAGAGGGTCCTTCTGGGTGGGTAAATATGGCACACACATGTGCAAACGCCAGCACACACACTGAGGCCCAGACAGCTGACACATGGGATGTGTTACTGTACGCTCTCCCCGTGCCCTGCCGTGAAAGGGTGGAAAGGGAATGGGTGCGCTTGCGTTTGGAAGCAGGAGTTTGTGTTTGAACACATCCACATCAGTTTTAAGGCTGATGGAGTGTTTTAGATAGAGGAACTTGTTGGGACACCGAAGTTAACCAGCTGTTTAAGTGAATGTAGAAGGTAGAGTAGAGACAGGCAGAGTGTGTTTTAACTGGGAGGTCTCTGAGAGAGGGTCCAGCTGGACTGACTCCACCCACATTCCTCACCTGGGATTGCCATTAGCTAGATTGATTGTTTCCTTCTTCTCCCCTTTGATTCATGCGTTCAGTGCTAGCCTAATGAGTCTGTTGCCTTATGGCACAGGGCATCTGTTCGTCTGCATGTTTACATACGCACACACAGTATCTGATTCTCAAAAAAACTGTCTGAATACGTTGTGGGGCTTGTTGAAGACGTTTTGCTGTTTCTCTATGAAAGATGCATTCATTTCTTTGTGCATTACAGTTTGCTAAGATCCTCTGACGAGAGTGCAGAGCAGTGTTAAAACTGCAATATTATTTAAAGACCATCTCTATGTTTTATTACATTACTTTGGTTGTAGCTCATATATGTAATGCTTTTATCACATTAAAGGGGAATTCCATCTTTGTATCAACATTTCTGTGTAGTTGTTAAGACGTAAACCAAGTTATTCAGAGTGGTTTGCTGTGAAACGGTTTATTGTAAAGAAACTTTAACGACCCTGTAGCATAGGGGTGGTCAAGATGTCTGCAACGCAGATTTTATTTCATCTACTGTCCAAAACAACCAGATGTACCCTAGTACTACATGTACAAATGTATGTGCTGTGTCTTTATATGTAATGATTATTCTTGTCAAAGTCTGTAAGTTTCTCTAAAATGTAACATTTCACATCAAACCACTCGGAATTACATTGTTTACATCTTAACCACATATTCATACAGGAATTTTAAAAAACAGGAATTCCTTTTTAATGATGGCAATGATGGTAATGATAGTAATGATGATAATGGCAACAGCCGTATCTATTCATTTCCCAGTATGTCAAACAAGATTTTGTGCCAAAGTTGGGGGGCTTGTGTGGTGATGAGTTGGAAGTGGTGTTGAATTTTTCAAATCACTAATGATGTAGCAAAACCATCTCTGAAATGGAGGCTTTCGGAAAACATTCTTAACTTTTTTTGTCAACCACATTTTATTGTAAGTAACTTTGGGTTTATAATTGTCCATTCATCAATAACAGGGCCAAAAAACATAGAAATGTAATCTTTGTAAACGTGCCTCATCTCCTACAGTGGTGCCACGTAAATCTCTAGAGCGAGACTTTCATGTTTAAGCACTTTCATGTCTTAAATGTGGGAGAACCTTTTGAAAAACTATCGAGGCTTTAGGGTAGATGCTACTGGGAGCTATTTGAAACAGAGACTGCTAGGAAGCTGAATATCTTGTCTGTATTTTTCTAGCAATCAGAATTTCTTTATTGTAGTCTGAGGATTCCAAATGTGTCTATGGCCTGTTGGCGAAATGCCTGCTGGGTATTGTAGTGAAAGAATGTTGATGGCTTAAACACAGAAAGGATACGCGTTTTTAATTCTGTTAAACAGATGAGGTTGCGGTATGCAATGGTGCTCCTACTACATAACATGACAAAACACACTAAATTCTTTAAAGGTTTTAGGAAAGGAGGTCTATTTAAATGTTCTCATTATATAAAATACAGCTGATGTTTTCATTGATCATTTTACTGATCATTTAGTAGTAGTTGCTAACAGCTCCTTATGAGTAAGACATTTATGTTTTCTTTATTTATGCAATTAAAACATGACCTCCTTGAAATAATGACTCAACTTCCTAGTGTGGCTGCCCTTAATATTAATGTTTCTACAAAATTAATAATGTTTCCCTTGGTGTGAAGAGTGGAGCTTACACATGAAAAATAAGCTGGAAATGTCTGTGCATCCATCTGCTTGCTAATAAAACCATGTACACTTTACTCCAAGGAGGAAAAAAAGAAATAACATAAAGTTTGGCCTCCCTCCTAGTGCTACAGAACGTCAGGGACTTTAACAAGCACTCTTAGACATGAATATTTAGTATGAAAATATCACACTTAAAAAAGCCAGAATTTATGCTGGATTCAGGTTTCTGCAGCTGCAGTTTATGTTCAGAAATCACTGGGGTTCTAAAGTATGGCAGGTTCATGTAATAAAGTCATTTGTTCATCTGACAGCTTTATTTCCAGAGACACAAAACAAGGTCCTAGTTTAAATTTTAAATTTACATGTGTGCAAACAGATTTAAATTCTTTATTTAGGTCCATCATTTTAAATGCATAATAAAAGGGCACAAATGTTTGCTCATCCAGAATCGCATCACGTGACTGTCAGCAGTAGTAACACAACAGATACGTTCAGCAATGGATAAAAATAAAACCATCCTTCCTTTTTTTAAATGTGGGAACTTTTAAAAGTTGACGATACTGAACAATAGTTTTCAAGTTGTTTTGCCTCCATTTTTTAATACCCAAGGATTGAAAAGACACGCTTACTAGTTTATTTATATAGTCTTCACATTGTGTGAACATTTCAAGATGAATGGATCAATGCATTTTGCCAAAAAAACTATCAGAGATTGTTGAACTTCAGAGACTGACATGGCCAGTCAAGAAATCACAAAGAACAACTATGAAATATTTCATCAATACTGCATAAATCTAAAAAATCTAGACCACAGTGATGACATTCTGACATTTGTTCATTGTGATTTCTTCACGTTTCACTGGAACTGCAAAAAAAGTCATTGTTTTTAATGACATGGCATTTTTAAAAATCTGCAGCCATGATGAATTTTATTCAGAATGTAGCTAGCTTATTTGTTTGTTTATTTATTTTTGCTTTCATTTTTGAGTAACCAAGGATTCAGATACCCCTAGTTTCCAAATATAAATACATTTTACTCAACCATTTTGAGTTAGAGGAATGTTTTGGATGATTTCTTGCACTCAAAGATTTTATTGGCCCCTGGCTCCATCTGTTTGCATATTGGGCGTGTCTTTCATTTTGATTCACTCGGTATTGTCTCTGTCTTTCCTCCCAGGTTGTCCTTCCTGAGGGACATGCTTCCACTCTATACTTAGGTTAGTTGACTAGCGTTATTATTGTTGGTGTTATCACGTTCTGCATTACTGAGTGTGGTTCTAAACTGGCTGGGCAATACAGTGGCCGCTTTTAAACCCATCCATCCATTTTCTAAGCCGCTTCTCCGTCAGGGTCGCGGGGGGGAGCTGGAGCCTATGCCAGCAGTCTTCGGGCGGAAGGCAGGATACACCCTGGACAGGTCGCTTTTAAACCAACTCTGATAAAATGAGTTGGGTCAACAAAGAGTTAAATCAACATCAGTAAAACAGGTTCAGTGCCATTTAATGAGTTGAGCTGGAAATGTGATAGGAGCTTAAGTCAATCATGTTGGATCAACAAAATTGCCTTAATTTGAAAGAGCGCCATTTAATGTGGAAATACTTCTCATAATTCAGTGAATTTGAGGTAAAGGATGACTATTAATGAACGTAAGGTAAAGAATGATTATTTGGAGTGTATAAAGTTCTATGATGGTGCAGATAACGTTTTAAGTTTCACGTTCACTGAGCAGTTTTATTGCCAGAGGGTTGAAGCTATAAATCTACAGGCACACACATACAAACACATACACATCCACAGACATATACATGTGTGCAAAGAGCCGCGTGAACTGTGGATGAACCGCATATAATGAACCAAAAACAGATTGCGTTCTGTCTTATGGAGGAGAAGAGAATAAATGAGTGTTTGCTAAACACATTAGGCCGAGCGAGGGGGTGAGATTCGGTGCAACACACATTCCGAGGTGGTCACAACTGAGTGTGTGTGTGTGTGTGTGTGTGTGTGTGTGAGTGAGTGAATTGGATAAGCAGGTTTGGTGTTTAACTGCAGCCAGGTCTGTGCGTAATCTCATACTGTCACTCTCACGGGCCAGTGCTGGAGCTGTCAGCTCAAATGTGTGTGCGTGTGTGTGTGTTTATGTGTGTGTGTTTGAGTGTGTTGTGCCGGGATAGATCGGTCTCTAGAGGTCAGTGCAGTTCCACCAGTGACAGCTGCACTCAGGGCCAACATGGCTGGCTATTCTGAAGCAGGGGGCTGAAGAGAGGGAGGGGAAACAATTACAGAACAAAACGAGTTTCCACAACACATGCACACTCCAAATACTCAGTTTGACCTTCTCACTCTAGTTTTGATCTGTGTTTGCATGTATGTGCTTGAATTCAAGGTAATGAAGGAGTTAATTAAAGAATATTTATTAAGCAAAGCAGTGTTATCATTTCTCTTTTTTTGCTTTAGTTTAATATTACACCATTCTTATTTTATATACTGCACTGTATAATAATCATTTCATTTCATTTCCAGTGAAAACAAGAGTTTTAGTCCATAGGCTGAGCCTTATTTTGGCTACACCCCTGCATTTTAGAGCAGGAAGTGAGACTGCATCCCTGTACCTCTTGGCCACAAGACGAGCAATTAGGGTCCCTAAATCTGAAAATCACAAAAACACATATTTACTGCGAGTAAACATTTTTATGTGTTCAAATGAACAATTTGATTTTATTTGTGTACAGCTGTTCAAAGGTGTGCTTGGTGGTCCAGTACCGGTTAGTGTTTTTGTGTTCTACTCAATTGATTACAATTGTTACTACCAAAACTGTATTTGGTAGTTATGATAGTGTTATGCTTCTCAGTCAGTTCTTTTAATAAAACAAACATAATTAAGGTGTAGATTCACTAACGCTAAAGGATTTTAGCCTAGAGTCCAAGTCAGGTAGAAGTCTGAAATATATATCAATATAATTATCTGTATACGTTATATTTATGTTGCGTATTGCGATGCTCTAAATGTGTCATGTCAGTAAATATTGTGTTTAACTGTACTGAATATATATTAATGTAATATATATATTTAGTGCTCATGGCCTTAATCTTGGGTTAAATCTTTTCTCTTTATGTACACTTTGCAGATCCCACAATGAAAATGTTCCTGACTCTATACTGCAACTGCATCTTTAAGGAACCTGTATCCTCTTCAGAGGAGGAAAGGAGATGACCTCTTATGCTGAGGAACTGTGCCTCATTCTTCTGTCTCTTCCCCAGTACTTCTGTGCCCTAGAAGTGCTCAAGGAAAAGGCACTTACTGTGTACTCTCTCTCTCTCTCTCTCTCTCTCTCTCTCACGACACACACACACACACACACACTCAAACACACACACTCAAACACACATGCGGGCAGAGATCCGGTTTCGCGCTAATGCCATTATGCCAAGTTATTTTTGCTAAGTCCTTTTCTCTAAACATTTCCAGTGAAAAGGAACACAAGGAGCTGCTGTTCCGCTCGTTTTGTTTGTATTGTGGTTGTGGTGGCGCTGGGCTCGAATCGTCGGCCTCCTGTGAGCCAACAGCACAAACTGCACCCTCCTGTGCCAAGTTTTAAAATTAGTAACAAATTTAATATGTCTCTGCCCTGGCAATCCCGAGGCTTGGGAGATTGCAAAAATGCGCCACCGGTTTGTCGTGGTGGGCTTGGTGGACGACCGCAAAAGAGGCAGAATTTAGAAACTCAATTGAGAGAGGGAAAGCGACGGAGAGAAATGTGGAACAGATGGTCGAAGGATCTCAATAGAGGGGGAAGGAAGAAGGAAGATGCACTGTAGGAAGACCCCCTCCTCCCAAAGACCACCAAAAAAGCGGAGCATTCCCTTCTATGGCACAGATTGACCAGTCCCTCTTTCTTCCCTCCACATTGGCTTTTGCGAACAGCCGACAGTCATCATCCTCTGCCTATTAGCACGACCTAAATGACACAACCATGCTTCTGTTAATGGAATAATGGTCGGCAAGTTGTGATTTATGGCTCTCATTTTGAGCATTGCTATCCCCATAGCTCCTAATACAAGGGAGGAAATATGTGTTTTGGGTAATGCAGCCCTGCTGTAAGGCCTTATAGGCTGTTAAAGCATGGAAAGGAACATATTACTGTCATAAATCTACATTTCAAATCTGCTGGCGTTTTTTTAGCACATGGGGGGCATTAGGAACAGGAATGTCTGAGAATGGGTGAAATGAAGAGAAGCAATTACATTTGACTCATTTTGATAGAAAGCCAGTTAGGTTTTTGTTCTGAGCATTTTATTAAGGCTGTTCTGGTTATATTTTCTCCTTTTCACCTCTTTTCCCCATTTCCCCTCTTTGATCACACTTCTCTTAGTCCCTTTTTATGCTTTTCCCCTTTATGTTATTGAATAGAGCTCCCTCTCTCTCTCTCTCTCTCTCTCTCTTTTGAACGGTTTTATGTCTTCCTGCTGGGTTTGAACTTTAAACACCTTACAGTGCTCTATGTTCATTCCTGGCATGGCTTTCTCCTCCTCGCCTGAGTGAAACAGGTTAATGCAGACGTTGCAGTTCCTCGTGCGGCCAGCAGAGGGAAGTCACTGATTTTCTTTTCATGGTTTTTGTCAAGGAGCGCAACCTCTGCCGCCACCCCCTTTCATTACAGGCGATTCCACAGAGATGTGTCACTTATTATTTTTGGGCAGCCACATCAAGGCTCACAGTCTCTCTGGAAGGATCATTTATAATGTAAAAGATAAGCGCGCTCCAATAGCAAATTCCGCTGAAACGGCGCTGATTATACGTGACTCCATGTCAGGTCGTAAATATTTGTCAGCCCACCTTTGAAACAGGCAAGCTGCGGCGCTCCGTGCTTTCCCCACATGAAAAGGTGGAAGGAGGGGGGCGAATGGAAACGCTTAGGAGCAGAATCAGTCCTAGCTGGAACGAAATGCTCAATAAAATGCGTAATTATGATGCTCTGTCATTGGCCACCGCCCGGAGGGCTTTTCTGAACCGGGCGAAAATCCCACACGCGCATAATGGCTCCAGGTTTATGGCAGACTAGTCTAAGGTTGAGCCGTGACGATGTGTGGTCTGTGTGTGGAGCCCCGCAGGCCTGCTGGAGTGTATATTTTACCTTGTCTGTGTGTGTGGGGGGTGTGTGTTGGGGGGGGGGGGGGGGTGGGGGGGGGGTGGGGGGGGGGGGTGAGCTTGTTGGGACGGGCCTTCTCTCTGATATAGTTCTATTAGGGTTCTGAAGGTGTGGAGAAACTGACATGCCTCAGCTTAGCTCATCTGGTTTGTAGATCTTCGCTGTATGTATTACTACAAGTATGGATATGAATATACAGTTTGAATTCTTTTCTAAATTAATAAAGGTTTTTCATTACAAATTTTCAAAACAGTGAAAAGAATTTTTGAAATTTGAACAAGAATTTCTTTGTTTGTTTTATTTCCCCCTTTTGCTTCAATGGCAAGCATTAGCTGAACTCCATATGTTTGTGCAGAAGCCTGTGATCAAATCCATCTGAGATAACAGATAAGGCTGAAAAAGATCCATGTAATCCAGACACATTCAGTTCAATATGATCTACAAATGTTTCTTTTCTTAATAATAGCTTCTTGGCAGCTACACATCCTTTCAGACCCATAGCCTTGTCTTCTCACAGTGGAAGGATGGATAGAAGCAGTAGTGGAGCTTGATTTTTGCCTCTTTCTCAAACATGAAAGATTTAAGTACTGTTTATCTGTCTGTGATAGTTTTTGTTGGTATACAGCATGGTTGTTAGGAGTCCTGTTGTATTGGTATGTTTTAATGAATTTTTGAACTCATTTTTTTAATATATATTTCATGGAAATATATACATTTACATGGATTTTTTTGTTCCCATGTAACTTTTCCATATAACTAATTCTTTTGGTCCATTCACCCTGAATTCTGAATTGTGTGCAATATGAAACACTATACATATACATATACAGCTGATACACACACACACACACACACACACACACACACACACACACACACACACACACACATATATATATATATATATATATACTGTATATACTGTACATATAAAACTGTCAGCTGACTCATACAGCCTCAGTACAGCAAGACTGCACCATGCAAGACTCATTTTTTACACCCTTTGACTAAATTAGGCCTATGCTAGCAATGTCAGTTTCCATACAGCATGCCATAATTCATGCCATGATGATGATGTTGAAATGTCAGTTTTAAGAATGCTACTCAGAAGACTGAGAAAGACCTCCCCTGACATGAAGACACACACGGTGGGAGTCTTCACCTCTTGCTCCCAGCACTATCCAAGGTGATGGATCGTAACGCGTGCGCTAATAATACGCCTCTGACTCTCCTGCAGAGCCAGTCGCAATCAGACTGAGCGGCTCCCCTCAGGAGGGGCCTGGCCTGGGCCTAGGAGAGTGAGGAGAAACATGCAGGAGCTGAGCACTAACCACAGGCCTGCTGAGAGCTAACCTGAATTAGCCCTGCTGTATACCTGCCAGAGATGCTCAGTATATCAGCTTATGCTGTGCTGTGGTACACACTATAATCTTAGCTTAAACTTTTTAAATATATATATATATATATATATATATGTAAGCCAGTATATGTATATGCTGTGTATGTAAGCCAATCAAACATACAGTTTTTTCCTTCCTCGAAAAATGAAGTTGATCAACCAAA
Source organism: Pygocentrus nattereri (assembly GCF_015220715.1). Taxonomy (NCBI): domain Eukaryota; kingdom Metazoa; phylum Chordata; class Actinopteri; order Characiformes; family Serrasalmidae; genus Pygocentrus; species Pygocentrus nattereri. The sequence goes on from NC_051235.1 coordinate 13,280,640, forward strand.
GCCTGTTTCTTGTCTTCTTATTAGCATCATGTAATCCACATGACTATATCATCACATACAATTCTTTACAAAAGTTTGAACGCTCAAATTGCATGTTTATTTTCTAATAGAAAAGAAGATAACAGATCCTCTAAACAGCACAAATATCTGCACATAATGAACAAATACTGTGTTGCTGAAGGTAACATATGGGGGGGCGGTAAATAAATAAAAATGTGGCAGGGGGGATAAATAAATAAAAATGTGGCCTGTGCAAAAGTAAAAGGAAATTTAATATTTTATATTAGATTCCCCCTAATACCTTAACCTCTGCTATGGATTGAATTTGTGCACTTAAATTTGTTGAAAAATGCCATGCTTGAGTATGTTCTCTGTAGAGGACATATCTTGTATATCTATATGCTTACTTTCACTGAAGAATTCAGCAAAAATGTCATTTGACCAGGAGCTTTTAAGTAATCTCAGATAGTCTTGCTTATGTAGTTTCTTATACTATAGTACATACAGTTAGTAGTTAGTTTTTGCTATGCATTGTATTTTTGGGCATTGTAGAGGTAACACTATGTCTTACCGACTTTAATGAAAAACATAAGCAAGTGTTTGAGGCAAATGTATAATGATTTAGGTATGAAGTTTGCACGATGCTAATTGGTGTATATAAGCTTTCATGGCTTGTTAGCTGCTTCACCAGTGCTAAATAGGTTTTGTCTGACTGATTACATTCAAGATAAAGAGGAAACTGTAAATCTTTACTACTCCTGTAAAGCCTGAATATACCATTGTGGATTTTGGGTGTTGAAAGTTGTGGGACATTAGATACAGAGGGAGGTGAAGTACGCCTATGGATATTTTGGGAAGTTCTGTTTCTTTGCTTTATGCAAGCACATTCTCCAGAATGTTAAAGAGGGGAATGCAGAAATAAAGTTGAGTGAATATTGTCTATAAATTCTTTCCTGCTTTATCTAGGCATGGCTGACTGGAAGCTATGCTTGCGCAGGAGGTTTTGATGAAGCTTTCCTTTCTTTTGAATGCAGACTGCAATTTAAGAGAGGGAAGAAAAAGTCTGTTTACTGTTTACTGTTTACTTGTTGTGTCCAGCACTGTGCTGGCCTGTGCCATACACACATATACTAACCCCTGGGATGGTTTGATACATTTTAACATCCCCCTTTACAAACTGACACGTTAATACTTGCTTTAAGAGCTGATGTCTAGCTAGGTGCAAATCCGGCAGTTCTATTTCTGCCACTCATTTAAATCCTTAAATCCTCACATTAACAATTTATTCAACATGTGTATTTGGATGTTTGTAATCATATAACAGATGTAATGCAAATGTTAAATCAGAAATAGAAGCTCCAATTTGGTGGCAAAACTAATTTAATATTGAGGTGCTCCCAGTGGACATTGTGGATACTGCTCACAGTGGTAGTGCACTAAGAGCAGAATTACAATGACCTAATTAAAATAAGGAGGCATATCTTTTTGCATATTTACTCTAGATACAACTTAATGGTGGTTAGTAAGGATTTCAGCAGAGCACAAGACAAATGTGTCATATGAGAATTAACAGTGATAGGATGTGCACACAGTGCTGTTCAAAAGTCAGAGAGGACCCTCCGTTTTTTTCAATTTCCAATTAAAATAGCCATTAAGTACAAAGGAGGAAAAGTCAAAGGTAAATAAGTGAATAAAATCTCATAACAAGCATGCTAGATTTGGCAGACCACCAAAACTGTCCAATAAAAACCGGTACTTAAGGCTTTTACCACTGAGAGAGAAGAGAAACTCAAGCTTCAGTGAAAAAATCCACAGGTATTTCTGTTCATCCACTGTAACACTATGGGTCTGAAAGGACGTGTAGCAATCAAGAAGCCCTTACCGAGAAAGAAAAATAGACAAAAGTGCATTTTTTTTAATTTCCTGACACCAAAAAATTTACCCTTAGTGGCTATAAATAAAAAAGAATGCTTTATGTATAGTACTGTACGTAAAACATGGATGCTTTAATATTCAGCTGAGCATACCCATTTAAAAGAATGTAAACTGTAATGAAAGTAAAGGGTGGACACACTAAATACTGAAAAAAATGAGTTATTATTTTATATATTATTATATTTAGTTGTTGAAACTTTTGTGTAGTTTTGTTTTCTGCTTTCGTCCTGATGCTAAGGAATAACTTGTACTTAATGCTAGCTTTGACTGGAAATGAAAATGATATTCTCCGGCCTTTGCACTGTTGTACATATCTCTGTGTGCTTGAGAGAAAGGCAGGAATCAGTAGCTATTGAGACTAAAAACCCTGTTCTGGAAAATAAAACTAAAGTAGAAGAAAGCAGGGAAGCGGTAAATGAAAAAGATGAAGAAGAGGGATTACAATGAGAAAGGCGATTATAAGGCTGTTCAAGGGTTTCTGGGTAAGGCCACCTTGTGCCGAAGAGGAGAAATGAACATGCACACAAACAACTCGGGCCACTTTTCAGGCCACAGATTAAGGCTAGATTGAAGTGCGGCTAATAGAGCAGAATGAAAGGCTTATCCAGGGGGTTTGAAGGGTCACTTCCATCTTAACTGTACATGTTCTCAAATCAAAACCATTTCTCTCTTTTTCTTCTTCTGACCTGCTTGTCAGTAGACCTTGACCTTGGTCACCTCCCTCTTGGAGCTGGGCCATGTTGCGATCTGGTAAATTAGGATCAGGTTTAGGACAAGGAGGAGGAGAGTGAAGAAGAGGATGAAGGCTCAAGGCAAACGGGACCATGCTGAGAGCAGGGTTCTGTCGGTTTGGGCCAGCCACCCTTGGGCTGGAGTGGGGTGGGCAGGGGTCAACCAGAGTGCACCGCAAGGTCGAAAATGCACCGTCCACTCACGGGTCACATAAAGCCGCCTTTTCATGCGTGGCTCCGGGCCGCCAAGCGGAGCCCATAATTATCTTTGACAAAACTCATTAGCGGAGACCTTGTAGCGACATCGGCGACCAAGAATTCCACGGAGGGAGACATGCACAGGAACAAAGACCTGCGCGCTTTTCATTGCGCCCTTTGACAAAATGTAATGAAGTGTGCTCGTTGTCCCCCTCATCAACATTTGAACCCGGAGCCATCCTCACAGAGACTTTGTCTTATAAGCCCTCTATTTTTTGCGCAGTGTGGGACACATCAAATGGCACCTCCACACGGCCTCCTTTGTCCCGCCTGGGGCAGATTGTTGTTGGAGATGATGTTGTTGCTATCACAGGCCTTATTAGGCAGAACTGGCCATTGCTGGAGTGTCAGAACCAGTTAGCTGATTTTATGTTGCGGCAGGGAGCGAGCGCTCAGGACACCAGCACAGCGTGGGAGGACGAGAGGAAAGAAACCTCTCATAACCTACTTTTCAATGGTTAACCTCTCATTGACCTTTGACACGAGATAATTGGGATGTCCATTATGGTCAGGTTTTTCTGTGTATCTGACCCGACCCAGGGTTTTTAGAGATTTTTACTGGCAGTCATGTTGTTGAAGTGATAGTTCAGAGTGATCCAAGTCATTATCAAGTTGATTGGAGTTCTGTACTTGCTGTGGGCCATATTTCACTTGCTGCCGTATACAGACTGGATTTCAGCAGTGGATGGATTATAGGCAATAAGAATGCAGTGTAAATGTAGTGTAGTTTTGCAGGCCATAGATCTGACATCCTTTTGCACTAGCATAATTTGCAAGTCTTCCACTGACAGTAGATCTCTTAGATAACTGTGTCCTAATACGCAAACTATATGTAGTTGCAACTATGCAAACTAATACATGACTTTAATAACGTGATTTGGTATGCTCGTAAAAAAGTGGTCCTTCAGTGGTTCTTTAGTAAAGGCAATGTTTATATGTAGGACTGTGAACAATGTGAATGGTTAAATGGTTCTTTGCATGGTTGGATGGTTCTCATGTAAAACCTGTTGTAAATGTTTCAAAGAACCTTTTAAGTATTGGTTCTCTATAGCATCTGAAAGTGTTCTGCTGTTATTGTAGAACCTGTTTTGGTACTATAGGACCCTTTTTTGATAAGACTGCACTAGTAATTAAGTAAGTAATTTAATGGTAGATGAATGTTCCAGGAATTCTGAGGTGCTGTCTGCTCAGATGTGTGCGGGTGTGTCAGGTCACATAATGATTGATGGTGGCATATCCCAAGCAACACAAACCACCTGGCTCCAGTGGCTGTGGTGAGCTACACCACCAGCGTGTTAGAGATGGCACATGCAGCAGGCAGGATTGGTGTAGCTCAACCTTACATGTTTAATTTTGAAGACATGCTTGGAAACACCTTGAGCCGTGATTTAGCTAAAGTGATACTAAGCTAACATATACTTTTATTCCTAGCAGCTATTGTGCTCTCCCAGCTGAAATGAATTGTTCATAGCAGGATCGTGCAACAGGTGGATAATGCAAGTAGGAAGGACGGATGTAATAAACCTTCACAAGCAACTTTAGTAAAGCTTAAATGTAGCCTACTTGCTTTGAGCTTTTGATGGAGAGGAGTGGGAGGAGTTACCGGTTTGTAGTGGTAATTTAGCAGATCTGAAAAATCACAAAAAACTGTAGATAATAGAAAAAAATCATGAAAATGAGCAGACAGGGCTATAAGTATTATTTTGCCAAGTAGAACATGTCTAAGGTCTGAATACTTAATTATTATTATTAAGACTAATCAGCCTTAGATCAGCATCTAAAACAGTCTATTTGATTCCAAAGGAAACAGGGTGGTCAGAAAATTGTGGTCATGCAAAATGAATTATGGCTGTTTTTGGTGCATAAAATCATATGAACGTCTTCAATAGACCTCATAATGAATGAATGTTCACATAGAATCAGGTTTGCATCCGTTGAAAGGCTAACGGTTTAATTTCTGATAGCTTCCCTGGCAGGTCTGGCTGAAAAAGAGCGCAGTGCGCTGGGGGCATGTGGCCTGAGAAAGAGCGGGGCTGCTCAGTGAAAGCGTGGCAGCGGGTGGTCTGACTGCGCACTTGGGGCTGAGAGTGATGTGTTATGTGGCTGGTGAAGAGGACAGCTCCATGGGCCCGTCCAGGCCTTCCTCTGTCCTCTCTGTTAGCCCACCTAGCACCAATATCTTATAGAGGCAGTGTAATAGACTGACCCAGTTCTCAGGTTGTCTCTTTTCTCCGTATTTTGTCCCTTTTTTTTGGCCTCTGCTGTTTTGAAGTTGATCTTGAATCTGTTGTAGATCAGACTAAAGGCAGATTATTATTATTATTACAAATGAAAAACATCAAGCTTAACAGCTATTTGAAGGCGTTATGTGCTATGAACAGAACAACAACAAAAATATGTTCGGTTACTGACGGACCCCAGATATATTGACATTCAGATTGTTGTGAGGAGCATGACATCCGAAATCGATTGTTTTGTCTGTTTTAGTGATGCCAATGCTTTCGGTATAAAGCGCTGCTGTAATTTCATTAACAGAGGATTATGAAATGCACCATGCATAATGCATAGGCTGCATCTTAGAGCATTGTTCCATTAGGCAAATGCACAGAGAGAGAGAGAGAGAGAGAGAGAGAGAGAGAGAGAGAGAGGTGGCACTGTGCTGTTGTGAGAATACTGAACTTGAATGAAACATTCCCCACAGCTCAGGAAAACACATACATTGTTTAACCTTATTCCTCTCTCCCTCTCTCCCTCTCTCTCTCTCTCAGTCTTGATTGAATGTCTTGTAAACCTGCTGTAAGACAGCCTCTTAATTGATCTATTAGTTGTTGCCTGAGCCCGATGCTGGGTGCCTGCAGTCCACGCCATTATAGCTGGTCTCAACCCCTCCCCACCCACCCCCAGGTACAGAGCCACCGTGCTAATCCCATTGGGCATGCATCATTACCTTCAATAATGTTTGGCAGCTTTCCTTTGCGGCCTCCGTTTTAATTAACTTTCCCTTAAATATTTCATGCACGCCAAGCGTATTTCTGTACGTCACCGCAGCGCTCCAGGCCTCTTACATGCCTTCTTTGCCTACATACTGTTTAATTGTACTTTCCTGTGTAAACCTGTGTTGTGACCATTCAGCCTTATTTTCTTCTTGGCTCATTCTGTCGGACACGCCTTTAAGTTAAGCCTTGCGTGATCTTACACTGAGTTCATAGCGCAATATCAGATCGCTACAATGAGTTTGCAAAGCCCATTTTTTTCATTATGCATTAATACCAGGTTCTTAAAATCTTAAAATCTTTTTTTTTTGCATGTTATTATAGAGCATGTCCAGCTCTGATTTTCTTTTAATCTAAACAGTATTCAGAAAGCGCTTCGGAGAGATTATATTTCGAGAGATTTGCCGAAACATATCTCGCCTGTTGGACAGATTGGCGGATAATCTTAAAGCACGCTCCGCTGACCTTTAATAAAAAATAATTAAAAATAAGCGGAGGGAAGATCCTTCGCTGCTTTCTGTGATCTCGAGACGTTTTGACGACACGCCTTTTATTTTGAAGACACTGCTTCAGCCTTTGGGTGCAGTTTGACATATAAACCTTCATTTATTTGTTTGTTTGGATAGTTTAAAGTATTTTAAACCCTCCTCCTTTCTCATTGGCTGTTGGTTACTGTATGCCCAGCATTTCAACTGTTTATGTGCGAATGTTTATGCCTGCTGTACGAGCATTAAGGTCATTGATCCAGTGCTTCCCTTTATTCCCATCTGGCTGTAGGCCTCTTAACTAGTGGTGGCGTATTCAGCGCCTTATCAGATTTATCAAGTCAATGTGACAGAAATAACAGCCTGTCATATATTGCGTTATGATGATCGCCCCCTTTGTCAAGTGGGGGTTGGGGGGTGTCTCTCTGGTCTTTGGTCAAGTCATACAAGTGCACAGCCTGCTTTACCGACCACAAACTGGCCACGGGGCTTTCTGAGTAGACCTAACCGGACCTAATACTCTTATTATGACATCCTCTAATCCTTCCAATCCGACCTGAAATAATGTTTATCATTCAGGGACTTGTAAATTTGAGGTCAGGGGTTTTGCGCCCGAAGGCATTTTTAAAAGTTTAGCTCAGTGTTTTTTGTTTTGTTTTGTTTTTTTTTTTAAAGCGCATGAAAGAATTGGATGTTTGTTTAGAAGTTTCAGGACTGTCTGTCTTTAAAATGAAATATATACTGATTTTATTTAAAATATGCTGATTTTGATATTATTTTTTAAAAAGTGGTTTCTCATCATTTCTAATAAAAACAGTTTCAGCTGGATCACAACTGATTAAATCCAGACGTCATTTTTGGCTTCTAAGTCATGTCGCTTTTTTTTTTTTTCTAAATTGGTATTGTTGCTCAAACAAAAATAGAACTGGCTGTTTAATCGCTTTGCCAATAGCAAAAAGGGATTTTCTCAGGCTTTAAGGATGGCACTGCTTTGTAAGCCCCATAAGAGGCTGAAGAAGAGTGGGAAGTCTAACTCAATCAGCGAGGCTCTATTATACGCACATAACGGCCATTCTAATAAGCTCTGGGTGCTTCTCCTTCAAGCTACGTCAAAATGTACATCTCCCAGACCGAGGCACTGCAGTGATCCGCCTCGAGCTCCCTCCTGCGCGAGGGCTCCCATACGAGCCCGATTTGAGCGCGAGCAGCCTGCTGGATGGAGCTGGTGCGGAGCGGCCCCGGGGACAAAGCCGCATTCATAACGTGTTCCTGCCTGCGCTGTTTGATGCCACTACCGATTAAACGATGACAATGAGGCAATGATGTCCCCCTTTCTTCCGTGCCTTGTAGAGTTCATTCACGTCCTCGACTCAGTGCTGACCTTCCAGCAACGTCCCGGCTTCAGGCGCCGAGTCAAGAAGATAAACTTTGATCAAGTGCAGAGCTTCAAATGGTTTAATTGGCCCATTAGAGAGGAAGCAATAAATAAATAAATAAATAAATAAATAAATAAATAAATCACCACACAGAAACGACAGGTCTTGGAAAAAAATGCATTCTTATAAAATAGTTTATAAATGGCGAACACGGAACACTTATAGGCCCGTTCACAATGTCCTTTTCTTTTCTTCTTCTTTTTTGTCTTTTGTCGAACATGGCTCATTCTTTAGGCTGCAATACTCAGAGTCAGTAAGCAAATAAAACATTAATAATAATAATAATAAAAAAGGCTCACGACAAGCTTCACATTTGTCCCCCCAAAACAAACAGACAAACAAACGAGAAAAAAAAAAAAAACAAACAAACACGGAGAAACATTTAGCACGTGACCACGGGAAATAAACTACACAACGAAACATTGAGAGAGACGCATGGCACGGAAATAAATAGTGAAATAAATGAAAGAATAAAACAATAAATAGATAAATAAGACCACTAAACTACGATTGCCATTGCAGACATCAGAAATTCACAGACATGTTTTTTTTTTGTTTTGTTTTGTTTTGTTTGTTTCATAACAGTTGCATTTTTTTTAAACATTGCATAAAGTCATCAACACCATGGAAATCATATTGTGCAAAATTATGGCTACCTCCGCGTTCACAGTTCCTGCGGAGCGGCCCATTCAGCGCGCTCACGTTTCAGCTGCCAAGAGCTTTTTGTACGTCGTCTCAGGTCCGTAGTGCATAATTGAAGTTACAGAAACGTCCCGGTGCGTAAGGGTAGCGCCTCCGCGAGCCTGAGTGCAGGAGAGAGGCAGATGAGTGAGTAAATACTCAGGCAAAAGAAACCCAGGCAGTGGCAAACACGATCACAACAGTGAACACTGTACAGGTGACTGTTACATACGTGCGTGTTAGTTGGCTTTTTTCAAGCTGAGCAATAGACGCAGTAATCCATTAATATTGCCTAGATCTGCATGGCAAATGTTTCTTAGCATTGCATTTTAGTTGTTGTAATGCCATCAGCTCTGATGCACCTGTATTTACTGAAGGCTTGAAGCCTTAGGTTATTGTAATCCAACCTGATTGGATTTATCAGTGTTTACTGCACTGGAAGCAGTGCTCTTTCCATGTTGTTGCTAGGAACATAAAACTGCTTCACAGGAAGAGTGTGTGTGTATGAGCATGCTCTCAAAGGGCTCACCTGCCTCACCTCTTCATCACAGGTCTGAAAGCGGTTGTCTTGGTGTCCTGCAGCGTTAGACACGTGTCACTGAGCTCGGAGGCTTCGGACTCAGACTTGGCCCCACTGCAGAATCCTGGAAAAACACATAGTACATATTCTTAATGTGCCCAGAGTGACTCAGACAGGCCAGTCCGGAATGCAATCTCACTTCAGCTCACTTGATTTTTATGAAATTATGCCTGAATGTAGACTAAACTGAATCTGAATGACCCTGCCATACCAGAGTATGTTCTGAAATGCTACTGCAAAGCAAATCTATCAGATAAAGCGACAGAAGTTCATGGACAGCCCAGCAGGCATCAACACTCTTAATATTAAAGGAGGCGGAAAGGATTAGGTGCCATAGATTTACTTTTGGTCCCTGAGGAACCTTTAAAAGGATGGTTCCTTAAAGCAGTGGTTCACTAATCGGTCCTCAGGAGCACCGATTTGAGAACCACTGTCTTAAAAAGCTGTTCATAAAAGTGCAGAACATTTTTAAAGTTTAAAGAACCTCCACATAATCTACATGTTCTATACTACATATCCAAGCCAAGAACCATATTCAATCTTTATTTTCAAGACTGAATTGTTCAGAACCACTCAAATCTCTCTCTTTAGGACATTCTGTCTTGAAATAAATGTTCTGAGAAGTTCTACCTTCCATGCTGGAGTACTGGCAGGAGTCTGTCAGGGCCTGGTAGGAGGAACAGTGAAGTTGTAGGCCTCTGTAGCTTCCTGTGTTGTATGCCTTATTTAGCCCCTGTGCTCCCTCTTCGAAAAGGCTCTCAGTGTTTCCCAGGCTCGTGGGGTCCTGGAGGCCCTTGGCATCCCCACACTGCCCTCCGGTGCCCACCACAGGTACCCGGGATGTTTGTAGCTGGCAGTTTCCCACTCCACCCCCAGTCCGTATCTCCCCTGCATTATGGGTGCTCCCCAGCACCACCCCAGAAGCTGCAGTCTGGGCCAGAGACCAGATCCGTGGCTTCTGATCCGACGATGCCTGGAAGTGGGACAGGGAAATGGGGCCCATGGAAGTGGATAAAGTCGGAGGCTGCTGCTGCTGCTGTTTGGAGCCCAGAGGGTCCAGGTAGTCTGGAACAAGGGCTGTCACGCCCTTTAGGCCGCAAGGGAAGGAAGGGAAGCCAGAGGGTACAGGCAGGTCGGCGTTGCAGTCTCTCTTTGGGGGGGTGGACGTGGGCACAGAGGGTTGGGCGAGAGCCAGTGCATCCTGGCCAGATTTCTCACAGTCGCTGTCCAGCTTGTCACAGTCCTCATCCTCATCCTCGATGTCATCCAGGTCACTGAGGCGCAGGTCCCGCTCTTCTTTACAGTCTTTAGAGTCTACGCAAGAATGGACAATTCTTGATTAGGTTGATGCCCAGTGATTGTGGACTGTTTGATTTTTATTAACAAAAAAAAAAAAAACAAGCAGATCAAGAATTATAAAGGATTAATAAAAATGATGGAATATTAAGGAGCTATACATGGGCCCACACTTCCTCACCTGCACAACTATGTCAATGACATTTTAGTTCCATTTAAAGTTACGAAGAATGTTTATCAGTTATCAAATAAAAAAAGATTAGTACCTGAATAATATGCGCAGATAAAAGATATCTACCTTTGGTGACACATTCCTGCTCCATCTTATCCAGGTTCTCCTTCTTGTCATCTCCTGCTTTGTTCTTGGGTGACCAGGTCATCTTGTTCTCCTTCTTCAGCCTCCTCCTGGCGTTGGCGAACCAGGTGGACACTTGGGTGAGGGTCATTTTGGTGATGATGGCCAGCATGATCTTTTCGCCCTTGGTTGGGTACGGGTTCTTCCGGTGTTCATAAAGCCATGTTTTGAGAGTGCTTGTGGTCTCGCGGGTGGCATTTTTCCTCCTGGCTGAGCCATTGAAGTCTACCGACCCGTACCTGAAAAAATGATGAATTTAACTCACACATTTACATAGTACAACGCAGTGGTCACAAATTTACTATTATAGACTGCCTACTTTGTTTTAAAAGAAGTTTAAAGGCATTTGGATGCTGCAGTGTCAGCTTTGGCTTAGTCTCACCTGTCATACTGGTACTGGCCCAGTGAGTGGTCGTAAGGGTAGTAAGCAGCGGGCTGGCTGATCCCACTGTGGAGGCTTCCAGTGCCCTCCTTAATCTCATACTGTGGGTTCTGCAAATAAAACACGTAGAACAAAAGTGTGAACAATCAGAAGTTTAAAAGTAAGTAAATAGAGTAAGCACAGCTCTTAAGTTAGACAATGAAGGTGAGTGTAAAGCGCAAATAAAATATTACTTTTGTGTTCTTTTTGTTTATTTATTATTTATTTATTTAGTATTACAATAAGAAATCAATATAGGGGAAGCTGTCTCCTATCTAAGAGAGAGAGGGTGTGTGTGTGTGTGTGAGAGCGAGAGAGAGAGAGAGAGAGAGAGGGAGACAGAGAGAGAGAGAGAGAGAGCAATAAATCAAAAGCGATTGAGACAGCAAGTGCTTATCTGGTCGTTTTCGCCGATTACTCCAAAAGTTCCTCCAGTCTGATGCTCAACCCAACGCGGAGGAAAATCGATGGCGCGCCGACACCGCGCGAATAAGGGGCTCGATCGATGGAGCTCGAGACCCCGGGCTTTTTCCTTTTCTCTCTCTCTTTCTCTCTCACTCTCCCGCTCTCTCTCTCTCTCTCTCTCTTTTGATCAGATTAAAGTGCAAAGTGCAGCACGTACCAGTGTGGAGTAGATGGCGGAGGGCTCCGCGCTGTACTGGAAGTAGTTGGCGTAGTTGTGGCCGGCGGCGTACGGGGAGCCGTACATGCCGAGCGCCGCGGCGTTGAGCTCGGGGCGCGCGCTCGCCAGCAGCCGGTTCTCGTAGGTCGGGCAGCAGAAGGAGGCGGCGGCGGCGGCGGAGTGCGGAGCGCTCGAGCCGTCAGACACCGACCTGGAAATCGAATCGCAGCAAGTCGTACTGGGGTTTGGCGACACGAAAAACTGCATGAAGAAAACCACGGGAGGACACGTTATTTTGGAGGTCTTTGCTACGGAGACATCTTCCTGTCTTTACTCTGTTTAGACTAAATGTAAAGTTAAAAAGGTAGGAGTTTTCCCCCAGGAAAATTCTGTTTTTAATAAAAAAATGTTCTTAATAAAGATACCATGTATTGTTGTAATATTTTCATATAAAAAACCCCAGAAAATTAAGGGCTGCTGACGCCTCCGGTGCGTTTTGACGCAGCAGAAAAGTGTCCTAAAACTTTTTCCCTCACGTCTTATTGAAGAAGTTTGCTACCCATTCCGCTCCCACTCGAGTATGAGAAATTTACCGGAGCAAAATGAAAGTAGGCTATAAATAACTCCACGCACAAAACGTCACATTAAAGTTTGGATACCTGAACTTGCACATAGTTAAAAGCTGTGCTATGGAGCGGCGGTGAAGGGAGGAGCCGTGGCTCGCTGCAATTACACCTTAAAGGTAATGTACACATGTTTTTGTCACCCCACAACAACACGTGAGTTCATTCATAATTCAAATTACTCGCAATATTGCCACAGCCTAAGACACAGAATATATCGTGTTCTCTGACATCATTAAGAATGAGCACGTATTGCAGTGTATTACCTGAAAAAAGGCAATAAAGAAGGAAAAAGAAAAAAAAAAGAAGGTGAAGTCTTTAAGAAGAAGTCGTGTTAGTAATCGTTTTGGCTTACCTGAGAAGTTGCATTGTAAGGATATCCAAACTGAGAGAAAGACATAGCTGCTTCTTTTGTTACCATCAGCAAATATTCTTCTCCGCTGATCGATTGAAACCAAATCTACTTCAAATCCACCGTCTTACACGCATTTCCACGCTCGGCCTTTCGCTCAATAATAGATGACTGCACTTTTAGAGGGGAGTGCTGAGGCTGTTTACGCCTGCCCTTAGTTTTTATATGTATGCCTAATCCCCCTAAGGAAACAAGAAATTAGAGTAAATCCTAATCAAGTACAAAAAATATTGTTGCTGGTGCTGAAGAAAGCTTAAAGGATAACGTAAGACTTGCAAGATATGGACTTCTGCTTGTGCCATTATTTGTGCCTCTATAGTTCTTTAGCATTCATCCATGCAGGGCTAGCGGCGTGACGTCACTGTAATCCCGGCTCGCCGGGGCGGCTGGGAGAGAATAATGTGTTTGCCAATCACATCTAGCAGCGCGCTTTTCTTCAGATGTGTTTTGCAAACCCACCCCCCCCCACCACGCCACCTCCACCACCACCACACGCGCTCATCCCGTCCTGTCCTCTCGGTTTTGTGCATTAAACCATTTTACAGCTTGAAAAAGATTTGTAAAGGAGTCTTAGCAGGCAGTTTTCCTAAATGTGCCCTGAAATGCCCTGAAATATACATAAAACAGAATAAAACTTTATATAAAACAATAAATAACCAGCAGTACAGAAGTGTATGTATGTATGTATATACATATATATATGTCTTAGCACTTCTGTACTGCTGGTTATCTATTGTTTTTTTTCTAGGCTACACCAAACCATCAGCATCAATACACGTGCCAGCACTAATAACTTTTCATTGCCTTCTATTTTTATTTCCACTTCTTTTTTTTCTGTGTAATCTAACTTTTATAGTTATATACCTAATAAAGCTCATAAAGCTCCAATACTTCAGTGAGGGCTTTTTGGTGGAAGACCTCGCATCTGTCCGTCCGACCTGATGTTAATGACGATGATGTTTCCATCTCTGTCTATTAGGGGGAGCAGCAGTCCTGCGGGCGAGCGAGCATGCGCGGAGAGGAGCCTCTGGCAGGTCAATACAAGACTGATTGATGGGCGTCCCGGGACCTACGTGACCATTACGAGAAATGCGTAATTGCGTCAATTAACAGATGGAAATGGCCTTGTTTAACCAGGCAGTTACGCACTGAGAATGCAGGCTTTGAGGTGAAACTCGAAGAGCGGGGAGGAAAAAAACTGGGGGGTAGGTGGGTGTGTTGGGGGGTACTGGAAGTCAAAAAAGGAAGAAGAAAAGAGGTAGAAAAAGGAGGAGAAGAAAAAAGTAAAATGAGGTGGTTTCTCTCATGTCTAATTATACGGCAGCAGTGGGAAGTGACGGTAACTGCATTTTAATTGAATGATGCGCACTTGAAAGCACTGGGAGAAATAACATGGGATAAAATGTAGGTAAAGGGTAAAGAATATGAAGATTTATTTGATGTTTGAGACAATATAATTAGAAATAAAGAACCCCCCCCCCCCACTCTCTCTCTCTCTCTGAACTATGAGCTGTTGTTATTACCATATTGGGTAACCCTTTCCCCTCTCCTCCTCCTCCTCCTCCTTCTTCTTATTCTTCCTTATCTTCTTCTTCTTCTTCTTCTTCTTCTTTTTCTTCTTCTTCTTCTTCTGTAACAAACCGTCTTGCGGTGTTGAGTGAAAAGCGCATCATCACGCACCACGCAACTCGGGCACAACTGTGACGTCAAGCCCTCCCCTGCCACCCCCTCCTCCCCGGGCTGATCCCTTATCCGTTCTCTTCTACTCGTCTTGTAGCCTGAATTTCATCAGAGGCAGAGATAATATGTGAAGAACATCTCAGCGCTTTAAAAAGGGGTCTCGAACTCAGAGATCCCACTGCGATTACAGGCGCTCTCATCGAGTGGCGCCAGAGAGCCGCGCGTAAGGATGTAGAAATGGAAACACACACCACACACACACACAGGCTCAGCGAGCGCGCGCCCGAGCCGCAGTGACACGCAGGCCTATGAATACTTTATGGTGGTCCACTCGAAGCCACTGGCATGGCCACACGAACTGTGCTGAAGGCCTGGGAACACACTCGTATTACCCATATGTCCCCCGGATGAGGGGACCTCCATTAAAACACGGGATGAGGGAGGGGGAGATGGGGGGGGGGGGGGGTGGCTTGCTGAAACTAAAAACTCTTACAGTAATACACCAGCGCGAGCTCTGAGGGTGCCATAATTTATGACTGAAAAAGAGTAGTTTCTAATTGAGTGTGCATGTTTACTCCATTTACCACTTATTGTCTCATATTTCATACTGAAAATGTATAATATTATTATATTTGTGCTAATAATAATTACAGTAATTACATATGAACTATTATGTAACTAGCACATTACAAAACCATTCAGCTTATTTACTTTTGGCAACCATCCTGCTAAAGTATATTTATTTTATTTATGCGGGAATTATGTTTCTGTCTAAAGTTAATTTAATGTGTCACTAAGTTGTATGCATATAGATTTTGAGGAACATCCACACCATTCCTAAATACACTTAAATATATAATAATGTATAAAAGAAGAAAATGGAAAGAAAAGAGAATGATGCCTTAAAAGAAGCGAAACCAAAACATTTGAGATTTGTACGTGTGAAGAACCTCCACATAACATATGGGTTCTAGACCAATTACAAATTTGACCTAGAACCACCCATCCAAGAGAAGAAACTTTAAGAAGCTGTCGTTTTGGTGCATGTAATGATAAGAAATAAATAAGAAGAAAATAATTTATTTTTTCTTAATAAGAAGAAAAAAGCATTTTATTATCAAAGAAACAGATACACATTCAACTCTCAGCAGGTATTTACAGTTTATTCAAATATTAAAAAGAAAGAAAAATACCTGCACAAGCTGCAAGAGAATGTAACACACACCTGCCTGCCAAAAGGAGAAGGCAGGGAGGGCAGTCAGGCTCCCTTATGGAACTTAGGTGATCATAATACTTTACTGTATCCTGAGCTTCTCGCAAGGGCATGCATGATAGCCCAAGTGCATATGGGCCCACTCATGCATTATGTATAGGCAGCAGGGCGGTGGATCTGGGAGGGGGGTGTTGAAACCTAAAGCAGCTTTAATTGAAGAGGCAGAGTGTGCTGACCACCTCTTTAATTCACCCAGATCATTTTTCCAACCCACTAGCCTATTCCCCACCCTGCTGCCCTGTCCTAGGAGCCACTTTGTCTGAACGCACACGTCACTGGTCCCCTATGATTGCCAAAGTCTGAATATTTGGTTGTGGTCAAGAGATTCAGTATGGAGATTCAGCTAGTACTGGTCTTAGACTGTGAATGCCCAGATATACCTGTGAGACATGCTTGGGAAAATTCTTGGCTTGGACTTTAAAAAAAAAAAAAAATCTTAAATCTTAAGTTGACATACTGTGCTGTGTGTATACCAGAGACATCCTTCATTTGTTAAAATTACAGTCAAAATAGCCATTAAGTTAATTTTTCTGGATCAAGAAAAGCAGGAAGCACATATTCAGCATAAAATTACACAGAAGCATCAACAACTAAATAGAATATTAAATCTTTTAGTATTTCTTATATTCACCTTTTATCTTTATTACAGCTCCCAGTCTTTTCCGGAGACATTTCAAAGAAATTTGCAGGGATATTTTTCCACACCTCAAAAGTTCAGTCTCAGAAGTTAATTGCATTTTCTGAAATCTGGACTCAAGCATGGTCAGTTCATTCTTCTGAGAAGAACCAGCAGCTTCTTCGATTTGCAGATGTTCTGCTTTTACTTTTACAGAGCTGCTACTCTGTACCTGCACTGTACACTTTATGTACAGATCACTGTTTACATCTTTTTTTTTTTTTTTTACAAATAGTACTTCTGCATTTACTGTACTGTACTGCAATTCACCATGCACATTTCTGTCTATATACCTGATACACTTGAATATCTGACTATGCACTAACTGTTCTTTACATCCAATACACCTATAACACTTGCTTATGCACATCTTGTCTACGTTCGACACCTGCACCTACTATGCACATTTTGTCTGTCTTTTACTGTCTTTTGTCTTTGCACCGTTTACTATGCATCTTTTATTACTGCACTGGAAAAGCAGCCCGATAGTGTTTTGTTATACTGTACTACCCGGTATTGTATAATGACAATAAAGTTGAATTGAATTGAATTGAATTGTTCTGTTACTATGTTCTGTCTTCTTTTCCTCAGTAATGGCTTCTTTACAGCTACACATCTTTTTAGACTGGGAGTTTTGAATTGTCTTCTCACAGTGGAAGGATAGATAGAAACATCTGTGGACTTTTTTGGATCTGAAGCAAGAGCAGAGCTTGATTTTCTTTTCTCAGTTTCAATCAATGTTTATTAGACAGTTTTTGTGGTCTAGAAGGCCTTGCATAGTTGATAGGAATCCTCTCTATATCTTTTCATGCTTTTTGTGAAGGTCCAATTTGTAAACATGTTTTTTCAAACATGTTTTTAGTTTTCCTTTGAAATCCCCCTTGCTTATGCAAAGGTATTATATTATCTAATCTCCACAGAAATATCTCCTGCAAAATGAGCAACTTAATGGCCATTTACACTGGATCTTAAAGAAATGAAGGATGGTCTCAGAGTTTTGCACAGTACTGTAGAACCTTTGCATTAAGTGGAGGCACTACTAAGTTTGAGAAGCTTCTTCACACATATTTATTTTGAAGAATCATCCATTGAACGGTTCTTTAGAGAGCCAACAGTGGTTCTATTAAGGCATTCTTACAAAGAACCCAGGTTGGTTCAGTGGGAAGATTCTGTTTTAAGAGTGGATAATTAATAATATCTTTTAGTTATGTTATCAATTGAGTTATTGCAGTTAATTTTTAGAGGTTTGGAAATATTTCAGTTGGCAAACACAAAGGCCTACAGAAATATTCTACATGTATTGGCACAGATGTACGAAACCAAGTTTAGATTACTTTCTGTATCTTGTAATGTTCTGCAAAATGTCATTTTATATTGTTCATCGAGTTGGAATATTGAAGTGCTCTTGTCAGGACCTATTTCAGGAAAGCACCTTCATAAGTTGGCAAACTCTGAATTATAGTTAATGTACAGAATGTTCTAAGCTGTCTATAGCACAGGTAGGTGAATGGGCTCTTTGGTTACTTGCGTGTGCGTGTATGCTAGCACCTGTGTTAGCCTTGCATGAGGATTATCGGGGCTCAAAGCCACTGCACAAAAAGGTTAAACCAACAGCTGGCTTCACCTTCTCATTTAATACATTTCTCCTGCTGCTTTAATGAATTTCACAAAGCTTTGCAGGTTTTTCATAAGACAGATCAGAGCTTTTTTTATGAAATAATAATAAGGGGAGACAGAGAGAGGCAGAACGGATAGGAGGGGACATTTACAAATGCAGAAGACTGATATCTCATTAGGCAAAGCTGATATAGGCCTGATATATTCCAATGAATCCTTCACACAATGTCCTGAATTATTACACACACGCGCACACATACATGTACACTTCATTCCCAGCCAGGTAATAATACTGCTAAATTATCCAAAAATTGAAAAAGAAAGTAATAAATATTCTAATGAGAAGTGCTCAAATGATTATGAATGTGGTCATAGCAGTGCCCAGCAAAGCCCAAAATAAACTTTTGCAGATTAAATTGACCATGGAGAGACTTTAGTACCTTTATTAAAAAAAGACGTTATGACTCCAGATTTTTTCTAATGAAGTCTATGCACCCGCGTAATGAGCTGGGAATTATTTTTGCCTGTGTTATGCCTAGACCTTCATTAAGCACTCATATATCTGGTTTATGAACTGGACAGTAGATAAGAATGATGGGAAGGTCAATCTAGTTTGAACTTTCTGCTATAATGAGAAGAATAAAAGAAAAATAAAATGTTTTCACAATAGATTTCTGGATTTGTGTCATCAGTCTATAATAGGCATCATGTTCGTATGGGAAACTCTGAACCTAAGCCCTTTTTTATATTTCTAGCAGTTTTGAAAATCACCACTATTGGTGGTAAACAACTATGTTCAAACGCTGGTACGTTTTGCCGTATATGGATCATTTTCTTCTGAATGTTGTTGGACGTTCTGAATTATGAGGCTAATGTCCTTACTTGCAACATTATATTTATTCATTAATTTATTATTTATTAATTAATTGTTGATGTGGTTTCACTTGTGAGGATGATTTTTTTGAACTGTGTTTCAAAAATCATGGTCACTGAAGATTTTCAATAATGATGTGTAATAATGTTTAAAATATCATGCCAATTAATATATTGCAGCAATGTTGGTAAATACTAAAGAGACTCAGTGGCTGTTTATTAGGAGAAAGAACATTAGCCCAACTCACACGCCAGCTAAAGCCTTGGGAAATAGAAGCTAGGGAGCAGCAATGCTCTGACAAACAGCAGGGACCACAGGGACTCACAATATTCCTAACTTCATGTTTGTTGCACTTTAGTTTTGTTTTGACTACCTACCTAACATATTTTTCTACTATTTTGATTGTGTATTTATGTTTCAGCTGTGTGTGTATCATTAGTTACATGGTACCAGACCTAGCAATTAGTTAGTGACCTTGTTTGAGTAGTTTAGGATTTCCTCAAGATAAAACAAGGTTCTATAAGATAAGAAATAATTCAAATAATTCTAAATCAAGAGAAGATTTGCTTCTGTAACATCAATTTGTGAAAAATCTTATCTTCACCTTATGAGATCTAAGAACCAAAGACAGGAGACTTCTGTAAGTGTGGCCCCAGGACAACGTATGACAACTTATGACAGCATATGATGTCTGCCATGACAATTTTATGACATGGTTAGTCAATGTTGGGTAGCAGTGCTCAGGTAATGCGATAGCTTTTAAGAGTTGACTTACTTTCATGTGACATTATTTTAGTGTTCAGGGGTGTAGCATTATTTGTATTTTGACTGTAAAAAGGCCTCTAAATTCAGAGGATACAGTGTCAGTTGAGGGGACAATGTACACAGGACAAAATGAATCATGTTTGAAACATTTTTGTTTATCACAGGGCGCAATCAGGCTTTTTCTTTTTTAATGCCATTTATTTTTCTCATAGAGAAGATTTCCAAGATGCCAACCACAAAACGACGCATGACTTCAGATGTCTATTGCGGCAAAAAGGATAAGAGTAGAAAAACACCCTAAAGGCCTTGCATTTAGACTGTACTACACATACTTCACATGGTGCAATACTTTCATGTGCTTTCACAAGTGATTGGCTAATTCAACTGTCTTTGAAAGTGTAGATCATCTTCTTGCTTGCACGTATGTGTGTGGTTACATGTAAGCTTCAGCAGCTGGCAGATGCCTCTGCAGGTTGTGCTGTAAACCTATCATCAGTGGTACTGTCAAGGATTTGTTATTTGTTGCATACACAGTGGCCTGGTAGTGACTCCAGGAAATGACTTGGTTTCTTTGGATAGGTGTGATGGGTGTTCAAAAGCCTTATGATATACACTACGGTGTAAAAATGAGAAATCACCTTTCATTTATATAATTTGCAGTAAAAACAGCCATTAATACTGTTGTGGCTTTGCACTCCACCCCCTTCTCACTCATGACTCTCTCTCTGCCTTCCACGCCGAAGTTCGTCGCCGTTGGGTGTCTGGGCCCCGCTTTCCTGCTTGCCCTCACAGCCGTCATCGTTGGGGCCCGGGGGGCAGGCGCATGCCACAAAAATGTATTCATTCTTTATTGGCAAGGAAAGAAGCAGAAAATATATTTAATTGAAAATTACACAGAAGCCTCAACATTTAAATATAATTTTAGATTTGTTTATTGTAAATATTGTGTATTTATGTTTATATTTTTATATTTTATTATATTTTATTGTACTTCACTGTGTATTGTAGTTTATTGTATTGTATTGTGTCTTATTGTTATTGTATTGCATTGAATGGCACAGAGTTCTGCGTTCAACTCTGTTTCTTTTCCTCTCGGTGTCTGCAGTGACATATTTGTTTCTAGCAGTATCTGAGCTCAGGAATGTCTTTTTCTCTAAGCTATTGGTAACTAGCAAAGATACTTTCTCTAGATTGACAAAGCACTTCTTGTAAGTCGCTCTGGATAAGGGCGTCTGCTAAATACTGTAAATGTTAATGTAAATGTAGATTTTTCAGTATTTGGTTTGTCCATCTTTTCTCTTCATTACAGCTTCCATTATTTTCACTCACTTTCAGTTTTTCAAAGGATTTGGCAGGGATGTTTTCCACACATCCAAATTTCAGTCTTAGATGTTAGTTGCACTTTCTGCTTCTCACATCCAAGTAATCCCAAAAACATTAAGTGATGTTGAGGTCTGGACTCCGAGGTGGTCACTCCATTGTTCTGAGAACAGCTTCATTTGATTTGCAGATCTTTTTATTTTACAACAGCTTCTTAACATCTACACATCCTTTTAGACCCATAGCATTGAGTTGTCATCTTTCAGTGGAAGGATGAACAGAAACAGCTGTGGAATTTGTCAGATCTGCAGCAGGAGCTTTCTTCTATTTCTCAAAGATGAAAGCTTTATTGTTTATTGATGGTGACCGTTTTGGTGGTCTACCATAGTTAAGAGTCTGGTTTTGGAAACTCCTGTTTGCCCTTCTTAATGCAAGTGAATTGTCTCCACAGAAACATCTCCTGAGAAATCAATTACCTAATGACAATTTTGAATGGAAATTAAAAAAACAAAATTATGGTGATTAGGAATGATGATTTACACAGTTTTGTACCTTCGATTTCCATAAATGCACGTTGTCTCTTTTTCATATTGAATGAAGCTAAAAGAGTGTGTGGGCAGTTCTTTGTAATATGGCTTCTAGACACTTCCAAAGACGGTTATAACCAAATTCACATTTCTTTGTTTAAGTGAGAGAGTAAACTGGTTTGCATTACTGTCATCCTAATTGAGGATTGACAGGATTATATTGAGTCATAGTTTACAGCATGAGCAGTGGCAGTGTCCATGTTTGAAACTAACATAACTTTAACTGATTTGTTTAAACCGGGTATTGCGTTCACCTAATTTTATTAAAACTCTTCTCCTCCCCTTTCTTCTCTTCTCTTCTCTTCTCTTCTCTTCTCTTCTCTTCTCTTCTCTTCTCTTCTCTTCTCTTCTCTTCTCCTTCAGAATGTCCTCTGTTCCTTCAATCTGTGCCCCCCCTTTCACCAAGGGAGGTCCCATCTGGTTGCAGGCGGTTAAGTGAAAAGTGTTGCCAATACAAATAGCTGCACTTGATGTTTGTTTGCATAAACTGTTTTGAGAGGCTGCACCAGTTTTTTCTTCTTCTTGCTCTTATTTTGCAGAGACATGAGTCATCAGTATGAGGTTGGAGGCAACAAGTAAGCCAGGGGACATAATGCATAATGTTTGATTTGATTTGTTTTCTTTCCCTTGTTCTCTTTTTCTAAGGAATATGTATATTTATTCATTTTTTTTGGTTTAAGTTCATCCCTGGGTCCCAGCAGATCTTCTCTGCAGCAGTCTGGCTTCTGTGGTTTTGTTGCATGGGGAAGGACAAAGGGTTAAGCCTTATTTTCTGCTAGCATTAAAGCAACGCAGGCCATAGTAATGTCAAATTTACTTTTCCACTTGCCATCACTTCAAAGACGTGCTCTGGGTACCATGCAGTATTAGTATGGAGAGGTCCTCCTAATTGAGAAGCGAGGTTTTTTGCCTTTCTCTTTTGATTTTGCTCCTGAGCCGCGGCAACAGCAGAGGAGGAGAAATGCCGCGGCATGTAGGGTGGGAGCAGTCAGGATTGGGTTACATGTACGGAAAAGAAAAGAACACTCATTTATCCCTCCATTATCACAGGCACATTCGTGTTTCGGCTTCTCGTCCCGCGGTTCAGGACCAAAGCGAAAGTGACCAATTGCTAGTCATCATCACTTATCTGCGCTCATTCCGCAGGTTTAGCTAAATTGACCTGACCGCTTTCATCTTCAGGTGAGTGTCTCCTGCTGGAGGTAACTAAGACCAGACAGAGCATGGCTGTGGAAGCCTGCTTGCACAGCCCTGCTGTCTAGCCTTGCTTTGGTGGGATAAAACGGCATTTCCACCCTGTGACAGTTCAATTGCAGAGGCCTCTGGTCCTCATTTGCAGGCCGAACTTTCTCCTCCACGGTCGGTCTCCAAATGCAAGCCAGATGCCTCCGAAAATATTCCCTCCACACGTTTTGGTTTTCATCTGCCATGCCAGTGCTGTGTTATGTTAGGTCCTGGGGCTTAAAAACGCATTATACCCTTGTTTTCGGACAAGGAACCAACAGTTTCTACTCTTATTCTAAGCTGCTGTGCTTAAGCTTCACCCTTGCTATCTTGACAGGATTGTCTTTGACCACAAAATATACTCTCCCCTCAGGATGCACATGTCACTTGACTTGGGATGAGCTTACCTAGCCTTCCTCCTCATGGTTACTTGAAGGATTGGCAGATGAAAAACGATATAAAGTTTATTGCTGAACCATTATATTGACATATTCAAAGAATCCTCCTTAATCCCAGATGTCCGTTCCAGCCTAATGCAAAGTTCGACAGCTCTTGTTATAAAACAGTCAAAGCAAATGCTCTGTGAAACAAAAGGCAGCACCGTTTAATTCCAAACAGAGAATTGGCTTTGTTGCATTCTTGTGTAAGACACTAGGAATGTCACCCCTCTCTCCATAAACGATGTTATGCATTTTTGGAAGTCCTCGACATAGCATGGTCATAGCAGATTGCCATTCAGATCGCCGTTTCTTTTCTTTTCTTCTTCATTCAAATTGCCTGATATGAAGCCAGACCTGAGCAGGGTTACACTATTTTCCCTGAACAAGAATCTGGATTTAACTACAGCAGGCCTTTTGTAGAAAGAGGGAAAGGAAAAAAAACAGCCAAACTCAAAAGCAGATGTTACATAGCTGCCAACATCAAACGGTCTTGTTAACCGTACAGAAGGTGAAATTAAATAGCTTTGATTGGCGAAGTCACTGGTTATTGTAAAGTGCTCATGAACATCGCTCTTACACAGCTTTTGACCTTGGCGTTGATGCCCATACGTCATCAGATTTCAAACGCAGCAACAGCTTGCTGGTGTTAGTGCTAATTTTTGATTTGCAGATTGTCAAGCTTACTTTGGAGATCAAGGAGCTCGGATCAGATCTCAAGGGTATTTCTTTATTGATTTAGATGCGGCTCTTCTAAGTAAAGGCAAGCTACAGTAGTAGGCCATGTCCTTGAAATGCAATACAGGACTCTTAAGATATTTGTCTGCCTTGCCATTCTCTCTGATAAAAGTTGTCCAAAATCTTGGGCGTTTTGGCCAGCCGTCTTTATTGCACTTACTGGGGTCTGTTGGAGGTAGTCTGGATAAGGGTGGGCTGCATTCACACAGTGAATGCAATCCCTTCAAAATGTGTGCTATTGACTTTGAACCTGAGAAACTAAGCACATAGAGGTACAGTCAGTACAGGTTGTTAAATGTTGCTGTGGAGTAAACCAAGACTTAAATTTAAGTCTCAAATATTGCAATGCCACCACAAGGTGCTGAAAGTAAATATAGACCCTTGGCTGGAGCTTAACCAAATATAAACTCTCACCTGCACTAAAAATACAAACGCACACATGTATTATGGCATCATAAATTTTGAAGTCGCTAGGGGGACACTAGCCATGAGCAGTTGCATGAAATGGTACCAAAAAGAAAATTTAAATCAATAAAGCTCTTCTTTTCCTAGTTATCCTTTCCTCATTCAAGTAGAAATAAGCATTTATGTGAATAATTTAGCAATCCTAATGAAGATATATATGTATTCACTCTAGCCGCTGTTCAGTCACATGGAACTTAAGGCTCAGATCAATGGTGGCTTCAAATTGGTCTGCTCCCAAGATAAATAGGTAGGCTGATCCAAAGCATAACTGCTGGCAAAATATTCAGCGCTGGGCAGCTTTGCCAACTGACTTGCATTTCTAAGTCTACGAAGTGAAAATAAAGTCCTATTCACATGTGATTAAAATCACTTATCATTTATTACTGACATTACTGTGACAGCTATTCCATTTAACTGAGGAGCAAAGAACAGAAATAGTATCATTTTTATTTTAATATTGAATTTGATTATTCCTAAAACAAATATAAAATATATAACAAATATAAAAAGACTTTAGTTTCTGTTTTGAAACTAAATAGGACTGCAGAGCTTTCCATATACCTAGTGCTGACTTGTTAATATTATTATTTTATTTTATAATTTTATGATTTTAAGTAGAATCTTTGAACAAGGAAAGGGCATTTGCTTAAACTCTTCAGAGGTCATTAGATTAATAACCCTCTTCCTTTGTACTTCACTGAAAATAAAATATCAATATAGCCAGTCGCAGAATTTTAATGTCAATTTCAAGTATAACAATATACAAGAAAAATACAGCTGGCTAACTTAGCTAGCAAACATCTTTGCAGAATTACACTTATACCAGCATTACAATTTAGCCATTTTAGTATTAAGTATTTTAGAGTGATTACAAGTAAACCTCTATTGATTTTTTTTTGTCTTTAAAAGTTGGATAAGATCTACTAAGTGGTGAAGTTGGGTGATTAGCGTTAAATTTGAAATGGAATCCTTGGACAAGAAAATACATTCCCTTTTTGCACTTTATGGGTTATACAGATGAACAGTGATGCTTTCCCATGTGCTGTACTGAAAGTAAAACAATGTCAATATTACTGAATTACTGAGCATTGTATTCTTAAGATAGCATGGGCCATTTGAAAACCGCACTAAAAATTAAATAAGTTGGGCCCTTTTTAAAATAAAATACCTCAAATTTGGAAAAAGACAATGCCTGAAGCTTCTCTTCCTTCCAATCTAATGTGAGTAAGTTTCCATTTGTACCTTGCATTTCCTGTGACAAAGCTTTCACACCTCACCACCATCCCATCTTGTCCCTGTTTCTTAGTCCACTCTCAGTATCATCTCTGTTAAACAAAGGGAGGGTCCAACTTTCTAGCTCAAGCAGAAGCCTCCTATCAGACCTCCCTTCCTACAGTCCTACAAACACACACACACACACACACACACACACACACACACACACACACACACACACACACACACACACACACACACACATGTATTATATATATATATATATATATATATGTATATATAAAATGTCAAATATATATTGATATTGTTTCAAGAGATTGATATTGTTTCAAAGTTTCAATCAGACATGTTTAGCATGTAAAATATGTTGTTTTTGTGTTTTTATAATGCAGGTTACGTGGGGCGTGGGGTGTGTTACTACTCAACATGGATCATACTACATACATACAGTTCAAAGTAGAACCTTTACTTTACATGGAGTTTCTTTGAACCATCAATTAAAAGGCTCTTTTGGAAACAAAAAGTGGTTCTTCTATGGTATTGCTTCAAAGAACCTTTTTGGATCTTTATTTTTTAAGACTAAATTCAGTTCAAGCTTTGTATTTTGATGTTGTTAGTGATCAACAACTTCAATAAATAAAAAAAAAAGAAACCTACTTGTGGAGGGATGCAGATGATGAAGTACTTCCAGATGATGGAAGTATACCCGGTTCAACCTTCTAGGCAGCAGCAGTGGTGAAGACAGAGAAGACAGTGTTGGACTGCCTGTTTGCCCACTAACAGAGAGCACAGAACCACAGCTCAGGCCTAAGACCTATAATCTGCTGTGGTACTGTGGGCTGCGTGTAGCTGCATAGCAGTCTTCCATCACATCACATCATTACTTACAGACACAAAACAGACAAGGCATGTATCTGTGAGAGTCTCTCTCAGTGTGTTGTATTCACCCCAGCCTTGTCTGTGTGCGTTTACTCAGCCTGGGCTGACATTACCCTCTCTGTGTCAGTTTGGATATGCCGGCCTTGTGTCTCTCTGTGTGTTTAGCTTGCTCGGCCCACTTTCTCTGTGTGTTTCAAATGACCCTGGCCTAAGATAGCAGGGTAGTTAAACAGACTATTATGTGTGCATCAGTTGTGTTTGATTTATTTGTCTGACCTTTCTGTATGCGTTTAGTCAGGCTGACATACCTTCACTTTTTGTATTGAAATGTCCTGGCTTCTCAGTCAGGATTCAGTCATCCCGAGTAAGCTCGGATGACACCAGGTAAGATAAAAACCAACTCCATTCTAGTGGTGCACTTTTAAAAATACAGGTTCCCTGTATATCCCTGTACAGAAACAAAAACCTTAACATTGCATGAAGTGTCTTTAATGTTTAAAATGTATTTTTTCCCTCTCACACATCTTATTTTCCTAAATATCTTTAAAGAGCCATCTGCTGAAAAGATCTGAAGGGAAACAATAGTGGTTCTTTTACAGTATGACTTCAGTTAATTTTTAAAACCAGCCATTAGGGGTGTAATTTGTGTACTTCTGGTGCCGATCATGCGGATCACAAATATGATTGCCATACCGGATCGGTTGAGGCCCGGGTTAACAACGACCGCCTCCAGTGCTGTTGACCAGCAAGGTGCTGGTGGAAATTGGACTACTGTAGGTCGAAGACCATCAGAGAGGAGAGGAGGAAGGCGGGTTAGAAGGCAGTGAGAGAGAAGGAAAGGCAGGAGTGTGGAGGTTAGAGTAGGGACTCTGAACATAGGGACAATGACTGGTAAAGGCAGAGAGCTTGCAGACATGATGGAGAGAAGGAAGGTAGATATTCTCTGTGTCCCGGAGACCAGATGGAAAGGAAGCAAGGCCAGGAACATTGGAGGTGGATTCAAACTGTTCTATCATGGTGTAGAGAGGAAGAGAAATGAAGTAGGGATAATCCTAAAGGAACAGCTTGTGAAAAGTGTTCTGGATGTAAAGAAAGTGTCAGACAGGATCATGAGCCTGAAGTTGGAGGTTGATGGTGTAATTTTGAATGTGGTCAGGTCATATGCACCACAGGTTGGTTGTCAGTTAGAGGAGAAAGAGGAATTTTGGAGTAAGATGGATGAAGTGGTAGATGGTGTCCCTAGAGAGGAGAGATTAGTGATTGGTGCAGACTTCAATGGACATGTTGGTGAAGGGAACAGAGGGGATGAAGAGGTGCTGGGTATGTATGGTGTGAAAGACAGAAATGCAGAAGGTCAGAGGGTTGTAGATTTTGCAAAGAGAATGGAAATGGCTGTGGTGAACATGTATTTTCAGAAGAGGGAAGGACACAGGGTGACATACAAGAGTGGAGGGAGGTGCACACATGTGGATTATATCCTTAGCAGGAGATGCCACCTAAAGGAGATTGGAGATTGTAAAGTTGTACCAGGGGAAAGTGGAGCAAGGCAGCATAGGGTGGTTGTCTGTAGAATGAGATTAGAAACAAGAGGAAGAGAGTGAAGACAGAGCCAAAGATTAGATGGTGGAAGCTGAAGGAGGAGGATGGTTGCAGGCAGTTCAGGGAAAAATTGCAACAGGCCCTTGGGAGCAGTGAGGAGCTACCTGAGGACTGGGAAACTACAGCTAAGGTGGTGAGAGAAACTGGCAAAAATGTGTTGGGTGTTTCGTCTGGTCAGAGGAAAGAAGACAAGGAAAGTTGGTGGTGGAATGAGGAAGTCCAGGAGAGTATTCAGAAGAAGAAGGCAGCTAAGAAAAAGTGGGATAACCAGAAAGATGAAGGAAGTAGGCAGGAGTACTGTGAGGCTAGTCGCATAGCGAAAATAATGGTGGCAAAGGCTCAGGCCTATGATGAGCTGTATGAGAGGCTGGATAGTAAAGAAGGAGTAAAGGACTTGTATCGTTTGGCTAAACAGAGAGATAGAGCTGGAAAGGATGTACAGCAGGTTAGGCTGATAAAGGATAGAGAGGGAAATGTACTAGTGAGTGAACAGAGAGTGTTGAGTAGATGGAAGGAATACTTTGAAGAACTAATGAATGAGGAAAACGAGAGAGAGAGGAGGACAACGGGGGGAGAGATAGTGGATCGGGAAGTGCAGAGAATTAGTAAGGTGGAAGTGAGGGCAGCTTTAAAAAGGATGAAGAATGGAAAGGCAGTTGGTCCAGATGACATACCTGTGGAGGTATGGAGATGTTAAGGAGAGAAGGCAGTGGACTTTTTAACCAGGTTGTTTAACAAAATCCTGGAGAGTGAGAGGATGCCTGATGAGTGGAGAAGTACTGAGAAGGAGATGTGCAGAGCTGCAGTAACTACAGAGGTATAAAGTTGATGAGCCACACCATGAAGGTATGCGAAAGAGTTGTTGAAGCAAGGCTAAGGCGAGAGGTCCAGATCAGTGAGCAGCAGTTTGGTTTCATGCCCAGAAACAGTACCACAGATGCAATTTTTGCATTGAGAGTGTTGGTAGAGAATTACAGAGAAGGTCAGAAGGAGCTACATTGTGTCTTTGTGGATCTAGAGAAGGCATATGATAGGGTGCCAAGAGAGGAACTGTGGTACTGTATGAGGAAGTCAGGTGTAGCTGAAAAGTATGTGAGGGTGGTGCAGGACATGTATGAGGATAGTGAGACAGTGGTGAGGTGTGCAGTTGGAGTGACAAATGGTTTCAAGGTGAAGGTAGGGTTACATCAAGGATCAGCTTTGAGCCCCTTCTTGTTTGCAATGGTGATGGAAAGGTTGACAGATGAGGTCATTCAGGAGGCTCCATGGACCATAATGTTTGCAGATGACATTGTAATCTGTGGTGAGAGTAGAGAGCAGGTGGAAGAGAATCTGGAGAGGTGGAGGTTTGCACTGGAGAGGAGAGGAAAGAAGGTCAGTAGAGACAAGGCGGAATACATGTGTGTGAATGAGAAGGAGGCAGGTGGAAAGGTGAAGATGCAAGGAGTAGAGGTCGTAAAGGTGGATGACTTCAAATATCTTGGGTCAACCATCCAGAGCAATGGACAGTGTAGAAAAGAGGTGAAGAAGAGGTTGCAGGCAGGATGGAGTGGGTGGAGACGGGTGTCAGGGCTGATGTGTGACAGAAGGATAGCAGCAAGAGTGAAAGGGAAGGTTTACAAGACAGTAGTGCGTCCTGCTATGATGTATGGTTTGGAGACTGTGGCTCTGTCTAAAAGACAGGAGGCTGAGCTTGAGGTGGCGGAGATGAAAATGGTGAGATTTTCGTTGGGAGTGACAAGGATGGACAGGATTAGAAATGAGCAGATCAGAGGGACAGTGAAGGTGGAGCAGTTTGGAGATAAAGCCAGAGAGGCCAGGTTGAGATGGTTTGGACATGTGTTGAGGAGGAATAGTGGATATATTGGGCAAAGAATGTTGGAGATGGAGCTGCCAGGTAGAAGGAGAAGAGGTAGACCTCAGAGAGGGTTTATGGATGTAGTGAAGGTGGACATGGAGATGGTTGGTGTAAAAGTAGAGGAGGCAGTGGATAGGGCAAGATGGAGGCAGTTGATCCGCTGTCGCGACCCCTAAAGGGAGCAGCCGAAAGAAGAAGAAGAAGACTTCAGTTAATTTTTAAAAGGCATTCATGGTGGGGAGATATATGCAGTGTTGTAAGGCAAAATAGTCCCCAAAGAGAACTTTATCATTATTTCACCATTATTAACATTGCGTATGAAAACTCAGAAGACACCTGTAGATTCATGGATCGTTTTGGATAGTAAATATAATGGCTATATTGGCATTGTAGACATGGTGTCACCACCACTGTAAAGAAATCAGAGAAGATATGTTTCTCTACAGAACAGTAGTTCATATCAGTCTGAAAGACTGCACAAAGTTACTCTTAGCCAGAGATAAAAGAACCATGGTGTAATCTGATATTATTATTATTATTTTTTTATCCATAGCTTATTGATACAAGCGGAGAAAGTGTGGATTCAAAATCTTCTGTTGATAGCACAGTTGTGTAGAGGCAAAAGTATGATTTAAATTTGCCGAAAACTTATGGTGCCTACAGTTTTGATGCGGAAGAAGTGCAGAAAATGTAGGTTTGCTGACGGTACATAAATTGAATTGAATATAAATGGAATCCATTGCGTGGCTCACTATGCAATGATTAGTTATTGTAATGTAGTTATGTACTTACATTTGAATAGTATAGCCAAACAAATGTAATAACTCTAAGACTTAATGAGATGGCTGTTTGTTTTACTTCTGCGTGTACTGTCCAGAGTCTTTTGTAGCTCCTCGTTCTTCGTCGTAGCAGTGGTCTGCGTAACTGGGATGATTTTGGTGCATTTTATCACCCACCAAGTCAAACATCGCTGCTCTGTGAGTGTAGCTGCAGCTCACAGGCATGGTGAAAAGTTAGTTTTAAAGTCTGTAATCTGTGTTCTGTTCTTGCAGTTGCTGACCCCTGAGCACTATTGATGATTTCATCAAAGAGGTGGGATTCAATTTGAAATGTTATTATGTCTTTCTGGTCTGCGGTGTGTTCTATGTCTGGTTCTTTATGTGAGAAGGGAATAAGCCTTTCTCTGAGCCCAGAAAGACAGGTGGAGAAAGAATGAATAACCAAGGAAAGGGAGCTATGGTGGAGATACACAGACCTTTTCATTATATTTCATGATCATCATTACTGTGATTATTTTTATTTATTGGTTTATTTGTTTATTTCTTTAAATGTATTTATTTGTGTTCCCAATAAAGTATATATTGCTTCAGATCCCACATTTGAAATCTGCTTTTCTCTTTGTTTGATGAGCTGACAGTGCCGAGGAATGCCCCGAAATCCCAGCCGGTGAATTTTTTACATCCTAGTGGATAGCATAAAAACAGAGAGAGAGAGAGAGAGAGAGACAGAGTAAACTTTATCCTTTTTAATTCATCAAAGCACCTTCTAAATGAAGAGCCCAGTTAAACTTTCATACAGTGAGTAAAAGGCAAACGTTAGATTTTTTTCTTTCTTTCTTTTTCTCTTTTTCTTTCTTTTTTTCCTCCTGTGGCAGCATGTGTCTGAGATTAATTAGGATTTTGAAAGCCATGAACTGAAGATGGAAGGACAGACAGAGCGAAAAAGCTAGAGAGAGCAATGTAAAAGGAAGACAGAGAGAGAGAGAGACAGAGAGAGAGAGAGAGAGAGAGAGAAAAGGGCGTTGTTTCTTTCTACAGATGGGAAGGTAACCTCCTAATTTGCTGAAGTCCGTGTCATTCCTCTCATGATTGGTGCTTTTTCTGTGTGTTTTCTCCAGGCACATGGTCATTTTTCAAATGCTTTTCTGGCACATTCTCTTCTACACCATGTCAGATCCACCTCCCAGAGGCAGCATTTGTAGCTCTCCACTCCAAACACGTTTTCAGACCGATTGTGTAATTACATCAATTCATTACACAGGCTGACAGTTTTACTACTGTACATACTTGATATACAGTATATGAGCTTGCTTTGTTCAATTCAACAAAGGCATTTGTCTCAAAAAGAGCAACTTTGAAAGAGTCTCGCCATCAGTCAGTCTTCTTTCATACAGGAGGAGATAAGATATAAGATAAAAAAGTACCAAAAAATGAAAACAATTTCCAAGTTATTAAAAGATATGGAGAAATCACATAAGCAGTACTTAAAGCTTTCATATTTGAGAAAAAAATCAAGGTCCATTTTTGCTTGAGCTCTGAAAAAATCCACAGATGTTTCTGTCTATCCTTTCACTCTCAGAAGACAACTCAACGCTATGGGTCTGAAAGGATGTTTTGCTGTTAAGAAGCCTAGATTCAAAAAACAAAAAAGATGAACATTTCACCGCTGTCAGAAGAAAACCATCTCCAAAATGATAGTTTTACAGGAGAAGCAAAACTTTTAATGTACTTTAATGTATGTCAGACTTTTTTCCAAGTCATTTTGGGTCATTTCTTTTGGTCTATTCTTCATGAAATTTATGCACAATATAAAGTGCAACAGCCATTTTCAAATTATGTCAAAAACTGAAAAACAACAAAAATGGAAATATAAGGTTTCCTTCTGACAGCACTGAATTGCAAATCAAATCAAATAAATAAGCTGCTGGCGTTCTCAGAACAATGGACTGACTTACAGCTTACAGAGCTCAATAGGAGGTGCAATAGGAGGTGCAATAGGAGGTTATGCCGAGAGTCCAGACTACAACATCACTAAATTAATTTTGGATTATTATATTGTCAGTAGCAGAAAATGCAACCGACTTCTAAGACTGAGCTTTGGAGCTGAGTAAAAATATCCTTGCAGATTTCTTTGAAAAACTGAAAACAAGTCTCTTGAAAAGACCAGAAACTAATTTTCTGTTCAATGTTTTGTGCTTTTTTTCTTGATGCTTAAAAATGACTCACACTTAATGGCTGTTTTGACTGGAAATCTTACACTTGATGGCTGTTGATGTTTTTTAATTAAAAGGTTATGCTTAAATTCAAAATATTTGAGCAAAAAGCACAATTATGAAAATATAATTAGTGAACTTAATGCATATGAATAAAACAAATACTTTAAATAGTGTCTTCATTCTGTAAAAAACAAGTTCTTGAATGCGATAGGAGGTTGCGTTTAACCTCAACATCACTGAAGATCTAAACTTTTGACTGGGAAAAACATTTTTGTTGGTACATTCAACAAGAAATCTTCACACATTGTTAAGGGAAAATGGTCAATGAGTGGAGCTGCAAGACTTTGAAATGACAGTGATGATATATATAATTCATATGCTCCTATGCACCCTGTATGTGACCCAGTGGCCTGACATATGAAAGCAAACTTGTGTGTGTGTTCTATAATGTCAAGTTTTAGTTCATTTTGTAACGTCTTGATCATCTTTGTGTATTGTTATTGCAGTCTAATGTAGAAGGAGAGTCATTATTTGTGAATGATAGAACAACCCAATGGGCTTCCAAGCTGACATGTCCAGATAAAAATTATAATCAAGAATAAAAGCAATGGGTGGGTGACAGCTTATCACATCACATGCAGAAGACAGTCCTATCACTTTCAGGTCCCCCTGCCGGTCCTGTTTCCGGACGCTGTCTGTGCGGTGTTGGAGCTGCAGGAGAGGGGTCAGTTAGCTCTGAGTGCTGATAACCCCTCAGAAGAGCTGCAAGCACAACTGACACTAAACAGATGGCCTCCCTGACCCGCTCTCCTTGGGAACAGGACATGGTGCTATGCAGGAATGATTTCTTCTTTTTTTCCTTTTGGTGGTCACATGAGTTGATAAGGATGGAAGGGATATGTAAGGGTAAAAGGGAACACAGAAAGGAAATACAGACAGCAGTGTGGAGTACATGTTTCACTGCTGAATCTTTTCCGTCAACTGGTGATCAAGTTTTTGTCAGTTACTGGTACAACACTGTGGCTAACAACGTATTATATTATCATGTTGGCAACATTTGCAATAGGTTATGCTTATAGGCAGAGTAATGCTGCCATTGAAATGGTTCCCTAATTACTACCCATTGTAATTAATAAAACATTATCAATGTCAGATCTAAACTTTTTAAATCATTTTTTTTCAGCCTTTTTAATTTTTATTTTTTAAACTGAAGCTGCCTTTTGCATTACGTGAAAATTTGGACCAACAGAAAGGGTCCAAAACTGCTTAGAATAAAGTCTTTTTTAAAGTTTTCTCTTATGACTACAACAACATATTGAATATTGAAACATGGAATTAAGCGATAGAGAGGCCGTGTAAGGCAAGACTAGTAGAACATTACAGCGATGATGTTACTCATGATAACATACAAGCTTAAGCATTTTATATCTTGTAAACAATGGTTCTGCAAAATAAAGAAAAAACAAGAAAAGAAAAGCAAGACGAAGAAGCCCCAAATGTAATAACCTGTCGCAATATCATGCTCAAGATCGAGAAACTTGCTTAGGTGCAACACTTTTCTCTGGTCACACTCTTTTCTCCCTCATTCTCCACAATGATCACAATGATTTCATCACAAAATCACATTAGTGAATAAGGCATCCTGGTTGCATCCTGGTTGACCACATAACATTTATAGTATGCCTCAATTCATCCCCAAAGCACTGAAGGACTGCCTAATCTATTGTGTCCTCAGAGCTGAGATGAAAGTAGCTGTTAAGCTACATTAGCAAACCATGTGATTTGTAAAAGCTCAGACATGCACACAAGTAATGACACAGCACCCTACCTTCATTCTCAAAATTCCATTATAAGTGCTCACAGAAGATGTATTCAGGGTCCATGGAAAGGTTGAAACAGCTGTCTGTCTGACCGTTCACTTATGTTCAGATCAGTTGAGACTAGTAGTGTGTGGCTTACTGATTCATCTAGTATACAAGTTAAAATTATTCCTCAGATATAAGTTTCCCATCTCCATCAGCCACAAAGATGTGCAGAAAATGCATCATAGAAATACAATATGATACAATACAAATAGTGCAAATCATACTAGCATTAGCTGTTTAGCTGAAAGGCTGAGATAGGTCTATTGCATCTGAAATAGTCCAGCAGACATGCAGGATGTCTGTTGGACATCAGAGCACCATCAGTGGTACCACCTAAGAAGATACCTGACTCGGTTAGCAGCATCAGACGAGGCCACAATGGACCAGCTGGTACTGATAACACGAAGGACTGTCTTTTCCACTTTAAATGGTGCAGCAGTTACTTTCCAGCCCCTAAACAGGTCTTTGAATGTATGTGCTGCTCTATCCAAGATAAAACAGATTGAAACAAAAAACTGGTGAATGCCAACTTCAGCCTTGCAGGAATTAAGAAATAAAACAACATTTAACACTATTTTTGCCAGGCCAGGCTTGTGTTATGAAGCAAAATTTATCTACATGTTGTTCCATTTTGTTTTTATTATTTTACATGATAAAACATATCTTAGATATACTTTGTTAAAAGTGGTTCTTAAAAATGGTCCTGTATTACTTGAGATGGATGTTAATACCTAGAATAAACAGTTAAATCATGCTGTAAGGGATGGAATTAATAGTGCTTGTCAAAAGTAAAGTTAAAGTGAAGGAAGAGAGTAAAGGTATCTTTTGGAATGAGCAATTCTGGATATAACAGTGGAATTTTGCAGCACTTATACATACATGCACACACTTTAGACAGTTGCCTGGCAGTGGACCTTGTAGGAAAGCTTTATTAAGATGCCTTATGTGTGTGTGTGGTGAGAAGAAAGGAGGAGCAGCTTTCCCAGTGTTGGCCACACATCACAGTCGGGCAGGGGCTGCAGACAGGGGCCACTCGCCCCCTGACCCCCTCTTCCTCCAGGGAGATAGCCGGCCTCTGCTCTCCGTCAGAGTGTCGTCCACCCTGCACCCCAGGGGAGGTGCTGATGTGGGAACACGGTGTTTAAAATCCTGACACTCTGGAGAGGAAATAGAGCGGCTGGAGGTAGAGGATGTGGAGGTAATGGAGGAGGGAGTAGGTGATTAAGCTGATTATTTTCTTAAGTGCTGTCTCTCTTTTATGTTATCTCCCCATTCCTGCAGTCGCATTTACTTTTCCATGGTTTCTCTTCTCTTCTGTTTTGCTTTTATGTCTTCTCTTCTTTTTTTCTCCCTATTCTCATCTTCTCTCCTTCTTCTCTTCCTCTTCTTTTTTTCTCCCTCTTCTCATCTTTTCTCTTCTCTGCTGTTATCCTTCCCTTCTCTTCTCCTCTCCTTTTTCTCTCCCTCTTCTTATCTTCTCTTCTTTTTTCTCCCTCTGCTCTTCTCTTCTCTTCTTTTTTCTCCCTCTTCTCTTCTCTTCTCTTATTTTTTTCTCCCTCTTCTCTTCTCTTCTCTTCTCTTCTCTTCTCTTCTCTTCTCTTCTCTTCTCTTCTCTTCTCTTCTCTTCCTGTCCCTTGCCCCTCCTGTGGTCAATAGTGTTAATTGGCCTGGTCCGTTAGTGATGCATTGATTGTGGCCACTCATAAAAGAGCTATTGATTGGCACTTTGTTTAACATTGGCCTGTGCGGTGCATTGTGCCCTTTAATGCTATTCCTACAGCAACCTCTCCCTGTTTCCTCCACTTCTTAATGTCATAAATTATGCCGCTCGATTAGGGAGATTTTTTTCCTTCTTCCCACTTTCCATCAGTTTGGGGGTTTGGAGGGGGGGGGTTGGGGTACGTAACCCTACTGAGGATGAGCTCTAGGGAGACAAGGATACGCAAAGTCTTCTGGTGTGCAAGTATGTGTGTGTGTTTTCACATTTTCCAGGGCCACTGGAAACTTTAATACTGATCCTCTCACTGTCTTCTCCAGTGATGTCACTCTCAGCAGGATAACCTCGTTGTCACTGATTTAGCCTCTGTGCTCTGTCTGAATATCATTAGTGTCAAAACACATGGGCATTGTGGCACCGTGCTGTACATCATTGCTGTCAGCGCCTGTGTAGTCTTACTGCCAATACTTCATTCTAGTCATTGCATCATTGTATAGACAGTGTCACTGCATTATTGCCAGAGTGCTTTTTCAGGTCAAATTGCATTACGTTGAAAGAGGTTATCACAGTGAAGCCCATACCAAGAATATTCTATTGAAAAAAGGCAATGCATTGAATTTATCTGATTCTGTGTTACACTGATAAAAAATTCTAACATCAACATAATTATTATTAAAAAGTTTCTAAACTAAAATAACCATGGTGTTGATGTAATATATCATCGCTATTGTGTAAAAAAACACGTATTTATTTTTTCTGTATTATTTTTAGGAACAAAATTACTAGTGGGACCCAACAAGAAAAAAAATTACATGACTGAAAAATACATTTTAGAAACACATTTCCAGTGTAATGTTAAAATATTTATTTTTCAAAACTGTTTGATATGAAATACTTCATTTTAAAGAATTTCTTTACAGTGGTCTGATAGGAACCAGGGGTCACAATATCTATGGTGTGAATGTAGACATTTTATTTATCTAAAACCACGAACCACTACTATCTAAAACTGTTTTGTCTACTGTGTTTTTATATGTAACACAGATAATGCTACCATAGAAATAAATCTAAAAAATAAATAAATAAACAATGTTTCAGGCATCAGGAGGCATAATCATAATCTTTTCATATTGTAACTCTCCATGATGGAGCTTTAACAGGCCTTAAACTTTGAATTGAAGTGAATTGGTTGAATTGCCCTTTAAGTGACCAAATTCTTATTACTACAACAAATTATACATAACTTAAATTTCCTCCATTTTTTTTTATTTTTCATTTTATGATAAGGATTCTGTTATCATAACTAATGGACCAATAGAAATTCTTAAAATTACCTGGAATAAAATCTCAGTACATTAATGTACATTAAAAGCTGAGATAGTTTTTGCCATCGCCTGTGGAGATAGAGAGATTACATTTTATACATGTGGAAAAAATGTGTGTGTATTTTTTCATTGAAGATTAAAGGTTTTTAAATGTGCTTCTCTTACATGGATACACGATAGCCTAGTTTGAACGAGCTAGGTCCATAATTCTTGCTCTGGATGTGGCCGTTTAGTATAATGCTAATTGTGGATCTTATAAACATTGATTGATACTGCATTAGAGCATAATTAAAAGTGAAAGTCATGGAAGTCCTCTTGGGGTCTCGATGCATCTGTGGGAGGACCCCTTTAACTGGCTCTAAGTACTTTACTTCTCAGATTTAATTATCACCATTAAATATTCAATGATCAATAACGTTAGCTCGTGCCGATCAATAGGTGCGGCTGCATGAGAAGGACAATGAGCATAAGTTAATATTTGCATTTCAAAGTGTCTGGTGTCACGTGGCCCCATTGGAAATCCATAGCGCTCTCCACGACTCTATTTCATGAGGCTCTGTTACTGCTCCTTAAGGCTGACTGCTATCGATTCAGTATTCAGTATTTACGACCTGGAAGCGGCCGTACGTTTAAAGTGTCAAAATGTTTTTAGCAAGCTGATACGCTCTCTAGTCGCCCTCTCCATCCATTCTCCTTCTCCTTTATTTTGCTTCTGGCTCTCCCAATCACATCCCTCCATCTTTCACCTCCAACTCTTCCCAGACTGTTTCTCTTTTCTGTTTACCATTACCTATAAACCTTCTCTCTCTTCTTCCCATCTTTCTCTCTCTTTCATTTTCTTCCCTTTGTCTCACTTTTTCTTTTCTCTTCCTCTCTATCTCTGTACCAATCTCTCTTTCTATCTCTCCCTCTTTTTTAATTGTCTCTTTTTTCTTTTCTCTCTTGTCTCTCTATCTCTCTCACTCGCTCACTCTCTCACTCTCTCATTTTCTTATTATTCTTTCTCTTTTGCTGCCTGCCTCTTTCTTTTT
The DNA here is from genome assembly GCF_015220715.1 of Pygocentrus nattereri. NCBI lineage: Eukaryota > Metazoa > Chordata > Actinopteri > Characiformes > Serrasalmidae > Pygocentrus > Pygocentrus nattereri. The sequence continues at coordinate 13,319,629 of NC_051235.1, forward strand.
TCTCTCTTTCTCTCTGTTTCTCTCTCTTTCTCTTGTTCCCTTTTTCATTTATTCTCTTTCCTTCTTGCCTTTTACTCTCTCTCTCTCCCTTTTTTGTCACTTGCTCTCTCTCTTTCTTTTTCTGTGTTCCTCTTCTTTTCTACCTCTTTCTCACTCTCTATCTTTCTTATATCTTTTATACATTCTGTTTCTCTCATCATACTTATACTACATATCTTGTTTTCTCTTTAACTTTTCCTCTCTCTCTCTCTCTCTCTCTCTCTCTCTCTGTCTTTCTTTCTCTCTGTCTTTCTCTCTCACCTCCTTTTTCTCTTTTCCTCCTTTTTTCTTCTCCCCATGGTGAAAAGGAAAAATTAAAACCTGTCATCTTCCCCCTCAATATTGCGCTGTGTGTGTGATTGTGTGTGAGTGTGTGTGTGTGTGTGTGTGTGTGTTATTTAAATAGAAGCCTCCACGCAGCTCGGGGGAATACCTCTAGCCACATCAAAGTATGCGTAACCCCCCTTGCGGAGGCCTGGTCCCAAAAGAGCTCTGTTTTGTTTACCTGCTCGGTTTCTAATGGGATGTTTTTTGCCCCAGATCTCTCCAACCAGCAGGCCTCCATTTGCTGGGTTTATGCTCCTTCAAACACCTGCTCAGGTCGAGCCAGGCCTTTGATCCTATAGCCATGCATTGGCTCCAATTCCAGCAAAAACCGTTTGATCTCAGTAAAACTGATCAATTTGCCCTTTTTGCTCAATTAATACGAGGTAAACATACCAACAACAAACACAGAGGTGTATTTTGGCACCTGGTCATTGATTGCACATCTTAACGAGTCGAAAAATGACTCAAATCCACTGAAACCTCCAACATCATTCAATATTTCAGTTTCCAGCTCACAAACTTTGTGCACTCTGTTTCATACCCCTTTGCTTTTTTTCCATTTTCATATGAAAGATAAGATACTCTTTGACAGCTCAACAACATGAATCTGATACATTTTGATTTGAATATGTATATAAATTTTGTATTGGTGACTTTTATTGCATTTCAAAAGCATGATGTAATCATCCAACTCCATAAATCATTTGTTTTATGGTGCGTGGTGATGCAATGATCATTTTACGGGGGAAATATTGATATGCAGGTAATAGATTAGATGATTTCATTCATTTATCTCTTATTGACTCATCTCAATTTACATATTTCAGTACATTGATTAGAAATAAAGTTAAAATAGCAGTGCTTTTGTAAAATGTCTATAATGATATGTGAATAAATAAAGTGTTTGGCTTGGTGCCAAATTGAGCCAATAATTATTGATCATGAAATACATATAGAATTTCAGTTTTAGTGTGTGTATTTGAGTCTTTTTTCAGTGATGCATACTTGAGTAGGCTCTTTCTTTTCATTTCCTTTTACTTTAATTGTAACATTAAGAGGACGTGTGCTGATCAGACCCCGTGCTCATCTGCATAATGCGCTGTAGTTACAGGGAGGACGAAAATATCGTTCTCCTTGAAGGTCGACACGGGAACTGGACAGATTAATCAATACTCTGTGTGTGTGTGCGTGTGTGTGTGTGTGTGTGGGTGTGTGTGTGTGTGTGGGTGTGCGTGTGTGTGTGTGTGTGTGTGTGTGTGTGTGTGTGTGGGTGTGTGGGTGTGGGTGTGGGTGTGTGTGTGTGTGTGTGTGTGTGTGTGTGTGTGTGTGTGTGTGTGTGAGAGAGAGAGAGAGAGAGAGAGAGAGAGAGAGAGAGAGAGAGAGAGAGAGAGAGTGCTCAGAGAGAGGCGGACAGAGATCAAGAGAGAAACACTCTGCACCTCTGACTTCATATGCATGTATAGGGGGGTGAGTAAAGGGATGAAAAAGAGTAAAAAGGAAAGACACTTTTTAATTAATCTCACAAAAACAAATTTTTAAAAACTATTAAAAAATGCCCAAGACCGTGGTGATGTGCACTACTGATCAAAAATATGGAATGCCTTGTCATATTAATAATTTTCATCAAAAATAACTTGGCTTATTCCCAATGGCTATTCACAACTTTACAATACTTTCAGGAGAACAAGAACATGGTAATATGACATGTGCTTATTCATTTCTATTTATGATAATTTAATGTCATGAAATCACTATACATTTATACACTGCTCAAAAAAAATTACCGGAACAGTTTTTAATCAGAGTATAGCATCAACTCAATTCAACTTCTGGGATATTGATCTGGTCAGTTAAGTAGCAGGGGGGTTGTTAATCAGTTTCAGCTGCTTTGGTGTTAATGAAATTAACAACAGGTTCACTAGAGGAGCAACAGTGAGACGCCCCCCAAAACAGGAATGGTTTAATAGGTGAAGACCATTGACATTTTGTCCCTCCTCATTTTTCTGACTGATTTTTCATCGTGGTGTCGTACCTGGACCCTACAGAGGTTGCACAGGTAGTCCAATTCCTGCAGGATGGCACATCAATACGTTTACTGTGTTTCTCAGCACAGTCTTAAGAGTATGGAAGAGATTCCAGGAGATAGGCAGTTACTCTAGGAGAGCGGGACAAGGCTGTAGAAGGTCCTTAACACCTCAGCTGGACTGATATCTGCTCCTTTGTTCAAGGAGGAACAGGATGAGCACTGCCAGAGCCCTACAAAATGAACTCGCAGGCCACTGGTGTGAATGTATCTGACCAAACAATCAAAAACAGGCTTAATGAGGGTGGCCTGAGGGCCCAACGTCCTGTAGTGGGCCCTGTGCTCACTAGCCAGCACAGTAGAGCTCAATTGGCATTTGCCATAGAACACCGGAATTGGCAGGTCCGCCACTGGCACCCTATGCTTTTTATAGATGAGCGCAGGTATCACCTGAGCACATGTGAAAGACAGGGTCTGGAGAAACTGTGGAGAACATTATGCCGCCTGCAGCATCATTCAGCATGACCGGTTTGGAGGTGGATCAGTGATGGTCTGGGGAGGCATATCCCTGGAAGGACGCACAGACTTCTACAGGCTAGACAATGGCACCCTGACTGCTATTAGGTATCGGGATGAAATCCTTGGACCCACTGTCAGACCCTACGCTGGTGCAGTGGGTCCTGGGTTCCTCCTGGTGCACAACAATGCCCAGCCCCATGTGGCAAGAGTATGCAGGCAGTTCTTGGAGGATGAAGGCATTGATACCTTTAACAGCACCCTCCACTCGCCTGACCTAAATCCAGTAGAAAACCTCTGGGACGTTATGTTTCGGTCCATCCGACGCCGCCAGGTTGCACTTCTGACTGTTCAGGAGCTCAGTGTTGCCATGGTCCAGATCTGGGAGGAGATCCCCAGGACACCATTCGTCATCTCATTAGGAGCATGCCCCGACATTGTCAGGCATACATACAAGCACGTGGAGGCCATACAAACTACTGAGTACCATTTTGAGTTGCTGCAATAGAATTTCGGCTAAGTGGACTAGCCTGCTGAATCATCTTTTTGCTTTAATGTTTGGGGTGTCTTTGAATTCAACCCTCTGTAGGGTGATCATTTTAATTTCCATCAAACAACGTGGCATCCTTTCGTTCGTTACACATTACCCAGTCCATATCAGGAAAGATATTCTGGCTGATTTTTCTTCTGATGTGTTTTTAAAGTGCTCCTTTAATTTTTTTGAGCAGTGTATTGTATCAGTGTGATTTGGTCATCGCTTTTCAGTGGTGAAACTTTAGGGTTATCTACACTGTGTAATTATTTTATTTATTTTAATTTAACATAATGACCGTCCTTGTTGTATTTAAATGCAAGTATATAATTGTATTAATATATTTGTATTAATTGGTTTGGTTGGAAACAAAAGGTCTTAATTTCCCAATACCCAATGGAAATGTGTCCAGTTTTTTACATTTTTATTTTATTGCCATGGTGTGTAGGTAGATACATACTATCGAGATCTCTCATTGGTTAGTACTTCAGTCAGATGTCAAGCAATCACATTTTGATTTGCAACATTGTTTTAAAAAAAAATCACTCTAGGCCTTTAGGAACTCCTATATATGTTACTGATTGTGAATATGTTCAGTAACCTGACCAAAGCCTTTCAGTTAGTTGTTAGAAATGGAAAACATTGCAACTCTATGCCTCCTTATTGAAGGAGTCAGTGTAAAATGAAAGGATTTTGTTGATATGTGTTGTTGAGAGGGGTCCTTACATACACAAGAAAGACTATCAATGCTACTTCTTAATTAATGCCATCTTCACGAGGGAAGTAAAAATGGTTTTTTTTCCATTTTATGTTAGCTGTTGTTCTTTTCAAAGCCCTTTATATCCAAAAGTCTCTTCAATATCCAAATAAACTCTTCAATTGCTCTTCAAAAGTGAAATGCATGTTTTTTTTAAGTTTCACATGTAACATGGAGTGATTTTTACAAGCTTTAGATGTAAATATCTAGATAGTCCATAAAATCTTCATGTTAATCACCATTAGCTTTGTGCTAACAAACTAGTAGAATCCCATAGGGGCACTAACATTAGTAACCATTTTTGTAGGGAGTTTTTTGTCTTGACATTTTTAGCCCAGCACTATAGGTCTATTCACAGTTCCCCTGCTGCTTTGAAGTATGTGTAATGCTTTCATTTGCACATCCATTGAACAGGATTTAAATAAGTTTCTTGGAATCATTCCAGAGAACCCTTATTTTTAAGAATTTAGGGAAATTAACCATGTCATGCAAAATTGTCATTTTCATAGTGGAAACTGTGTTCCTCATGGAATATAAAAGATCAGTCTGACTAAGTGAAGACTAAGTGACCAGTGCAAATGCATCATTATAGTCTTATCAGAATATATCACATAACCAAATGTAAACTGGGTCTCTATGCTGATGCTATACTTTAAACCAAACATGTTTCTGGGCCTTTCAAGTGGAACCAATCCCCAAGTCCTAGATGCTTCTGCTGGTGATGTAGCTGAAGACTCATCTGTCATGATGGCTGCGGACACTCCGGGCAGTAAGTTTAGCTTCAATTGCTCCCAACAGTGTTTTTAAATCTGCCAAAAATCAATAGTGCTTTTACTGTCACGTCGGATGGGAGGGGAGCTGTATTGATGTCCAGATGTCATTCTGAGGTGGACTTGAAACCTCTGACTCTCTTCTTGTAGAGAATGTATAGTGTAATGAAGTCTAGCAGACTGTTTTGTTGTTTGTTTTAAGGAGGTAGCACAGCTTTCTGCCTCTTGCTGGTGATTATGAGGCGTTTTGGGGGCACTAGCTGTGTTCCAGTGTTCCCAGCTTACACATCAGGGCCTAATTTAAAGCCTGTTATCGATCCCAGCCTTAAAGAAAGCTCTTTAAATGAATATAATCTTAATACGTTATCATTGTAAGCTCCAAAATGATTTAGGTGAGCTTGGCTAGAATGCGGCAAAGGCAATTTATCAGGCAATTCAATCAGAGTTAAACATGATTCAATAAGGGTGGTCTTACTGCAGTGGATCAACAGAACTGGATAGGGAATAAAGGGCGGGGGGTTGGGTTGTGTGCTGGAGAGGATATATAAAAGGAGAGTGTAACAAACCTGGTCAGAGATGAGAAGGAGGGAAGAAAGGAGATAAAGAGGGAAGCAGAAAGATAGATAAAGGGATAGATTGATATTGAATGATGGCAGATAGCAGAGAATTAGCGTGCATAGCCTGAAAAATCCTCGTCTTTGGTCCTGTGATTAAGGATTCTCTCTCTCTCTCTCTCTCTCTCTCTCTCTCTCTCTCTCTCTCTCTCTCTCTTACCCAGGCTTGATTCTGAAGCCTTGAAAAGGCATTCTCCCTGTAGTGGTTTGCTTGTGGATTATGATACATTCGAAAACATTTCCAGAAAGCAATGCAGCTTTAAACAACTTCAGTAATATGCAAAATGTTTATTCCTTTGGAGGCAGCTGACGTTATCACAGCCAGTGATAGATAGATAGATGGATAGATAGATAGATAGATAGATAGATAGATAGATAGATAGATAGATAGATAGATAGATAGATAGATAGATAGATTCTTTATTGCTCCCAGAAGACAAATTTACTACACATAGTACTACTACTAGTGATATCAATTGTAATAACACATTAATAATAATATATTATATAACGGTGCATTAATGCCCTTAACCTATTTTCCAGGTTTGACCCTTTTATCAACAGTGAAATATGATAGCATTAGTAGTTGATGCCCAGCTATTCATGCACTGTGTTGTTATGACTACAGTGACTGCAGTTGTGGAGGAATAGGAACATACAGCCACTGTTGCTCCCAGTGGAAGTTTGTAATGAAAATTAGAAACGGTGTCTGTGAGATTTTCATGTTCAGTTTCATGTTGAATTATTAAGAGTAATAGGTCCATTCTTATTAAATGTATTCTGTACATTTATAAGCAGTCATATGTGAACATTGAAACACACAGTCAAATTGCATGGTGTCCTTCACAGTTTCTCTTTATTTGCTGAGTTTAACAGGTTGGAAAAGATAACACACTAAATATTACATGTACTTTTGCACTGGCCCAATTTTTATAATTTTTTTTTTTAATTTAATAATTTTATTATTTAGTAATTTTACATAAAATATATCCTATCTATAGAGGATATTTACTTATTTTGACTTATTTGACTGTGTACAAATGTAGCTATACCAAAACGCACAATGGGTCACATTTTATCAAATTACAAAAATCCCATTATTTTAATTAACTACACAATTTGATGTATTTTATTTCCAGGTTTGCCACCTGGAAATGTACATATACACACAACTGGAGATGGCACCCATGTCTGTGTTGGGCCGATATAAGCAGAAAATGTCAGATATCAAAGGAGGAAAAAAGTAAATTTGATCCAACAACATAACAAATCTATCCTGAAATAGTGCACAATCACACAGTGAAATATGATAGCATTAGATGTGTAGGTTTTCCTCTGGGCTCAAGTGTTTCAGTTAAAAAAAAACAGCTTGAAAAGTAGCAATTATTAAAGAAAAAAAGAGTTTTGAATATGTGTCAGTGTAAGTAGCTTCTCAAGGTTTTAATATCAGTGTAAAACGCCATTGAAAAGTTAATTTGCAAATGTTGGCAAATGCCATCCTTTATTAAAAAGAGTTGACTGTTTTGTGATATTCTTACCAAATAGCACATTCTGAACCCTAAATCCATTTCAAGTTCGTATTTTACAGCAGAAACAGTCAAATGGTAGTGCTGTTCCCGAGCAGAACATGATAAATATGATCAGTGAATCAGCATGCAGAATGGTGAGCTAGTGCAGCACTACCACAAACCGATTAACCCAGAATCTCAAATGGTTCTTTTCTCCATACAAAGTGCTGTATGTAGGTCTTGCACAGTGTGTCTAACAAAGCCAGCCATGTGTACACAATTTCATACTGGACATAAAGTCTAGTATTTGGGTATAAAAGCCAAAATTTAATGGCTCACACAGTACACTATATAGGGAGCAGCGATCCATTTGAGATTCAGCCTTAGGATTTTCTGAGGTATGATCTATCAGATATTTAATATTGCCCATGAATGGGCTGTTTTGTTGCATTCTTCAGCCCTTTACCTACGTGCTTTATATTAAAGAATGATAAATATTGCACTTATGTCATTTGTATCAATTACATGGCTTAGTTTAACACTGAAACATGAAAAAAGAAAATTAATACAGTTTGTTTGTAAGTTACCTGTATTTTGTTATTTTTACTTAATCAAACCAATCTAACTGCAGTTTGATTGATAATACCTGGAATGCACAATAAAAAACATGATTTATACAAATTCTTTGAATACATTTTTGAAAATAAACTCTTGAAAAGGTGCTAAACAGATACTGGAGAGGTACGCTCAAGGGTACACCTTTAGTTAGGGAATGTATATTTGAAGTTGTATTGCCTCAACAGGCTTTTAATTAATTAATTTATTTTAAACATAGGTTAATTAGGTTATGAAAAGACACAAATATTTACATGTCCTCTTGGGAAAAATAAAACACAAACACAGTTTCTTTTTAAGGTACAAGGTAGGACCTCAATACTACTGTCATGAATGAGAGGAGACTGGACAGTTTAATATAAACAAAATGAGGTTGAAAAGTTTAAAGTCAAAGGAACAGCAAACAGGTTAAAACAGAATTAACGAATTTAAGGACAGAGTAAAGTACGAAGAAGAGTGTTTGCAAAGTGTGGCGAGACCTGGGGAGGTTAATAAAGGGTGACCTAAACTACTGATCCCCAGGTATGGGGCGTGGGGCAGTGCCGCTGGTCAGTAAGGTGGGGAACAAGATGACGGTTTGACAGTTGTAACCACATTACATTGTTTGTACCCTGATGAACAAAAATGAACCTACATAGGAAATATTTTTCTAGCAGTATATTGTGTGTGTATATGTATATACACTATATTGCCGAAAGTATTCACTCACCCATCCAAATCATTGAAGTCAGATGTTCCAATCACTTTCATGGCCACAGGTGTTTAAAACCAAGCACCTAGGCATGCAGACTGTTTCTACAAACATTTATAAAAGAATGGGTCGCTCTCATTAGCTCAGTGAATTCCAGAGTGGTTCCGTCATAGGATGCCACCTGTGCAAGCCCAGTCATGAAATTTACACACTACTAAATATTCCACAGTCAACTGTCAGTGGTATTATAACAAATTAGAAGCAATTAGGAATGACAGGAACTCAGCTGCGAAGTGGTAGGCCACGTAAAATGACCTCATGAAGATGCTGAGGTGCATAGAGGTCACCAAGTTTCTGCAGTCAATCGCTACGGACCTCCAAATTTCAGGTGGCCTTCAGATTAGCTCAAGAACAGTGAGCTCCAGCTTCATGGAATGGGTTTCCATGGCAGAACAGCTGCATCCAAGCCTTACATCATCAAGCGCAATGCAAAGCTCCACTCCACTCTAGAGCAGCAGAGACGTGTTCTCTGGAGCGAAGAATCATGCTTCTCCATCTGGCAATCCAATGGACGAGTCTGGATTTGGCAGTTGCCAGGCGAACGGTACTTGTCTGAATGCATTTTGCCAAGTGTAACGTTTGGTGGAGGTGGAATTATAGTGTGGGGTTGTTTTTCAGGAGTTGGGCTCAAGACCTCTTAGTTCCAGTGGAAGGAACTTTTAATGCTTCAGCAGACCAAGAAATTTCAGACAATTTCATGCTCCCAACTGTGGGAACAGTTTGGGGATGGACCCTTCCTGTTCCAACATGACTGCACACGCTGCAACTGTGGCAGAAGCAAAATCCAGGGCATCGGAGGAGCTTGGTGAAGCCATGGAAAAAGACTTTCTGTCGGCCTCAAGGAGGTCCTGGGCAGCTGTCGGCAACACAGGAGCGGTCGGGGTGGCTGTGCCCAAGCTATATTTGGCAAGGGTGGAGAAACTCTGACTTCAAATAAGGATATTATCAGTCGGTGTAAGAAGCACTTTGAGGAAATCCTTAATCGGGGGGACATGCCTCCCTCACAGGAGTCAGGGCCAGAGGCTTCTTGTGTCAAGCTCCTTTTCCCTGGTGGAGGTCAATGAGATAGTTGGCAAGCTCCTCAGTGGCAAGCCACTGGGGGTGGATGAGATTCGTCCAGAGATGCTTACGACTCTGGATGTTGTTGGGCTGTCACGGCTAACACACCTGCAATATTGCATGGACCTCGGGAACAGTACCCTTCGACTGGCAGACTGGGGTGGTGGTCCCTATTTTTAAAAAAGAGGAGGGTGTGCGCTAACTATCGGGGTATCACACTGCTCATCCTCCCTGGAAAAGTCTATGCCAAAGTGCTGGAAAGGAGACTTTGACCAATAGTTTAACCAATAGTTGAGGGCCTCCAGGAGTATGGGGTGCCGGGGCTACTACTCTGGGCCATTCAATCTCTTTACTCCTGGAGTGAGAGCTGTGTTCGTACACTGTTAGTTAATTAAGTCAGACTCTTTCAGAGTTAGCGTTGGACTCCGCTGGGGTTGTGCTTTGTCTCCACTCCTGTTTGTGGTATTCATGGACAGAGTATCAAGGCATAGCCGGGGTCAGGAGGGCATTATGTGTGGAGGCGGGAGGGTGACATCTTTACTATTTGCAGATGATGTTTTTTTGGCTGGATCACATGTATGTCTCCAGCGATCACTGGAGCGGCTGGTATGTGGATCAGCACCTCCAGTCCATGGTCTTATCCCAGAAAAGGATGGCATGCCCACTCCAAGTAAGGGGAAAGGACTTGCCCCAGGTGGAGGAGTTTAAGTATCTTTGAGTTTTGTTCATGAGTGATGGGAAGAGGGATTGTGAGATCGGCCGCAGGCTGGGACAGGCGGCAGCAGTAATGCGGTCACTGTACTGGACTGTAGTTGTGAAGAGGGAGCTGAGCAATAAAGCAAAGCTCTCTGTTTACTGTTACCTATGGTCATGAGCTGTGGGTAATGACTGAAAGAATGAGATCGCGAATACAAGCGGTGGAAATGAACTTACTTTGCAGGGTGACGAGCTGCACTCCATTTAATAGGGTGAGGAGCTCTGTCATCCGGGAGGAGCTCAGAGTAGAGCCACTACTCCTCCACATTGAGAGGAGCCAGCTCAGGTGGTTCGGGCATCTGATCCTGATGCCCCCTGGACACCTCCCAGTAGGGGTGTACCAGGCACGGCCTACTGGGACAAGACCCCAGGGTCATCCTAGGACCCACTGGAGGTATTATATCAAATTGGTCTGGGAGTGGCTTGGGGTCCCCAGGAATGAGCTGGAGGAAGTTGCAGGGGACATCTGGGGTTTTCTGTGCTCTCAACTGCTACCGCGACTCTATCTGGACTAAGTGGTTAATGATGATGATGATAAGGGCTAAGATGGTTCAGTGTAAGCTGAAAAAGTAAAAAGTAGGTTAAATTAAAGGTGAGGATGTCAATATCAAATTTTCTAAAACAAAGCACAACTCATTCAGATCTTGATCTAATCTAATTAGTGTTGATCATGCACTGGAAAATTATTGCTTTGAATTTACTTGATGTGAATGTTAATATTATTTCCAAATTAATAAAAGTTGTTGCATCAATTTTGTATTTCAGTTTACTGACTTTTGGCAATAACTGTGTTAAAAAAATGCTTATATGTGGAAATGGTGCACACATGTGAACCAAGTATATTAAATGCATTGCCTTTTTCATTGAGACTCAGCACCTACTTATAATAAGTGGATAGTTACACATTGTACTGAGATTTGCACAGTCTTTTTCTCTTCCTCCACACTTCAAGTAACATTTCATGCCTTGGTGACTGTTAAAGGCCCATAACCCAGCTGTGAATGGCTACCATGGGGCTGATGCTTGCCTAGATGGAGATGGCGCTTTGGGAGCTAGGTTTAGAGCTCTCTCTCTCCCTCCCTCTCACTCTACTCCATTGAGTGTGCTGCGTCTGTCATTATTTATTTAGCCGTTAAGTGTTTAAAGTGGAAGACTCCACAGGGACTGAGTGATGCTGATGAAAATATTCAGGCTAGAAATACACTCAGAAGTGCAGAGAAATCGGAGGCGCGTTATGTCTTTGTTATTTGTTTTCTGCTCATGAATGCTTCCATAAGGATAGCTCCAGCTGCGGTACTGAACCTGCAAAGTGCCTCATGGATCATGAAGCAAATGCAAGGGATGATGGTATTATGAGGAGATGCGGCTATAGAAAGTGAATGGGGGTTAAGAGGGTATCATATTTGTTATTTATTGGTGTAATGTGAGACCCACATGAATAAGTCATCAGCGACTGGGGGATCCCCAAAGCGATGAAGAGCAGAGGGTGGAGGCTGAAGGGTGTTGGCCTGAAGCGATTGGCCTTTGAGATGTTACCACTATCAGATCCCTAGGTCAGAGGTCACCCTAGGGACCCCACTGCCCTCTGCTGAGGAAAAGATTTATGCTGGGTCTCATCAAGACTTAGCAGGCTGACCTAATCAAGAGACAAGCCATTTACTCTGTTCTATGATATAGAAAGTGTTGGAATTGTGCATTGGAAAAGCTGCTCAATTGTAGTTCTAACAGTAGTTGCAGATTTAAAAGTGAGTGCAAGGACCTGTCTGCTTTAATGTTTGGAGGGAGATGAATTGTCCTTCCTAATAATTTGCTGTCAGCATATCAGGACTTTGCTTTTTACAAGTATTCTGTGATTGCTCACAATGTTGTTAAAAATGTGACTTAAACAGAGTGGACCTTTGGTACAAATTCATATTCTCCTGTCTTTACATCCCTGCACACAGACTCATGGGAAATGCAGTGCAGTGTACACTTTTACATACAGCTTTTATGTTCCTGTACTCCAGACTGAGCCAGCTCCACTTTTCAATGGTTCAAGATTGAGAAGGATATTTAAAAGTAAGGTAAACTACAGAGCCTAGCTGTGATAATGTAAGACACTGCCAGCTTGTTATCTGCTGCAGGCAGTAGCTCTTCACTGGATTAAAAAGACAAATACCTAAACCTTGTTAGCAATAGCTGGGTAGCTAGTCAATCTAACAGATTTATTTACTTCGTTAAAAGAAATGAAAAGTTTACAGATATACTTTTGTGTCTGTTTGACAAATACATGTTACTAATTAGGGTTGCCAGGTGTTCGGTTTTGAACTCTATACTCTATTGTTGGAAAGTTAGAAGTGTATTGTTATAAAAAATATAGTGATATTGGGGCAGTCATGGGCTGGAGGTTAGGGATCTGGCCCTGTGACCGGAAGGTTGCCGGTTTGATCCCCAGCGCCGACAGTCCATGACTGAGGTGTCCTTGAGTAAGACACCTAACCCCCAGTTGCTCCCCGGGCGCCGTGGATAGGGCTGCCCACCGCTCCGGGCAAGTGTGCTCACTGCCCCCTAGTGTGTGTGTGGTGTTTCACTTGCATGGATGGGTTAAATGCGGAGATGGAATTTCCCCGGTTGTGGGATCAAAAACAGTATCACTTAACATAACCAAGTTTGTTTTATTAAGGTTGACAAACAGTTTAATATAAAAATAACTATTGCTGATTAAGTTAACCCCTCAAAGGGCCAAGGCATCATGGCATGCCCAACATTTTATTGTGCCAGGTACAACACTGATATGATGCTTCATTTTAATTGTGAACATTTGTAGTGGTGAGCATATTTATGCCATCAAAGTAAAAAAAAGTTTTGCATATTGAACAACTTAATGGCACATTCAACATGCTTAAAACCACACACACAATAATAACACACACACACACACACACACACACACACACACGCACACACACACACACACACACACACACACACACACACACACACACACACACACACACACACACACACAGCATGGTAATCTAAGTTTTTTCTCTGAAACTCCATCTGGTACCTTTGGGATGAGTTGGAGTGGTGTCTGTGAGTACCTGACCTCATTAATGCTTTTCTCGCTGAATGCAATCAAACCCTTACAGCAGTGTTCCAACATGTAGTGTAAATCTAAACAAAGGTCATTTGTATATTCCAGTCTAACAAACATATAAACAATAATAACGGGAAAAAGTCAGGTAGGAAAATGATTGTGTAAAAAATGAAGAATTTCGATGTGTTTCGCGGTGTTTGGTATGTAAAGCTACACAAATTTTAAAAGATGATTTCAAGAAAATAAAACACTAGTAACAATTCTAGTAGTAAAAAAGAATATGTCCTCTTTAAAATCACCCAGGACACCATTTTATTTTTGGTAACCCTTTCATGCACATATTTGACTTTGAGCCCATTAAGCCATTAATCTTGGAAAAGACCCCTATACACATGGAATACACATTCTACTAGAGATGGAAGCCTTATACCTTGAGCACCTTGAGCACAGCATGCCATGGTTTTTACTCAAGGACACAGTGACAAAGGACACAGGAAAAGCTTGGACATTCAAACCTGTAGGCTTTTGGTGCTCTGTCAGAATCCCTGGGCTCAGCCTCTCAATTGAACCACCATCTGGTGAGAAGTCTATACACTCCCAGTGTAGTGACTCAATGAGACCTTCTCCAAACCTGAAACAATATGTCTCTTACACCAAGCCATTGCTATATGAGACCAGCATTAAGTGCAGTTCCACTGAAATAGGCTTTGTGTCTCTAAACCACACATTTTTGTTGCAAAACTATTTGCTTTTCTCCTGTAGGCCACAGGAAACACCATGTGTCATCACAGCTGAACAATCAGTATCTTGGATAGCTTATTTCTAAACATCCAACATGTAGGAGAAGCTGGTATAGGAGAAGATTACCACAGTCTGAGCCTAAATGAGTTGTCTATGTGTCAATTTTGAATTGTTGATCACCGTGTTAGTCTTCACATTCTCACAAATTGCTGTCTTTAGCTACCTGTCTCCATGTTCAAACAACACCTTTATAAAAGACAGGAGTGCAGTGTCTTGTGTATGAGAAGAAGCAGGATGCCCCTTAGACTGTAAAAAACTTTGTAAATTCAACCAAAAAATTACTTCATGCGGTAATAAGTAAATGAACTAGTTTTACTCAAGCTAAATAAGCACTTCTTTTTTAAGGAGAAGACTCAACACTCCTCCCGTTTAAAAAGGCGTTGTCTGGACGCCTCTTTAGACATTTTACTTTAATGACATGGCATTAAAATCACAGCAACTGTTGCAAACACACTGTAGATCTACAGCAACTCTGGATGTTTTTTTTTCAGCTCTCTAGTAAACTAGACATATAATTGCAGTTGCATCAATTGTAATACTTGCTGTGAAGCTTAGTTGCTAGTACTTTTGACGATGACAGGTGATGTTTACTCACTGATGTGAATCATCACAATGTAACTTGCACACTAACATCAACCCTCTGCTCAGGGAGCTCAGGCAAATCTGACCACGCACTGTGGGGCTACACTCTACAGATACTGAATATGGCATTACGCACAGCATCAAGCTACTAACCCCTGGTGTAGACCATCAAAGCCTAGTTCACCTGTTTCATGGTTAGTATCTCACTCTGCTTTTTAAGTCTAATGCATTTTAACTCATGTTCTTTTAGTCTCCCGTTCAGCAGTGCTCAGTGTTCAGGAAATTATTATTGTGTAATTAATATTGTGTCTTGTTAATATTGTGTAATTTTAAACAATGCTTTTTGCATTTCCATATTTCACTTCTGTAAAGATTTCTTCAAATTGAGGTTTTCATTTTTACTGGAAAATTATACAGTACATTGTTAAAACTGGACATCAACAAAAACAATATCATGATTAAGAAAACAGTTACATATTATTGTAGAAATGGGTCGTCAACCTAAAACATTACCTTATGTGCTAACAAGTAAACTTACTAGTTTTATTCAACCTAAACAAATATTTTAAATGACTGAATCTTTTAGTCAGTGTAATTTTTGGAGTTGAATAAAACTAGTTCAACTGATTGTTACTTAACAAAGTAATTTTTACATTGAATAAGGGGCCATTTTTACAGTGAGTTTCACTATACTATAGAAAAATATATTATTATTATTATTATTAAGATCAGCATCTTTATTTGCCAAATACATATGTACAAGGAATTATTCTTGCAGTTGGTGACAAAAGAAATACTATATGTACAATATTACACTACAAATACATAGAAGAGATATACCCTGAACACTCTTCACAGTTGTTTTATAGATACATGCATGTATATTTGAATATTTGAACATGAATAGTACATTATATTTTGAATATGTAGAGATGTGCAGCAGTTGTGCACATTAACATTAGGCCTTGGCTCTATGTGCTCTTAAAATGCTGATTTTAATATTCAACTGATCACAGCTGAGAAATGTATGTAGGATTCTTTTTTAGGAGGGTTAGAGCCTGAGCAAAGAAGCTGATCATTTGAGTGAGAGAGAGAAAGAGAAAGCGAGAGAGGGCAAAGGAGCAGGTTTAGGGCAGCTGAAACATTGTAGACTCTTCATGTCTGAAACTCTATAGAGATTAATGGCCAGTATTCTCTGCGTTGTAATGATCCAGTCTGGCATTATATACGTAGATTCATCATCATGCTCACAACGAGCCCTGCAGTAGAGTCCTCCAGCGTGCAGACTTTTCTCCCAGGCTTTCTCATCTCTCCTCTTTCTCTACATCGACTCTTTATTTACTTTTCTCTTTCCCTTTACCCCTTTCTCACTCTCTCTTTCCCTTTCGCTTCCTAGTTTAGCAAGCTTCGGCCGGGGCTTCTGTCGAACATAAAGTGTCCCGTCAGGGAATCAGCCTGGCTCGTGAAGCACATCAAAAAATGAAAACACAAACCTGTATTGATCAAAGAGCCTTAGGTTTGAAGTTGTCTGGGCTTTGTCTGCAAGCAGCCAGCGTCCGGCGAGAGTAGCCTGCGCCTCTGCAGCGCCGCTATTATTTTGGAAAAATCAAACCCACTGAGATCCACCAGCACCCATTTTTGATGAACTGCATGTGCTGAAAGCCGAAGTCTAATAGACCAGAGTTGATGGACAGTTGACTTGTTCTATTGTATGAAAAGTCTATAGTAGCTGTATGCTTTTGTTTAAATAAATAAATAAATAAATAAATAAATAAGAAATAAATACTAATTAAATTAATCTTATATGTCTTATTTTTTCAAAAGCACTGCATTTTGTTATAGCTATATGTGTAGATGTATATGTATAAATGCCCAGTGACTCTTGTATGCTCATGTATTCTTGTTACAGTGGAGGCTTTTGAGGGAGACAGTAGCTTTACAATTTGCCATTGTTTTTGGTTGTTTACTGCTTGTTGATATATCTATAACTTTCTGTCCAGTGTAGGTTGTCAAAGGTTCAAAAATATTGTTTAAAAGCTTTAATGAGAGGCTACATCTGCAGATAGCAACATTCAGCATACGAGCAGCTGGTCTTCGGCCTGGACTACTACAGTTTGGAGGGTCAAGCTAGGAAAATGCATTAATGCTGTAAAAAAAATAATGATGTTAATAATTTATCACATTAATGCATTATAAACACAAAAACTATCATATGTACAGTCACATGCAGATGTTTGGGCATCTCAAATTATGCTTTGTTGATTGAAATAAATAGGCTAAGACATCCTCTACAGCAGGGGTGTCTGATCTTATCCGCAAAGGGCCGGTGTGGCTGTAGGGTTTTACTCCAAACAAGCTGAAGCACACTCGATTCCACTTGTTTAATTAGTTAGTCTTAGTCTTTAAACATTTCATCAGGTGATCTCCTGCTTTGTTGGAGTAAAAACCTGCAGCCACACCGTCCCTTTTCGGATAATATTGGACACCTTTGCTCTACAGGGAACACGCTTTTCCTCTTTTGTAATACACCCTGTTTGCAATTTATTGTATCAGTCTGTTGTGCATTACCAAGACTTTATTTCTGTGTTTGACTTCCAGGTTAGATTTTTTGCTCATTTTCATGCTCTCAATTCTAGACTGACTCCTTTTTGACTCTTTTCTCTTTTGTGTAGTGACCTCTAGCTTGTGTCATCTCATTCTGATTTAGCTTAGCCTGCATTGCCCTATTTGTTCATGCATGGACCCGATGCCTGTTTGTACTATGATTGTGTATTAGCACTTATTAAACATTTTAACCACAGCCTGCTCTGCGAGCATTTGACTCTTTCAAAGTTATCACATACATTTAATATTTTGTTTTTCCATCATAAATTGTGCCAAAAAGTGCCATAAGTTTTGCATAGTGCATATTATGTTTTTATCTTTTTATTCTAAGATTTTTATTCACCATATAAAAATTAATTCCATCCATCCATCCATTTCCTAAGCCGCTTCTCCCCCAGGGTCGCGGGGGGTGGGGGGTGGGGGGGTGCTGGAGCCTATCCCAGCGGTCATCGGGCGGAAGGCAAGACACACCCTGGACAGGTCGCCAGTTGCCATCGCAGGACAATAAAAATTAATTGTCCATTAAAATGTTCTCAGAAGAAGATTTGTACTTATTTTTAAAATTAAAAACATAGTCTTACACTTTTATTATTATTTTTATTATTTATTATTTATTATTATTTTATTTTATTTAATATTATTGCTATTTAATTTGTATGTTATAGTTCGGTTTTTATTTCTTTTAGTATTCTGATATGTATATCGTTCACTCACTTCTCCAACAGTAAACACTGTACATTTTCACTATATTGCTCCATAACAGATGTCACTATGCTTCTATTTCCAAATCTGTCTCATAAAAGTCATTTTCACTCACTAGCTTTCAATCCATAGCAGAGCCACAAAATGAATGCTGCTCTGTGGATGGGATATTTAGATGAAACCACACTTAATGTAATTTTTTCACACAATACAGCACTGTTGCCATCTTTTGAATTGCCAATTGTTCCAGGGCTATATGCTATTCTAAATGATGACTGCCATGACTCACTACAGTTAACCTGGTAAAGGTTATTAATGAATGTAATAAAGAGAAAATTACTCCATAGAAAGCTATGAGAAAACACTCCTCGTCTTGATGAGAATATTGTCCTAGCTCTTGCTTCAAAGTGAATTCAGTCGAACAGTGGCCAACATTATTGCAGTTTTAAGTCTTTTTCAACAGGTTTCTCAGACACAAGTGTAGACTATACTTGTGATATAAGTGTAGACTATACTTGTGATTCCAGATATAAGTGCACACTATATCTGGAAACTGGGCTAAACCTGGGCTACTTTTCCAAAATATATTATCTGATGCCTGAGGCATTGTATTTTGATATTTTTGAGATACGATTTAGTAGCAAAAACTTTTTTCTCTTCAGATTTAACACTATATTACCATTATCGGCTTTACATAGAAAAATTAGCCAGAAAACATTAGTGAGTGTGCATGTGTCTTATGAGGGTTTTATGCAATGTTGATGATGGTAAAATGATGACAAATCAAAAAAAATATTTTTTGGGGGGGGGCTACTTTGCCTTACAATGTCCTGCATGCACTTCTTTGCATTTCTTTAGATTTCTGGTTCCTATCACTACCACTGTGGACAATTCTGATTCAGTTAGCTGAAAAATCAGTGGAATTGCCCTTTAAGTCCTGAATTATGCTGGAATTTTAAAAAATGGGTGGAATTCCCCTTTAACATTTTAATTATGTATGCATTTTTAAAAACAAGTGCACTGAAAAAAAATCACACTTGGAATTTTTATTAGTAATTGCGACAAGTAGTCGCACACAAATAAAACGTGTTATATGAACACAATTCTTGCCAAACATACTAATTTAAATAACATTATTGTGTTTATGTAATACCCCGCGACCCAGAAGGATAAGCAGCTTAGAAGATGTGTGTGTGTGTGTGTGTGTGTGTGTGTGTGTGTGTGTGTGTGTGTGTGTGTGTGTGTGTGTGTGAGTATGTGTGTTGATGTAATATATTTTATTTCTTTATAACCACTTGCCACATTTTAATCATGAATCAATTCTTTCGGCATGGAATACCCCTTTAATAATAAACTTTTTTGGGCATAGTAATAAGCATAATTTTCTCCATGGCATACAGTGATTTATTGATCTTGAGTGTAATCCTACTAATCCCCAAAACATTCTCACTCTTACATCCCAGCCTCTGTTACATCCACATCATCTCCTATGCATCTTTGAGTGTATTTCTCATCCCCCGCCTCCCTGACACACACTCTAAGCCTCCAATACCCCCACCCCAGGCTGTGTGTGTGTGTGTGTATGTGTGTATGCCTGTGTAACGGTGTGTGTATTGATCTCCCCTCCCTCTCCATAATGAAGTGCTCAGCACAGCTTCATTATGGTGGCCAGCTGCCATTGGCTGGAGGTAATATGAAATTAGGCAGCGTGCAGGCAGCCTGTCAGTATTGATTTCCCTACCCAGATTACTTGTTACAAAAGAATAGAGCTGTCTGTGCTATAATTGAACAAGTTAACTCCTTGTCTCATAAAATGTAAGCCTGTATCGATTCCGCGCGGCCTGGTTTTCATGCAGAAGAAAAGAAACTTGTAAAGTCATGCAGTCTTGAAGAGATGCTGATGGTATTTGTTCTTTCCCCCCTTCTCTCTCTCTCTCTCTCTCTCTCTCTCGTGGTAAATCTCAGCAACAGCAGGCTAGAATGCTATCTTGCTGACTTAAGGGAAAGGTAAATGAGTTTGTGTTCTGGCCTGCTTGTTTGTTTTCTCTCTCTCTCTCTCTCTCTCTCTCTCTCTCTCTCTCTCTCTCTCTCTCTTTCATTCTTTCTTTCTCTCTAGAGTACATCTGCTTTCTCGTGTACCACTGTTCCCCAGAGCGACTACTGTATTTGTTTACGCATCATATTATCCATACAGTGCACTTCTGGTACACTTACAGCTTAGTCAGGGTGGTGCTTGTTTTGTGCTGTGTGTGTGTAAGTGTACCATTACAGAAATCAAGTTGACAGCAAACGTAGGTGTCATGCAAGGATAAATCTGAACTGTTCAATTGTATTGACTATGATGTATCCTTAATTGGTCTATTCATGCTCTTCCCACAAATACATTCTTTCATAGCAACTATTATGAGGCTGACAATAACCACCATTCAGTTGCTGCATCCCCAAACACAAGATTGTGCTATGCACAGCAGAGGTCATACGTCAACAACATCAAGAAACATTTCCAACTCAAGCTCCGAACTTGAGCTATATAAATAGATCATTATTGTCATACTATGTTTACCTTAGCAATTATAACATAACATGAGAAGCAAGTAGGTTCTCTCCTAGGAACCTCAAATATTCAGAAATGGCCCTAGATAGCTATCCACCATCTGATGTGTCATCATTAGCTTGATAAAAAAAGCAAACAAATGACCAAAAAAATACTAATTTTGCAAAACAAACAAAAATGATACAAGATCTATCCTCTTATGTAATGTTTACATGCATGCAAAATAAATCACATTTTATGTTAATAACACCCTAAATGTATGTATTTTAGCAAGACAAAAATGTGTGTTTAGTTTAATTAAGTGGGATGGGATTTGTAAAGCTTATCCAGCAAGCAATAGTAGGTATTACAGAACGCATATGTGGGTGGAGCATGGAAAAGTAAATTAACCTGTAAAGCTTTACATAAAAGAAATGAATGCTCACTTGCTTTTAATCCAAGAGCTTCATCTTCTACAGTGGATGGAGTGCAGAAGACAATGGCATAATTGAGATAAAGGAAGTGACAGTGAGAAAATTGAGATAGAGTGAGAGAAAGAGAGAGATAGAGAGTGAGAGAGAGAGGTGTATGCACCCCAGGGCGGGGATGTAGAGAGCACAGGCCTATTTAAAGCTGCAGTAAGCAGATGAGTACTTATTCCACACTGTTACTCCTGCTAATTACAGAATGGATCCCAGTCGAGCGTAAAATGCATGCACTATTTCAACAAGAGCAGCAGAATCGCCCAGCGGGGGCTGCGCTAAGCTACACCCATTTGGATGGGGATTGGGGGTCATTGGGTATTGGGTAGGGAGGGAGTAATAAATAGTTCCGTGTGCGCATTTAGCTGTTGTTCCTATCACATTTGTGCGTTAGGTACAGCGTTTTCCCTATGTGGGGTTAAGGGTTAATGAAACGCTCCCTCTGTCTCTGCCTCTCTTCCTCTGCCCTCGGCGGAGTGATAAGTAGCTAACCAATGGAGCCTGTAATTACAATCTTACAGAAACTGGCCCGATCTGTATATAAATCTCACCATCCAATTACAAGATGTAATAATTCTGCACTCAAGCTGGTAATGAGCTCTAATACTGGCGCATGTGATAATCCCCTCTGGATGCCGGCTTGATCAGATGTTGGCTTTGTAATTAGACTGGCAGAAAATCATTATTTCGCATTCAGGAAGAGGGGGGAAAAATGAGGTTGGTGGGAAGTTAATTTTGCCCGCGTTCTCCGAAGCATAGACAAGAATTTAATGATTTAATCATGATTGTTAGCTATTTTGCAATCAATTTGTAATGATTGTGGCAACAGAGGGTTTTGCTGGGAGAAAGACCCAGAAACAGTGAGGGTGTCGCTGATATGGTGTGCCAGAGAGTGTTTGTGTATGTTCATGAGTGTGTGTGTGTTTGGGGGGGATTAAGAGGTGTCATTTTAAAAGAGTAAAAGGGAATGTTATGTTGAGTGAAAAATAGGTAAGGCACTACTAGAACACATTTAAATGTCATTACATTACACAAGTGGTTAGTCCAAAAGAAGGGAATCCCAATTCATGTTCTTTTTTTTTGACATAATTTTTTTTTGAAAATCAGCGTTATGTCAGAATTTCATGAAAAAATAGATGTTAGATTCTTTCTCTGAAAACTTTCATAAATATGGGTAGTTTTCACAAAAAAGCCTTATTTTATGTGTTTTAAAAGGATGCTCACAGTTTCTTGTCCAGGAAGACCCCTTTCTGACAATGGCTCCTTAAGGTGGAAGTAATTTTTGAAAGGCTAGTATGAATAGTGGATTTTTGAGGGTGGGGAATATTTCTTTTCTTTTCTCTCCTTTTTTTTTCTTTCTTTCTGGAGCTGGTGAATGCAGAAGGAGGGGAGATAGCTTACATTATTGCTTGAAAGCTAAATATCATATAGCAACTGTATTACTGTTGTAATCTTCAGATCATCTTTACAAAAGAGAAGTGAGCAAGGTGTCTGGCTATTTGTACACCTTGCCTCAGGTTGACACATTTTCTTTGGCTAAAATGGTAAAAATCACATCTTAGTCATTCATTATATGGTTAATAAAGACAGAATTGTTTACAGTTTGGTTTGATGAGCAAGGTCAATGTTCCACTAATGCTAACTTTATTAGTGTATTAGTATTCATTAGCCTGCAAATCAGTGATTAGAATAGCAGTCAGGATTAGCTGACAACATTAAATGCTTGTATGATGATTTGTGTGATGCTTGCTGTCTACATTGATGAACAAAAACATGAATGAATCAAATATAAAATGAATTCTGTGTAATGATAAAGGCTGAGGGGAACAATGCTGTGCTACAGAACACAACATGTAACATTTTTAACAAAAGTTATGCCAGAGTGCCCCCATATAGGGGCCCAAAAGTACCCCTTACAGCAATGATATAAGAATCACTTTCGGTTCCCTAAAGGACAATTGTTGTTCTTTAAAGAATCTTTTCTGTAAATGAGACATGCAAGTGTGAAAAACTATCCAAAATAGATAAGTTTGGTCCTAAAAGCACACATCTAATTTAAGAACTATTGAGGGGTCTTTATTCTTAAGAGTGTAGTCACAAGCCAGAATCTCGAAAGACGACTTTAAACTCAAAGTGTTCCTCTGATAAACCGAGAAAACATTTTTTTAAAAACACTGAACAAACAACAGTAATAAATTGACCCGGAAATTTTCAGAATGGCTTTTCTCTATCTTTTCCCCTAGTGGATCCTAGTTAGGTTAACTTTTGCACTTACTGGGCCAGGGAAAAAAAAAAGAAATCTCTTTTGAATATCCCAGTTGAGGCTGAAATTATGGATTCTGAATTCAAAGTGTCTCTGCTTTAAAGAGATTTGAAGATGAGACAGGACAGTGTATTGGCTGGTAGTCTTTGTATATCGCCCCTTCAGAGCCCTACTTGCCAATATATCATAATGAGTGCAGCATATTGTATAACAGGCAGAGACTGGAAGCATCATTACTGCGTGGTGGGTTGCTACATTATTGACAACTGCTCTGCTCATGAAAGCTCTTTTGCTAGGCTACAGGCAGCAAGGAGGGAAACCGTTAAGGCATGGGCAAATATTATTAATGACTTAGGAGAATTGTTGTAGTGTCCCAGTGCAATGCATTCTGTGTATGATGAAAAAAAAAGAAAATAAAATCTATACAGTGTAAAGAAATGTCACCCTTGAATAGAGGAGTTAATAAGACCGCACAATAAGACCTATCAACATTATTTCTTTGCAAATGCTGTTTACACCCTAAAATCCCAGCATTATTACATACTATTCAGTGATGACAGGGACTTCAGTGCAAACCTGCTGAGTTATTCTTAGGTTATAGATGTGTGTATTAAAACTTTGGGCTGGCTAATCTCCCTGCCCATTTAAGGTTATAATATATACTGTGCCCAAATGAATTTGACTGATAAAAATGTGGCAAAAGTTATGTCATATTCCACATTTTGATTAACTCAGTGAATAAATAAGTATTACGCACACAGAATAACTGCAGGAAAATGTCACATGTAAGTGTTTTTTGTAGATGATGTGTTAATTTATTTTCATTTAGAAAATCAACAAAACTTGTCATTTGACAGAGTTCAAACTTTTCATGCAACTGCATCTATATAAGTACATTATTTTACTCAAAATTTTAAAATTCAAACCAACATTGAAATGTTAATGATGATTCACCATGCTATACTGATGGCTATCACTGTAGACATCACTGTGATCAACATTTTTTTTCCAATTCTCATGAAATGTCCACCTAGTATCATAAGACCCATAGCCAAATAAATTAAGGGTCAGATTTACTAAAAGAGGCACTAGCTATCAACAGTTTACTGATACTTTGGGTCTGTGAGGGTGGATAAAAAATAATGACTTATAACTAAAGAACAAGTTGTTAATGGATGATTATTTTGACTGATAGTTCTGGTCCTAACATCTGATGTGGTGATCTGTGCTGTGTTTGCCTTTGTAAAATCCATGATGCACACGTACACACCTATACCATGGTATGAAAAAAATACCTTGTGCTATTAGAGAAGTTGATATGTTTAACTGTAAAATGGCAGCATGAAAGTCTAAAATGAAGTCACTTGAATGGATTAAACGCTTCAAATGTGTTTCAGTCAGAAATAGCATCAAACACAGGCTGAATCCCAAATGGCTCCATGTTCCCTAAATAGTATGCTAGCAATGAAAATTTAGACATTCTAGCCTCTACAGCCAAATAGTGCATCATTTATCGAATATGGATGTCATGGTTCCAGTATTTACATTCCTACATAGTGCACTATGTAGGGATCAGGATTCAGACCCACCACAAGAAGAGGCCGCTGCTGAGTTAGTGCTAAACAAGGCTCATGGTGGTAAGCTGGAGACAAATAAGTATGTATACAGCAAATGTTTTTGCATTCAACAGTGCTGTGTTATCATATGTTCATTCTTATATGACGAAAGTTAAAAAGTTCATGAAATGACTGCAGTATACAACAATCTGTGACCAAACATTGTCCTCATTCATTGGTCCATGGTTGTTGGGAAACAATACCATACTCTAAAGTTTCTACATTTCTTGGTGAAATACTTGTTTATGTCGATTATTATTGATAATATAATTTGATAAAATGGTTCTTTAACCCCTTAAACTCCCAGGCTTATAGTTCAGGAATTACAGGGACTTCAGTGCAAAGATTATAATGTGTATTAAGTGTGTAATAAACCTTTGGTTATGCAAGGGGCTAATGAGCTGAGTTGGACATGTGGTTTAGTAGCACTTTATGTTGTATAAACAAAATTGCAGATTTTGACAGAAAGATAGCATGGAAAATGTTTAATTCACCCTTATTAAGCTTAATAAAATAGTAATCAGTCAGTGAATTAGCAGCTACTGAATTGATAAGCTGTAATAAATGCATTACAAAGGCATTATAATGACCTGATATTGACATAATAAAGCATCTCCAAGTAAATGTTTTCTTTATCACATATTTAAGTGTGATATATATATATATATATATATATATATATATATATATATATATATATATATATATATATATATATATATAGTAGTGTATAAAGCCATTTCTCTTAATGTTTTCACACACCGTCTTCAGGAACATCACGGACTGTTGTGCAGCTATACAGGTGTGTGTGTGAATGCTGGAATAATAGATTTAAACAGTCCAGTCCTGTAATTCTCTCATCTTATCCCTGCAATCTCATGTGATTTGAGCTGAACACTTTTACTGAGACAGAATTGACTCCAGTCCTCCAAGGTTTGCTGTCTAATTGATACTTTTTGAAGTCAAATCCAGACACGTATATGTTGAAAGAGCTGGTGCTTTTTCTTATCAATTATTATGAAACACTATCCATGAATATTCAAACCCCTCAGAATGGTTATCCTATCCGGTTTCAGTGCTTCCTATGTGTTGCTATGAAGCACACTTCTGATGAAATTTCTTCCTCTCTTAGGATAAGTCAGTGCACGCTAAGAACTGCATGTAAGGCTGCTCTACACTCTTCAAGGTTATCAAGCTGATCTGCCTTGAAAAGGAATTAAGTCAATTTTCAAACTGTTTGCATGATTTAATCTTTGATATGTAAACATCATTTAGAGTGGTTTGATTTAAAATCATTAATTGTAGTGAAACTAAGCAAATCAGATTTCTTTAGAATGGTGGTGATAAGAACCAGGCGTTACAATGACTATAACTATAACTACAGTCATTTTATTTATTATCTAAAATGATCAGTGAGCCTATATTTGTCTTTTGTCTTTTTATATAAAAATATATTCTCTGGGTACTATTTTAGGTCTTAGAGTGCCCTGCATTTAAGGCAAAAAGCTTGTCTCAAAATAAAGCTAAAGCAATGTTTCAGGCGTCACGTTGCACATTTATAACAATTTCATTTAATAACTTTCTGTGAGGTGGCTATAACCAAAGGTTTGTTCTGAGAAGGATTAAAGTAGAATTCCACCAGTTTCCACCCTGTCTGCATACTGAAATGATGAAAAAGTTATCTAGGATGGTTTACTGGGATTTGCAGTGTCCCAGAGAAACTTATATTCAGAATAGTTCACAGTGGTGGTGATAGAAACCAGACATCTATAACATTTACTGCAGACAATGCAACTCCTGGTTCCTATCAACACCATTGTAAAGAAACCAGAATCAGTAAGATTCTCAAGCTAGTAGCATTTCACATCAAACCAGTCTAGATGAGTTTGACTGAATTATGCAGAAAATGTGAAAAATTGGTGGATTTCCCCTTTAAACGCTTCATAGGCATGGTTCCTGTCACCAGCACTTTAAACAATTCTAACTCAGCAAAATTCTGTGGAGCAGAGCATTTCACACCCAATCACTCTGAATGACTTCGTTTACATCTTAACCATTTAAAAAGAGACATTTTGAAAAATTGGAGGAATTCCCCTTTAGTTTGTATGTAAATGGTTGAAGTGAGCCTATGGGTTTTTCCTCCACAGCACGAGTGGTCTAGCTTTCAGTCTTTCTCTGTCTCTCTCTTTCTCTCAAGCTTTCAAGTGCTCTTTGGAAAAAGTGCTCTTCTACCCTCTATCTCTACACTCTAAACCTCTCTCTCTCTCTCTCTCTCTCTCTCTCTCTCTCTCTCTCTCTCTTCACTCTGTCTGTCTGTTTGTTCCCTTGATACCATACCTTCTCTTCTCTCCTTTTGTTTATGTTTTTAGTCTCTTTCTCTCTCTCTCTCTCATTCTCTGTCCCCCTCTCTTTCTCCATCCCCCCTGCTGTTCTTTAGTCCAGGAAGTTAATCTCTTTCTACCTGGATGGTCTCTGCTCTGCTGCTACTCAGAGGAATGACCCATTAAACAGCTCACTGAGTGAGAGAGGCACTAATACAACCCCAATTCCAATGAAGTTGGGACGTTGTGTAAAACATAAATGAAAACAGAATATGATGATTTGCAAATCCTTTTCAACCTATATTCAATTGAATACACTACAAAGACAAGATATTTAATGTTCAAACAGATAAACTTTATTATTTTTTGCAAATATTCACTAACTTGGAATTTGATGCCTGCAACACGTTCCAAAGAAGTTGGGACAGGGGCATGTTTACCACTCTGTTACATCACCTTTTAACATCACTCAATAAGCGTTTGGGAACTGAGGACACTAATTATTGAAGCTTTGTAGGTGAATTCTTTCCCATTGTTGCTTGATGTACAACTTCAGTTGCTCAACAGTCCGGGGTCTCCAATGTCATATTTTGTGCTTCATAATGCACCACACATTTTCAATGGGAGACAGATCTGGACTGCAGGCAGGCCAGTCTAGTACCTGCACTCTATTACTATGAAGCCACGCTGTTGTAACACGTGCAGAATGTGGCTTGGCACTGTCTTGCTGAAATAAGCAGGACGTCCCTGAAAGACGCTGCTTGGATGGCAGCATATGTTGCTCCAAAACCTGTATGTACCTTTCAGCATTAATGGTGTCTTCACAGACGTGCAATTGACCCATGCCATGGACACTAACACACCCCCACACCATCAGAGATGCTGGCTTTTGAACTTTGTGCTGATAACAATCCAGACAGTCCTTTTCCTCTTTGGCCCGGAGGACACAACGTCCATGATTTCCAAAAACAATTTGAAATGTGGACTCTTCAGACCACAGGACACTTTGCGTCAGTCCATCTCAGATGAGCTTGGGCCCAGAGAAGCCAGCAGAGTTTCTGGGTGTTCTTGATATATGGCTTTCACTTTGCATGGCAGAGTTTTAACTTGCACTTGTAGAGCGATGAACTGTGTTCACTGACAGTGGTTTTCTGAAGTGTTCCTGAGGCCATGTGATAATATCCGTTACAGAACGATGTCGGTTTTTAATGCAGTGCCACCTGAGGGATCAAAGGTCACGGGCATTCAATGTTGGTTTTCTGCCTTGTCACTTACTTGCAGAGATTTCTCCAGATTCTTTGAATCTTTTGATGATATTATGGACTGTAGATGATGAAATCCCTAAATTCCTTGCAATTGCACGTTGAGAAATATTGTTCTTAAACTGTTGGACTATTTGCTCATGCAGTTGTTTACAGAGTGGTGAACCTCGCCCCATCCTTGCTTGTGAACGACTGAGCCTTTCAGGGATGCTCCCTTTATACCCAGTCATGACACTCACCTGTTTCCAATTAACCTTCAACTGTTCATCTGTGGAATGTTCCAAATAGGTGTTTATTGAGCATTCCTCAACTTTCCCAGTCTTTTGTTGCCCCTGTCCCAGATTCTTTGGAATGTGCTGCAGGCATCAAATTCCAAATGAGTGAATATTTGCAAAAAACAATAAAGTTTATCCCTTTGAACAATAAATATCTTGTCTTTGTAGTGTATTCATATTATGTTTTACACAACATCCCAACTTCATGAGAATTAGGGTTGTAAAACAAAGAAAGGCAGAAAAAAGATAGATAGATAGATAGATAGATAGATAGATAGATAGATAGATAGATAGATAGATAGATAGATCTATATCATATCTTATTAGTTGTATCAACAGTATACATAAATCATATCACTGTATTTGCTCAAGCGGCTCAGGCAATGGTAGAAATCAGAGTGAGCATATGAGCTGGCACTGTTCTGCTGGGAATAGATGAGCTCCAATCATACCCAGTGGACCAGCCAGGATAGTCCCACACCCAGCGTGAATAAAATATTACTGTGTCATGCCATAAAGATAATTAATCCTGTCTCATCTTCTCTCCTCATCGTAATTAAATTTGACCCACTTATGTTTTATGAATGCTTGAATAAACCTCACCAGCTGAAAAGAAAACCTGACACAGAATGGTTGAGAGAAATCACTGTATCAGATGAGTCAATGCTGAGAGGCTAAAGTGCAGCAAATTGAGGATATAATGGCTAGAGTTATACTTGACATGAAAGTTACCTTACCAAGTGTTTCTCTCTCTCTCTCTCTCTCTCTCTCTCTTCTTGTCTCTCTCTCTTTCTTCCCTTACTCTTTCTAATGCCCTCCTCCCCCACTGCTGGAGACTGATTGCTTGAGAAGTGGTATGATTATGTGTTACTGTTCTCTTCTGCCTTTTCCAAACCAGCAGGAGAAAGCTTATTTACTTATTTACATCAGGGGAAGCTTACTTAGAATGAGTTAACACTTGCTAACTCAGAACATTCTGAATTGTCTCTTTAGCCTAAAGCTGGAGTCACAATACAAATATATGATATGAATATTTAATAGGAAAATACAGTTTATGTCTTTTGCCAAAAAGGCATGATCAAAGTGGATCAAGGTGGCTAGAAAACAAATTCTCCATTGTGGTGCACATAGCAAATTATATACTTGTATATACTTTCAAATATTATACTCCAACAACATTAATGAAGAAAAGAAAAGAAAAGCAGCTAAGATTTTCACTTACCTTCATGCTTGTGTAAATGTGATGTGACAAAAAACATGATTTGGTTTGATTTGAAGGGAAAAAAAGTAGTTCAAGTGGGGGACCTCCAAAACAGTGGAAATAGCATTTTATAGATACTGTGAAAAAACATTAAAGGAGACATTATAAACAAATTTTCAACAATTTTCCTTACCAAGTCGCATGTCATCACTGTCCATCTATGTGTGTCTATCTTCATGTGTGAAAAATTCATGGTGAATTGACCAACAGAAATGTTCCAAAATAGCTTAGGAAAAATCCTTTTACTTTAACTTTGAGAGTAAAGAACCCTTTTGCTCTCTCCTGTAAAGTTTCCATTTTGAAGACACATGTTTTACTTGTGTCAAGTGATACACTGCTTGTAATTGTATCTAACAGGAGGTCAGGATTTACTGCTCAGTACTGCATCAAATTTAGCAAGCGACCCACCCCAAATACATTAACACACAGCCAGTTTTCATACTTTCGCTGTTGCAACTCAGTTTCAGACTTCTCTGATTAACAAGAGTGTAAAACAGTGATGAAATGTCACATATGGCAAACATTTCGTTTCTGTGTCAGAGACTGATTCAGCAGATGCTTTATGATGTTAACAGATTTTCTGTGGGCAAATTGGACCAGATTCTGTCCTCACAAGAGTAAGCTGGACATACAGTTAAGCTAACAGGCTCCAGTAATATTCAGAGCTTTAATCTTTATAGAAACGATCAGCATCCACACATTCAAAGTGAAGAATATGTTATTTGAAAGTCTGTTATGAGCTTAAATTGTCTGTATTTATCTAAATTTGGCACATGCTCATAATTTAGAATCTGTATCCATGGGCATTATTAGCTATGTGGACACTTAGTTTCAGAAGGTTTTTTTAAACAGATTTCCATTCATGAGATTTAATTATAGAATTAGCGCTGTTCTGTTTCTGTAAGGGGGAGCGAGGAGGCGGACGCACACGCTGAGATAAGCGACATTTATTACGGGCAAATCCAGGGTCGTGGTCAGAACAGTCCAGGGTCAATGAGCCGACACGTACAGAGTTAGGGTAGGACATAACAAAGACTAGAATCAACACAACCAAAGACCAGGTACAATGAAACAACGATACAAAGATACAAAGACTGGCAAACACAAGGGGCAAACACAGGGCTTAAATACACGTAACAATGAGGGACAGGTGAAAACAATCAGGGGCGGAGTTACAAAACCAAAACAAGAGCACATGGACAGGACTGGGAGGAGCCAACCGTGACAGTTTCTCACAGCCCATTTCAGAGTGCTGCTACAGGTTTCACAGACCTACCCGATCAAATGGAATATTTATTAAGCTGCATTTTTTTTTTAATTTTGTTTGATTTCTGTGAGTGGTGTCACTTTATTATGGCCAATCAAATTATTATGCTCTCCACTAAGTTCTGCCTTATTTTCCCAGCCCACTCACTGTCTCAGCAGCCGTTGCTATCCGCCATTGCTTCAGTTTATTAGATGCACCCATCATAGGCAAACACACAATGCAGATATGATATAAATGTGAAAACGTATGAGGATAAATAACATAATGCTTGTAACATTGCAAGCCCTATAATTTGCTTTTTGTTTGGACTGCTTGTAACTAAATAAAAATGCTTTTATGTAGTTCGAGTAGCTGCTCATTTTAGGCTACAAGCTCTGTAGTAGGATGATATTGGCTATGAGATGAGAAATTAATGTTGTATTGTGCTATTTTCTCATAAAAAAAAAAACTAGAGAGAGAGAGAGGTAAATGGAAAAAATGAATGTGATTTAGTTTAGGATTCAACATGTATTTTCAGATTTAAATAAATGTGTAAATAAACAGTTCAATGATTAATTAAAGAAAGTCAAACAGGAAAATGATTCAAATCAGTTTATGAATGAGTTAAAGCAAATGAAGGGATGGAACAAACAAAAAGAAAAGGTGCATATTAATTATGGATAGGTAAAAAAGGTAATGGAGAATTCAACAGTTGGTCAATTTTTAAACAGTTAGTTTACTGACTGTGTGATGTAGGTTAAATGGACCTCACGCAATTTTTTGATCCTAGTTATGCCCCTGTCTGTATCTGTTTCTCAGCATGATCAAGACTAAAAAGTGAAACACGGTGCTCTGCTGAAACCACCCCTACCTGCCCCGATTAATGAAACAGCTAATGACAGCAGTGGTCATTAACATACAAAATTCACCCCTAGAAAACAACCTTTTCTTCACAGAAGAGTAAACAACAGGGTAAAACACATCATACAAAGACTGCATTAAAATATATTTGTTTAATATCTTTCAAAGAGCAAAGAGAACTATTAACTTAAATTGAAAAAATATGTGAAATATGTCCCATATAAAGCTGTTGGTACTGTAACACAGTCATTACAGTCACACCCCAGACAGTTATTTTTGTTACGACAGTCACTGTCAGAGGAAACCTGGAACAGTGGTTAAACTTTTCACTAATCCCTCTTTTCATTCTTTTCTGAAGTGTATTCCTGTTCTGGAACAAGAGAAAAGCTAATTATAGACGTGTAGAATCGAGATAAATGATAAGTGATGATTGCATTTGTCGGTAATGAGCTTGCAGTGGACAATGGTTAGAGTAATGACAGGTTTACCTGACCTTAGTGTGCCTGTTAAAGTGGGAGGGGTGTAATTATGAAAGTGACGCCAGTTTAACACAGGGCACTGCAGAGTGTATTGGGCAATGTTTGGCAGTGTTTGTGTGTATATGTGTGTGTGTCATGTGGCATACTTGAAAGGCAAAAAAGTAAACAGAACAAAATAAACATGTCATGGGTTGTCCTGACACACCTTAACTGACTGCCTATTTATTCTGTCCTGATGAAAGTGCCTTATGTGGTGGCTGCCCTTTCCCAATAACAATGAAATATACTGTTATGTTTTGCCTGTAGACTTGCAGTCAAGACTAGAGGCTGAGACCAGATTAAAATTTTTTTCAGAATTTAAAAAATAACAATAGAAAAGGGAGAATTTCTGGGAATTCATTTGTAGCTCATTGTATATTCATTGTCATTTATTACACATGAATATTATAGTCTTTCTCTTCTCTTATTAAGATCCACCACATAAAGTCAACTAAATATATATATATATATATATATATATATATATATATATATATATATATATATATATATATATATATATTAGATACCCAAATGAAGAGATTTGATTTAAACATGTTTTATTCTGTTTGTAGGGGTTTTTTGTTTGTTTGTATGGTTTGCTGACATGATAGTAAAAAGTTCAGTTTCCAATTACTTTAGATGCAGGCACTGAACTTGGCTGGTCCAAGTTTATCTTACCCCGAGACCAAGATAAGACCGAGCCCAAATTACACGGAGACCAAGACCATTATAGTCTCAGGACCAAGCCTGGACTTGAGTACTACAGGACTAGTTTTCTGTATATTCAGTAATATAAATAGAATAGTATGTTTATAAAAATGCATTTTTGGTATGGAATTGTGACTTTTTTTTGCTTCTGAATGGCTTTGGTCTTCTTTTATTCAAGTCACTTTCTCTTGTATCCACGTATTTGGAACCAAATGTTTGACATTATTACGCAACATAAATGTAATGTAGATGTGAAAGATAACGATAATAATTTTTCTTTGGAATAGAAACCAACATAAAAAATCCTGTACCATAAAATAAGCTGAGCCAAGGGTGTGGCTTGGTCTATAGACCAAAACTGTTTTTTTACCAGCCCCAGATCTTTTCTAGGATTATAAATTTTGCTAGTATGGGTTCTCAAATGACAGAATCACTTTAGCAAGTGGATTATGGCAAAATGAATGAACAATGTAATCAAACAGTACTTCTTCAGGCTTGAGTAGGTTTTGCTTACTTGCTTGGTCTACTTATTGAGTTCAGCAGAGCTGACATGGTTAGAACAGCACTGAAGTTAATACAAAAGCATTAATCCCAGTTACAAGGGAACCATTAGAATGGTTCTGCAAAGGGTAACTTTTAATGTGCATCCAACTTTTAACATTTAACATACATCTAACTTCTGCAGCTTCTTTGTCTTTGTTTGATGCTATTGTCTCCTGTCAATTTTGAATCCAACTGATTATGATAAGCCTCTTCATTCCTTTTTGCAATCAAACCAACCTTTTAACTGTTTTCAAACTATTTAAAAAGAATCCGCCAATTTCACCTGCCAATAATCAGCTTTTTCTAATAAAAAAAATCCTATACCAGTGGCCGTGACTTGTCAGTAGTTCAGTACCAGGAATCATGTTCAGGCCCCTCTTTTTATTGTGGATATACAAGCTGCTTAAGCCAGCATTTTCATCTGTGACAGTCGCAAGAGCCAGATATTATTCCACAGAATGCGCCTGCCGCAATTTACTTTTCTCCAAATGAACATAGCTGATTACAAATTTCAACATACAACCCAGACAGTTACACTGCTAGCCTGTAGTTAAGCTTGAGTAATCACTGTGAGCTTGTTAGTTGTGAAACAAAGGGTGATTGTGAATTCATAATACCCATAACATACTTCAGAGTTTGCAAACTGTTTTACACAAGACAAACATGAATTGCATCCATTGACTGTGAAAAAGCACAATATGCATTCACATTTATTTAAGCAGTCATGGAATTAGCTGAGGTTTACTCTGAATATGTGTAGTGGTCTATGACAATTTGTATAGACAAGATATAGCCATAGGCAGAGCCATAGGCAGAGATTCTCTAACATAAGGGGACATGGCAGTCCTTTGCTGTTTGGGATTGGTAAAAAGCATAACACCCATATTTGGCTAATCAAATCAGACCTTATAAGCTGTAAACCAATGATGTCTGTGAAGCTCTTCAAAGTTATGACAGTTTTCTTCAGCAATGGCAAAACAGATCTTGAGTGTAGCACTTTATAACTTCACAAAAGTCAGTTTTGAAAAATCATTACTGATCTCTGCTATTATAATACACTGAAATACTGTTGGCTATAAACTGCAGCCATTTAGTCCTGCTAATACTTGAACCACAAAGGAGTGTTACTACTGCTATAACTAACCTCTATAGCATTCAGTGCAATTGTTAGAGACAGTTTTTGGGTTCCCGACTGCTGCAAGTTGTTGTGTAATATGAACATGCCTCTTATCACTGGACGACTGTGAATTAAAGTTAAATTGGAGAGCACAGTTTGGATGTTTGCTGGGTTCCCATTAAATATGTGCTTCTTTTTCCTGATTCTTCTCATTTTTTCATGTTCTAAAACAATTGAGAATTGTTAGCTGTGAAGTTCATTTGAAAGGACTTTGGCTGGCTTCATTAAGAAATTTATGATGAGTTTTAGATACTATTTAAAACAATATACAAGTATATATAAAATATAAAGTAAATATACAGTTGATTGTCACGTACTTTTTCACAGTATTTAATAATTTTTTGGTCCATTTACTCATTTAAGAAAACAAGCTTTCCAAGAAACTGGCAAAGTGCTATAAATAAACCCTTACTGATGCAACATTATCTGCTGTAACTCATCTCACAAAAACGTTTTAGACGCATCATGGCTCATTAAAAATGTTTAGGAAAACATGCTGAGGATAAATAACAGCTTGGTCACTTTGCTATATTATGTCTACAGAACAGCAGTTTGTTCACAGGGCTTGGCTTCCTCTGTTTACTCCCATTCACTCAGCCTGTTAGCATCTGCAGTAATTTTTGTCACAATGTTCACTGAAAAAGAAGAAGAAAGAGTGTCAGGTTATCATTCAAGCAAATCCATGTTTAGCTAGCTACATCTGAGTGAGTATGGAGGTGATTGGTGTGTGTTTGTGTGTATGTGCACATCACCCCATCATCAGCTGACCTCAAAGCAAAGTTTGAAAAAGAAAAAAAAACTTACAATGAATAAATATAATTAAACACTTAGTAAATACTGCCAGATATTTGAAGTCTTACTCACGGTTTAAAATGAATAACATTTGTAAACAAACTGAAAGAACTGAAGAGAGATTACATCAGTTATTGACATTAAGTGATTATTTTTCAACCGGCCTGAAAACTTTTAAACGACAGAATGAATCAAATGAGGAGACATAGAGAGCAGCCTGTGGAGGTTTGAAGGAGGAAGGAGGTTGTCTGCATCAGGCTAACCAACCAGTATAACATAAAAAAGAACACAGTATCAGTATAATAGTTTTACATAGATCATTCTACCAAAATAGTTCAAACTGTTAAAAAAATTATTATTGTTAAAAAATATTCAGTCCTTGGATATTTGCAAGAATTATATTCTATTTAAACCCATTTATGATTATATTCCATGTTCTGTTTAAACCCAAGACATTAATTAAAAGAATTATAAGCTAAATAATACAAAATCATTATTTATAGGGCACTTACTATTGTTTCTGTCCCAAAACCAAACCTCAAAATTTCAACTTGTGAAAATCATCATTTTGGAATCTTTTCTTAAATGTTGTTCTTAAAAATATATTTTTGATGAATGAGTTTTAGACCATAGGCAGAGCCTTATTTTAGCCACACCCCAGCCTTTTAGAGCAGGAAGTGAGACTACATCCCTGTCCCTCATGGCCATATAGTAATCAGTTAAATCCCATTATGTTTGAGGTAAATGAGTCCCAAAGTCTAAAAATCAGTGTGTGACATTACGAATTATCACTACCGAAACATTTTTCTGAAATGAAGTTTCTATCTATCTATCTATCTATCTATCTATCTATCTATCTATCTATCTATCTATCTATCTATCTATCTATCTATCTATCTATCTATCTATCTATCTATCTATCTATCTACAACAACTGATTGA
The DNA here is from genome assembly GCF_015220715.1 of Pygocentrus nattereri. NCBI lineage: Eukaryota > Metazoa > Chordata > Actinopteri > Characiformes > Serrasalmidae > Pygocentrus > Pygocentrus nattereri. The sequence goes on from NC_051235.1 coordinate 13,356,467, forward strand.
TTTAAATCTCTGAAATTGTGCCTTGCTCCCTCCTGATAAAATACAATGAAGGAGTATAGTTGAACTTTATATGCAATTTTGAGTTTGCAGACTTTAAAATTGCCATAACTTTGTTACAAGTACTAACAACTAACATGTATCCTAAACAAGTAATCATTTTGTAAGAGTTCATTTTTAAGAAATATAAAAAGCCCATGAAGTCAAAATGTCACAATATGAAGGGTCTGTACAGTCACCACACAAAATTATATAGTAATTGTGTATGAAAATGTGCAAAACTGTGCTCTCTGTCGAGGATGTGGTAACCTATTTTAACTAAGAAAATCTTGAAAACACAATGTATGTATGGACACACATTCTAGGAACCTCCAATGGTGCTCAAGGGCTCACTCGAAAGAGAAGAGTTCCTTCTAGCAGCCTAGAGCTGAAACATGGTGCTCGATGTAACCCAATGAGGTAGATAGAGGTTCATGGAAAAGCTTGTACTACCCCAATTCCAATGAAGTTGGGACATTGTGTAAAACATAAATAAAAACAGAATATGATGATTTGCAAATCCTTTTCAACCTATATTCAACTGAATACACTACAAAGACAAGATATTTAATGTTCAAACAGATAAACTTTATTGCTTTTTGCAAATATTCACTCATTTGGAATTTGATGCCTGTAGCACATTCCAAAGAAGTTGGGACAGGGGCAATAAAAGACTGGGAAAGTTGAGGAATGCTCAAAAAACACCTGTTTGGAACATTCCGCAGGTGAACAGGTTAAGTGGAAACAGGTGAGTGTCATGATTGGGTATAAAGGGAGCATCCCTGAAAGGCTCAGTCCTTCACAAGCAAGGATGTGGCGAGGTTCATCACTTTGTGAACAACTGTGTGAGGAAATAGTCCAACAGTTTAAGAACTAAGTTTATCAGCATTCAATTGCAAAGAATTTCATCATCTACAGTCCATAATATCATTCAGATATTCAGAGAATCTGGAGAAGTCTCTGCACGTAAGCAGCAAGGAAGAAAACCAACATTGAATGCCCGTGACCTTCGATCCCTCAGGCGGCACTGCATTAAAAACCCACATCATTCTGTAACGGATATTACCACATGGGCTCACAGTTTGTCGCTCCATCTACAAGTGCAAGTTAAAACTCTGCCATGCAAAGGGAAAGCCATATATCAACAACACCCAGAAGTGCTGCCGGCTTCTCTGGGCCCGAGCTCATCTGAGATGGACTGACGCAAAGTGGAAAAGTGTCCTGTGGTCTGACGAGTCCACATTTCAAATTGTTTTTGGAAATCATGGACGTCGTGTCCTCCGGGCCAAAGAGGAAAAGGACTGTCCGGATTGTTATCAGCGCAAGTTCAAAAGCCAGCATCTCTGATGGTGTGGGGGTGTGTTAGTGCCCATGGCATGGGAAACTTGCACATCTGTGAAGACACCATTAATCCAATATAATGCTGAGCTAATGCATGTTTCATGTGAAAAAATATGTCAATTTGTTGTTTTTTTCAACAAAAGCACTACAATGCTATGTAATTACCTTAGTATATGATTTTATGCCTGTACTTGAGAGTATGAATCAGATTTTGATAGAAATAAAAAAAATGTTCTGTTCTGTAAGCCACTCAAAGCATCAGGGGGCATAGGAATAAGCTGGATATTTTGCTGCAACCAATAGCGCAGTTCATTTTTACTTCTTCAGTCCTGAAGATGGCAATGATTATACAGTGTTATGTCATGTGAAATGCATGGATAATATGAGATGATTACGGTGTCAATGTATTGCTTCCACTTTGGGAATTTTCTGTGTGTGTGAGTGTGTGTGTGTGTGTGTGTGTGTGTGTGTGTGTGTGCTTGTGTTCATTTGGGACACAGAAAGTGCTTTCATGTCTCTGAGGGCCCATATCAGTTGCAGCAGAAACAGTTAGCACTACAGGCTAGCATTAGCAACATTAACCAGTCAAGAAAATCCTCAGAGAGAAAGAGAGAGAGAGAGAGAGAGAGAGAGACAGAGAGAGAGAGAGAGAGAGAGAGAGAGAGGGAGAGAGAGAGAGAGAGAAAGAGAGAGAATGCTGAAATGCTCATGGGGAGGTAAAGATTGAGAGTTAGAGAAGACAGACAGGAAGAGAGAGCGCAGGCTTAAATGCTCTTGGGGAGATTGAGATTGAGAGTTGAAGAGGGAGGGAGGCAGTGAGAGAGAGAGAGAGAGAGGGAAATAATGGAGAGTGACTGAAGGAGGCAGAGGATGCAGTTGAAGGTCAGAGGCAGGCAGTCTTCCATTAGCCGAGTCTCTGTTTACTCCACGCGAGGCCTCGCTGGGGATTTGGTGGCATATGCTGGTGCCCCTGGCAACCCAGTGATGGCCCACTTAGCAGGGCAGAAGCAGGGGGGCACGCTGGGGCCGTGTCCCAGGGCAGTGCTCCAGGGCCTGGGTCATTTATCTAAACCCACTCCCTCACTCGCAGACACCCAGCGGAGCCTGCAGGCTTTCCACCTGACCTGCCCAAAAATCGTTTATTCTCTCAGGCATGTGTGTGCGTGCGTGTGTGTATGTGTTTGTGTGTGCGTCTGTGTGTGTGGGCACGTGGGCAATGCAATGGAGTTGTTCAGGAGTATTTATTTTTGGTTGTTTCTAATTGAGCTGTCAATGCTCTGCCCACAAATACATTCAAGCTGGACAAGGTTTACTAAAGATTCCATTCAACCTAGTGGAAAACATTTATATTTGAAGTGTGTTATTAATCATATTGTTATCTGATTTTTACCTGATCCCACAGATTTTCGGCATCAACACCAAACCAGCACCAGAATGTTCAGTTTGAATGGAAATCGTATGCTTGTATAAAGCTTTTTGATTGGATATACAGTTTCCGTGTGACTATTGGAACATGAGCACTACAATCTTGGATTTTTTCATAGCAACATACAGCATGATAGCAGCTGGGCTTCAGCTTGGACTACTATGGATGATTCAAATGAGAAAAATGCAGGGTTGAAGATAAAATCCCCTGAAAGAAGAAATGTACACTATCAAAAATAGAGCATTGGTGGGGGTGAGTGAGAGTGAAATGAAAGAACCTAAACAGCATGATGCTTATTTCGATTTGGCTATTTTTGAATAACTTCTAATCCTACCTTCCGCCCAATTACCGCTAGGATAGACTCCTTGGTCCTTGCTGCTTGGAAAATATGTGCATGTGTGCATTTGTGTGTGAGTGTGAGAATAACTTCTATAGATTTTTGTTTCTTTTACAAATAATATTGCAAAGAATAATATTGCAGACTTACTGGTCTATCTGAACAAGCTATTGCATGGGATTGCTAAGGGGAACGTATTGGTTTTGAGCTAAGTCCTGGCAGGTGGGCTTCAGTGTTAATAAGGCCCATTGAGGGTGAGTCTGTGCTGACATGTTAGTGGAGACATGGAGTGCAGCCATTACTAGGACGAACAGAAAGGGATGTCCAGTTTCCACCTGTAGCAGAAAGTCTTCATTAGACAGCTGTGTCTGTCTGTCTCTCTCACTCTCTCTCCATGTAAGCCCCTGTAGCCACCCTATTAAAGCCTCAGAGTGGTGAAGAGTTAGCCCTAAAGACATCATAACAGCAGAGCAAGGTGCTCAATCTCACCCTAGAGGGCCAGTGCTGGATTTGTGCTGTTGGCTCTGTTAAGGTACTGTTCAATTCTTAAATAATTGACAGGCACAATTAATGACAAACTGTAGAATCTGATCAATAATTTAAAAATAACCTTTTCCAAAAATGTTTTGGTTACTGCACTTTTGTTACTGAGTAATGGATGATGCCCTGATGAGGTATTTTATAATGTTTGGAAAATTAAATGGAAAACTAAGAGGAAAACACAGCCATGAAGAGTAGTCTAATATGGACTTGCTATTCCTTTGCGCTTTGCTGATGTAGCACTATGAATTTCCCCAGTGCCTCTATCTTTCACACACACACACACACACACACACACACACACACACACACACACACACACACACACACACACACACACACACATTTGTGCAAATGTTTTAGGCATCTAAGCAAATTTTTAAACAATTTATGTCAGCAGTGAGTTTATCACAAAATACATTAGAATAAAGTCATATTCATAATTCAAATGAACATAAAAACAATAAAAAGTAACAAGAATTGGGATAGACTGCTTCTACACTGTAGACTGGGGTTCAATCCCCACCTGGGCAAACACCCTACACTATACCAATAAGAGTCCTTGGGCAAGACTCCTAACACCGCCTTGGCCTACCTAAGTAAAAATGGTCAAATTGTAAGTCGCTCTGGATAAGAGCATCAGCCAAATGCCGTAAATGCAAAAAAATTAATTTCTGGGGTCCATATTTTTCCTTGACACCTTCACAGCCACCACAGAGACTTGTTAATACCATCAATTACATCATGAGCACAATTTACTGAAGCACTGATTGGTCAAACCAGGCTTCCTCGAGGAGAGGTTTGAAAATGGTTAAACAAACAAACTAACATCCATAAAATCACTATTTATTTTATATATATATAATTATTATAAATTAATATTCTATACATTTTATTTATTCATATATATATATATACAGCGTATCACAAAAGTGAGTACACCCCTCACATTCCTGCAGATATTTAAGTATATCTTTTCATGGGACAACACTGATAAAATGACACTTTGACACAACGAAAAGAAGTCTGTGTGCAGCTTATATAACAGTGTAAATGTATTCTTCCCTCAAAATAACTCAATATACAGCCATTAATGTCTAAACCACCGGCAACAAAAGTGAGTACACCCCTAAGAGACTACATCCCTAAATGTCCAAATTGAGCACTGCTGGTCATTTTCCCTCCAAAATGTCATATGACTCGTTAGTGTTACTAGGTCTCAGGTGTGCATAGGGAGCAGGTGTGTTCAAATTTGTAGTACAGCTCTCACACTCTCTCATACTGGTCACTGAAAGTTCCAACATGGCATCTCATGGCAAAGAACTCTCTGAGGATCTTAAAAGACGAATTGTTGCGCGAAGATTGCCAACACCCTGAAACTGAGCTGCAGCCCAAGATCATCCAGCGTTTTAAAAGAGCAGGGTCCACTCAGAACAGACCTTGTGTTGGTTGTCCAAAGAAGCTGAGTGCACGTGCTCAGCGTCACATCCAAATGCTGTCTTTGAAAGAGAGGCGCAGGAGTGCTGTCAGCATTGCTGCAGAGATTGAAGAGGTGGGGGGTCAGCCTGTCAGTGCTCAGACCATACGCCGCACACTACATCAAATTGGTCTGCATGGCTGTCATCCCAGAAGGAAGCGTCTTCTAAAGTCTGTGCACAAGAAAGCCCGCAAACAGTTTGCTGAAGACATGTCAACAAAGGACATGGATTACTGGAACCATGTCCTATGGTCTGATGAGACCAATATTAATTTGTTTGGTTCAGATGGTCTCAAACATGTGTGGTGGCAATCAGGTGAGGTGTACAAGGATAAGTCTGTCATGCCTACAGTCAAGTATGGTGGTGGGAATGTCATGGTCTGGGGCTGCATGAGTGCAGCAGGTGTTGGGGAGTTACATTTCATTGAGGGACACATGAACTCCAATATGTACTGTGAAATACTGAAGCAGAGCATGATCCCCTCCCTCCGGAAATCATGTTTCAGCATGATAATGACCCCAAACACACCTCTAAGATGACTACTGCTTTATTGAAGAGGCTGAGGGTAAAGGTGATGGACTGGCCAAGCATGTCTCCAGACGTACACCCAATAGAACATCTTTGGGTCATCCTCAAGTGGAAGGTGGAGGAGCGCAAAGTCTCGAATATCCACCAGCTCCGTGATGTCGTCATGGAGGAGTGGAAAAGCATTCCAGTGTCAACCTGTGAAGCTCTGGTAAACTCCATGCCGAGGAGAGTTAAGGCACTTCTGGAAAATAATGGTGGCCACACAACATATTGACACTTCAGGAACTGTCTCTTAGGGGTGTACTCACTTTTGTTGCCAGTGGTTTAGACATTAATGGTTGTATATTGAGTTATTTTGAGGGAAGAACAAATTTACTGGAGCCTATCCCAGCTGTCATTGGGTGAAGGGCAGGATGTGAATAAACACACATACTACACAAATAAATAGATAAATAGACTCACAATTTGATTCAATTTTCGATTCAGAATTCTGCAATGCGATTATAAAACGATTATTATTATTTACTTCCAATATCTTTTATTAAAAAAACAAATGGAAGTGATGTGGTAAGTGAACTAGTTGGCTCTCATTCACTCCGTATGTTTGGAGCACATTAGATGCTGCTGCCACTCATCTGCAATAAAATGCTCTGTTACGATGAAATAAGATGCAGTGATAATGGATGTCCACGCAGCACGTTACAGTCATCCTGCTCATTTTCTTTAGTGATTTTATGACCTGCCTAGTAGCGAAAGACAAGGCAGAGAGATTTAGGTAAGACAAATATTTGGAGACTTATTCGCATTTATAATCACCTTAGTTAGTTTCCTGGAACGCAAAATCTGCAGCAAGAGACTGTCAAACACAAAAGTTCTGAAGCAGAAGTCGCTTCTCTTTTGAATTTTCCCATTCTACCTTGGTGCCGCATTCAGCATCTAAGTCAGAATTTAAGGTGGACCAGAAAAATTCAAACAAGAAGCTGAAGAATAAGAAGCAACTTCAGCCTCGTAAAACAGCCGAATGCTGAGAGACATTTTACAGTAAGGTGCTCAACTTCTGAGGAAAAGTGTCCTGGCGGAGACAGGAGGACAGCTTAGCTATAGCTGCAACAAAAATTGATTTTTGTTGAAAGGACAAAATGTCTCTTCTGAAAATTTTGGATTGTGAATCCTGACCTAACCTGGCTTTAATGCAAAGGGAGCTGGTTGGATTTCTTGCACATCCAGTTGTGATTTTGTTATGTGCCACCACAGACTGTCCAGGCACTGCACTTCCAAGTTCCACCCTTTGCGTTCCATCAACATTACATTATAAATTGAAATTTAGAATTTTTTTTTTTGACATTTGTGAATCGACTCAGAATAGTTCACGTCCGCATCGTGATGCATCTAAGAATCAATTTTTTTCCCACAACAATATAATATATTGTTTGTTAACACAAATAGCCAATGACATGGCCGCAACTCAATGCATTTAGCCATGTAGAGGTGGTCAAGACAACCTGCTGAAGTGCAGACCGAGCATCAGAATGGGGAAGAAAGGTGATTTAAGTGACTTTGAACGTGGCGTGATTGTTGGTGCCAGACGGGCTGGTCTGAGTATTTCAGAAACTGCTGATCTACTGGGATTTTCACACACAACCATCTCTAGGGTTTACAGAGAATGGTCCGAAAAAGAGAAAATATCCACTGAGCGAACGTTTCCAACACCTTGTTGAAAGTATGCCACGAATAATTAAGGCAGTTCTGAAGGCAAAAGGGGGTCCAAACACAAAGGAGTACATCTCACAGTGAACATGTCCAAATTGTGCCCATTTGTGTCATTGTCCCTCCCTGGTGTCATGTGACTCATTAGAGTTACAAGGTTCCAGGTGTGAATGGGGAGTAAGGCTGATAAATTTGGTGTTTTGGGTATAATTCGCTCATACTGACCACTGGATATTCATCATGGAACCTTATGGCAAAGAACTCTGAGGATGTGAAAAATAGAATAGTTCCTCTCCACAAAGATGGCCTAGGCTATATGAAGATTGTTAACACCCTGAAACTGAGCTATAGCATGATGGCCAAGGTCATGCAGCGGTTTTCCAGGACAGGTTCCACTCAGAACACGCCTCGCCAGGGTCAACCAAAGAAGTTAAGTCCATGTGTTCAGCATCAGATCCAGAGGTTGGCTTAAACAGATGGTTGGAGAAGGTTGAAGAAGAGGGAGGTCAGCCAGCTCAGACCATATGCCACACAATCTATTAATTCAGTCTGCATGGCTGTCGTCCCAGAAGGAAGCCTCTTCTGAAGCTGATGTACAGGAAAGCCCACAAACAGTTTGCTGAAGACAAGCAGTCCAAGAACATGGATTACTGGAACCATGTCCTGTGGTCTGATGAGACCAAGATAAACTTGTCAGATGGTGTCCAGCATGTGTGGTGGCGCCCTGGTGAGGAGTACCAAGACAACTGTATCTTGCCTACAGTCAAGTTTGGTGGTGGTAGCATCATGGTCTTTAGCTGCATGAGTGCTACCGGCACTGGGGAGCTACGATTCATTGAGGGAAACATGAATTCCACCATGTAGTGTGACATTCTGAAGCAGAGCATGATCCCTTCCCTTAAGAAGCTAAGCTGCATGGCAGTTTTCCAACACAATAATGACCCCAAACACACCTCCAAGATGACAACTGCCTTGCTGAACATAAAGGTGATGGACTGGCCAAGTATGTCTCCAGATCTAAACCCAATTGAGCGCCTGTGGGGCATCCTCAAGTGAAAGGAGGAGTAGCGCAAGGTGTGACATCCACCAGCTCCGTGATGTGAATTCCATGCCCAAGAGGATTAAGGCAGTGCTAGATAATAATGGTGGTCACACAAAGTATTGACAATTTGAGCACAATTTGGACATGTTCACTGTGAGGTGTACTTGCTTGTGTTGCCAGCTGTTTAGACATTATTGGCTGTTCAGTTGTTTTCAGAGGACAGTAAATCTATATTGCTATACAAGCTGTACACTGACTACTAAGTAATATCCAAGTTTCAGTTCTATAGTGTTTTTCCATGAAAATATATAATAAAATATTATATTATAGTACACCTCTTACATTTCTACAAATGATATATATATATACATATGAAAGTATACTTCAAAATACTTGAAAGTATTTTAACTTGAAAGTAAAGATAACTTGAAAGGATTCTACATTCTATCATTAAAATAGTGCTGATGACCGACAGCTTCAAAATCATCATAACATCAACTACAGTCAATTTCAAAGGCAAAATGATTGTAATGTTACATTAAAGTGTAAGCTTCTCTTTAGCGCCCCCAGTGGCTTTTTGTGGCTCTGCAGAAAATGTGTTAAGTTTGTTCTGGATGTGACAAAATGCTACTTAAAGATAAAGTAATGAACAGCCATGCTGATAAGACTTCTTGCTGAACTCAGAATTGAGGACACTTTCCCGATTTTCAGAGTGGGAAATCCCAGTTTTCTAGCTGGGGTAGATGAAATTCCAAGTTATGAACTTTAGTAGAATACAGCACGCAGCAGGTAATCAGTGTTTTTAGTTTTGTTCAATCGTGAGGACCCCCAAGGACCACTACAGAGCAGGTGGTATTTGGGTGGTGGATCATTCTCTGCACTACAGTGATGCTGATGTGGTAGCGTGTTAGTGTGTGTTGTGCTGGTATGAGTGGATCAGACACAACAGTGCTTACAACATAAATATCCATCCAACAGTGTCCTCTGGGCAGCATCCTGTGACCACCAATATAGAACGAGAGGATGATAAACACAAATTGTGCAGCAAAAGATTTGCTATTGTCTCTGACTTTACATCTTCAGGGTGGACCAACAAGGTAGGTTTGTCTAATAGAGTGGACCACTCTAATAGAAGTCCACTCCAGCAGCACCTAGGCTATAAACATGTAGGGCCATGACACTGTAGGATTGTTCCTGTAGAGAAGGGCACCTGAATCTCAGCTCCACTGGACCACCAAAGTGCAAACACTGTGACTAAAGACTTTGAATAAATATGCAATAAAGATGATGAGATTCTCACTGTCTGTTGTTTGGGCCATTTGTTAGAATATCACTGAAATATTTAGCATTTCTCACCCTGCAGCAATATACAGCTAACTGAGGTTGTGTTACTTCTGTATAACATGATTGGATGTTTATTATATAGTTTGTTTGGCTGAGGCACCTCAAAGTGAGCTATCCCTTTATATAAAGCTTTATATTTTGCTGTTTTTTCAAGCCCATTTTTCAGTTTGTTTATTCTTGGGAGCTGAAAATAGAAGATGGCACCAATCGATACCCATAATGCTTTTGTTTTTGCTCCCCTAGTGCTGTCCTGAAAACTGTGAAGGCCTGCCCAGCTGGGAGAAAGAAAGGCTGCTGTGTTTGGTACGCTGGAGCAAGCAGCTTCATCTCTGAAGGATGTCCGCTATTGCAGCTTTCGCCTTCACAGTCTCCGATGGCCTCAGGAGGGAGGCTTTAGCTAGACTCAGTTCTCCATTTAGAACCAAGCATCCTGGAAAAAAAAATGTAAAAAGCTCAGAATCACTCTTTACTTCTCTTCCTCTATGTCAGGGTATTGTCTATTTATACTCCTGAAGTAGTACCAGCACTGATATTGACAGATCTCAGAAGCACTTGGGCAGTAAATACAGGTTGTTTTGTCTGGGGGAGGATTTATTTATTCATCAGGTTTTTGTTTACTGTGAATACCTCTGGCATTGATAACTGCTGCTGATTAATGTCTTCTGCATTGGCTTTTATATCCTCAGTATTATCTATTTGTAGGTAGCTTCTAAACATTATGAGAATTTATACACTTTAAGTACTTTGTGGTCTTAACACTATGTTGTGATTTAGTAGACAAAAACTAACTTATGTGCTTTTTTGCTACAAACCCAATTCCAGAAAAGTTGGGACAGTATGTGGGATGGCAATAAAAAGTAAATTCTGTTTGACCTGTATTAAATTAAAAACAGTACAAAAACACAATATATGATGTTTTACATTAAAGTCATAGGGATGGGAGTGTGTTTACCACTGTATTACATCACCTTCCTTTTTAACACTTTTTGAAGACTGAAGACACAAACTGATCCACTTTTGAAAGTATAACTTTTCACCATTCTTCAGTCTTCAGGTCTTCAGCTGTGCAACCATACCTGGTCTTTGTTTACATATTTTGGGCTTAGTTATGCCACATATTTTCAGTTTCGACAGTTCTGGACTCTAGGCAGGCCAGTCCAGCACCCACACTCTCTGATTATACAGCCATGTTGCTGTAAGATGTGCAAGATGTTTCTTGGTGTTGTCGTGTTTAAATAAGCATTGATGTCCCTGAAAGAATAGCATCTAAAGGCAACATATCGTGCTCCAAAATGTGTCCAGTGCTAATGTGCATTCACAGAGTAAGTTACCCATTAATGCTCCCCCAATGTAATGACAGTAGCTATGAACTTTATGTTGGTAACTGTCTGGATGGTCCTTTTCTTCTATTCCCTGTAACACATGTCCATTTTTTCAGCTTTAAAATGTTGACCTGTCAGACCATAAAACATGTTTCCACAGGCCACTCCTGCACCCATATCGTGATTCCATCACAGAAACATCCTAATTTTCAATGTGCTGTCTGAAGAGTTGAGAGTCATAGGTCTTTGTGGATTTTGGCCTTTTTCTTTACGTGATATTCCTCTACATTTCCTGAATGTTTTGATGATATTATGCAGTGCTGAATGCTTGTAACCATGGCTGAGGAAAGTTATTTTAAATATGTTGTTTTTTTGGCTGATGCATTTTGAGCAAAGTGGCAAGCATTGACCCATCCTTGCTCATACAGTACCAGGCCTTTCCTGGTTGCTCCTTTCAAAACCAAGCAACCATGCACCACCTGTTAAAGAACAGTTTTTGAACATTTCACAAGGTTCTTATTTTTAAAGTTCCTTGTGCCAATGTCATGAGTGACGGGCGAATTGTCAAAAAAAAAAGGGCGATGTCTGTTTAAAGGGGACTTTTGGTTTGCCGAAACTGCCCGGAGAGTGATTAGTGGGACCAAAACAAGCGACAGCCGTGATCGCTCTAATTTCGACGACTGTACGTCCTCATTTAAGGGAGATGGAGACTCAACTAGAGAGGGGCGAGCGAAGAGAAGAACATGGGACAAGGCATGCTAGATCTGGACACTGAAAGAGCAGAGCGATGTTACTCACTGGACAAATTTACTGTGCTGCTCGGGCCGGAAGTGGAGCGAAGCGAGGGACTGCCGATTTGATCTGTTGGTCGGGAAGGTGGACTTGGTTCTTTTTGAATCTGCGTGGCGCTGCAGGCAGGTGTGGAGGGAATCCGAGAGACCCGAAGTTCGTGGCATTATCTGAAGGCGTGTGGGAGAGAAGGAAGGTGGTGACGCCGACTGGATCCCCGATTGACTGTGACTGCTTCCTCCCCATTTTTTTAAACCAATATTCGGGGTCTGAATGGGAGTTGGCCCTGCGATGGACTGGCGACCTGTCCAGGGTGTATCCTGCCTTCCGCCCGAAGACTGCTGGGATAGGCTCCAGCACCCCCCGCGACCCTGACGGAGAAGCGGCTTAGAAAATGGATGGATGGATGGATGAATGGGAGTTGTTTTTTTATTTAAAATTTGTGGTTTATGGTATTTTTAAATAAAGACTGTACACTCTATCCTCTACCGAGTAATTACTGTCGACTCCACTGATCCCCAAGGTGTATACAAATTTATTTTAATTGGAAAAAGGGTTTTGTTGCCCATTCTTTTAAATTAGGCCGTGACACCAACTTTTTTGGAACATGTTGCAAGCAGCAATTTCAGAATTCATTATATTTACAATTTTTTTTCTGTTTTTAATTTGCATTTTAACTATTGTCCCTACTTTTATGGGACAATCACAAGCAGACCTACTTTTCTTTTAATGTTTTATTCTTTATTTTGAATGACTAGCTCAAATAAATCTTTTTCCACATATTATGGGCCTATGTTGTTTACAGAAACCATGCTAAGATTACTGTTTCAACAACACTGACTGGATGTTTTCTTTGAAATCTTTAAAATAGCCATACATACAAGCAAGATCTAGAGCGAACTGTGAAAGTCATATTTGTGTCTTAGTTTCTGACAGTAACACATTGTTTTTGCACCTAAAGACGAAAGTTTCACAGAAGTTGAGTTCAAACTGTAAAACAACAAGTACTTTTACAGTTCTGTACCTTGGGTGAAACATGATAACCATCAGTGAAATGTGAAGCTTAAACAATGAAACTCTGGAAATCTGGAAATGACATTTAAAGAAATATATCCCAATCGTGATATCCATCGTGGAACACCAAAACAGTGATGAAATATTATGTGAGTTGTCAGTAATGGATGTCTACTTTTACTTGTCTCGGGCAGGACTACTTTGAAAAAGTTTGGAGGAACGTGCTAGGACTCGAGCTTGAGTTGAAATCAACTATGACAAGAGGCTGTTCTCCATGCTTGGAAATTAGCGCCATACCAATCCGTATTCTTTATTTTCTATTGAGCTGAGGTTTGTCAGGCCTTTCCAAGCCATCACCTTTTTCTTTGAGCTGGGCCTCAAACACCAGGAGCTTGTCAGTTAGACAGTGAAGGTGGTGGGGGGGAAAGAGAATAGCAAAAGAGGAGAACAGTGAGAGAGAGAGAGACAGCAAAAGAGAGAGAGAGAGAGAGACAGAGATAGAGAGAGACAGAGAGAGAGACAGAGATAGAGAGAGACAGCAAGAGAGAGAGAGAGAGAGAGAGAGAGAGAGAAAGAGAGAGGGAGAGATCAAGCTGTTGCCTGTTGAGCAGATGGGAGTTAGGCTACTCTGGCTCAGTTCCCACAAGTTGCTGTTGTCAGATTCTCTCTCTCTCTCTCTCTCTCTCTCTCTCTCTCTCTCTCTCTCTCTCTCTCTCTCTTTCTATTTCTCTGTCTCTTTATCTTCCTGTAGCTTTCTTTTCTGCATTCTCTTTATCTTTTTCTCTCACTTTCTTGCACCTTTTTGTTTCCCACTCTCTTTCCTTCTCTATCTACTTGTCTCACACACTTTATTTCATTTTTTCTATCTTTCTGTCGCTTCATTCATTCTTTACCTTTTAAGCAACTAATGAAAGTCTCAAATCAACTCTCACACTTTCTTTCTTTCTTTCTTTCTTTCTTTCTTTCTTTTGTTCCTTCTTTCATGTGTGCTTTAAGATGTAGGAGCTTACTTCAGGTAAGTCTACTAAAACTTCATCCAGGGAGAGAGAAAGAGAGAAGAGAGTGAATGAGCCAAGACAGACAGAGAGAGGGAGGAGGGAGGGAGAGAGACACAGACAGAAAGAGAGAGAAACAGTGAGAGGAACAAAGGGGAAGTATGGAACTAGAGGTAAAACAGCATACAGAGAAAAGGTAAAAAAAATAAAGGTACATGTTTGAAGTTGTGTAATATGGTGTCTTTGGCTGAAGTCACAGTATTTCACACTATTACCACATCCCTGGGGAACCTCAACACAGTCAGACTATGCACCCCCTTGTGGTCAGAAAAGTCACTACATTCTCCACATTACATATGGTTGCAAAGGCACTTTTCCACATCATGCTTGGCCCCAAAGCCAAAAGCCTGCTTCTGGAGTCTGAGTACCATGAATCATAAAACTATCAATGTAAAGGGATGGCATGGGGCCCAAGATGCGCAGACTGTGGGGGCATCTGTAAGGCCAGACTGAGGCTGTTTCTCATGACGGACAGCTGGCTGGCACACCAGCAGACCATCCGACTCACAGCAGGGAAATAGAGCTCACTGACTGGGCCTGAGCAGATAGGATTCACCTGCAGGCTTAAAGGGATAGAACAGTCAACCAATCTTAACAAGACTAATAGTGAAATGCCGGCAGTTAGCATGCACAGCTAAATGGAAACACAAGTGAGCAACATTCTAGAACAAAGTGTGAATCTTTAGTAGAGAATCTTCACTTGAATTATATATATATATATATATATATATATATATATATATATATATATATATATATATATATATATATATTCTGAATTTTTAGCCTCAGATGTCTAGAATTATTACTACTTTTTGGTTAATGTTAAATTTAAATGTAATTACATAATAATGTAATTATAATAGAATGTAATAATGTAATAATAGAATAATACCATATTATAACATTAATTATGTATGTATAGAATCAATTACATTTACATTCAGTTTATATTCTGTATCAACAGGTTTGGGGCTGCAGTTTTTTTTCCCTTTGTTTCAATGTCAAGAAATCACTAAAGCATGGCAAAAACACATTTTGAACCTTATGTTTATTTAATTAAAACAATGACTAACAAAATTATTATCATAACTTTACCAAATGTTTCAGTAGTGATGATAGTTTGGTGGTGACAGTTCTTTCACTGATTTTCAATCTTTGGGACACATTTATTTCAAAAGAAGGTGATCTAACTGCTCACTGTGTGGCCATAAGGGGCAGGTATGCAGGGTCACTGCTCTTGAATGCGGGGAAATGGCTAAATAAGACTCTTTTTTATTACATAAAAATTAAACCCATATATTTAAATCTTTTAACTTGACTTTGAAATAAAAAAAATGAAAACAACACTTACAAAGGCAAAAAATTGAGTTGAGTTTTTGAATTGAAATGTAGGGGTTATGCTAGGGGTATTACTAGGTATTACAAAAATGTATGTGTGTGTATATATATATATATATATATATATATATATATATATATATATATATAATAAAACTTACTGAGTGACAGCAGTTTGAACTATGTGGTAAAATGTAAAAAGGGTTTTATATATTTAATTTTGTTTTTTATACTTTTTGAATTCTACATTATAATAACTACCACATTTATTACAGAAACAAAGTACAATATGTTTCTGCTGCCATTCTTTTTAAACCTCTCCTTCTTACAAACTGATATACAGCATTTTGGAATTAAATGCAACATTTTATTTCCACCAAAAAGACTGAACATACAACAGTAACTTTTCTGGGCATTAAAATTTACAAATTGTGTCAAGACATCTTCTGTTCTACTAAAGGCTACGTATGAATTGAAAGTGCAGAATTTCTCCACTCAGCCCAAAAGGCTCTGGGTGAGAATTATTTCATTTACAATAACAATTTGTACTTTTTAGAGCTGAAGAAACTGCCTCTTCCAAAAGTTAAATTCTCATCAGCACAGATAAGCTATTTTTTTCAGTACAAATTGATGATTAATGCTAAGAGCTGACTTGTCTTTCTTTTCTGCCACACAGAATCATGATTAAGACAACAACATTGCAGACAATCTTTTTCCACAGCTCTAACCATCTCTTTGATTAATAGACATATTTTCCAGGTATTTATTCCCTTTATGTGGCTGCATATTTTTCAGAGAGAGTAACTCAGGTAGTTTTGCTGCAGGGCATCCATATGGGTTTCAGGCTATTGAGAACTTGTAAAAAAAATCCCCAGCTTTTTTTTTTTTTTCTTTTTTGGCCAGCGGCCCATGTGTGTGTCTGTGCTTCAACGTTTGACAGTGTTTGATTCATCTTGTTTTGCCATACAGGTGAGGCTGAGCAGATCTTTGTGTATGTCCGTGTAGGCCGTGTAGGGAAATTGTTGCAATATGCACTGGGACTGGTCTGCAGTGCATTGAAGGGCTTCTTGAGGCAAGCTGCCTTGCCAGAGGTTAAAAGGTAGCATCAGGCTAGTCTGTGCTGACTTTGAGGTTGAGTTCTTGCCCCCCTTCTCTCTTTCTCTTTCTCGCTCTCTTCCCTTCTCTCTCTGTGATAATACCTGTTAATACACCAAGGGCCCTGGCTAAAGCATCAGTATTCCGCTCGCTCTCTGCTCTCTCTCTCTTCCCCCTTTCCCTCATGTGTTTATTTTCATACTATGGGGTATGATAGCCGGTTAATAATTAATTTTTAGAGTGTATACCCATGCTATGAGAAATTCTGATTCATCCTCGGAGTAGCTGGCTGCCCGCTTCTTGCATCATTTAGGCCTGACGGTTATCTGTGGCTCGCTAACGTCCTTTGGAGTTTAGCCCTCTCCATTTTGTTTGGTGGAAAGTTTGCAGCGGACAAGCGGCGAGCGGACTCCAAGCTTTTCTTCTCTCCCTCTGACAACATGCCACTCTAAAGAGAAACATGACCACAGCAGCCTTTGATCTGCCCTCCACCCGGAGGCCGGAGAGAGAGACCAAGTAGCATTGGATATTTGTGTATGTTGTGGGAAGTTTGTTTGTGTCCATGTGCTTGTGTGTGTGTGTGTGTGTGTGTGTGTGTGTGTGTGTGTGTGTGTGTGTGTGTGTGTGTGTGTGTGTGAAAGAGTGTGTCTGTGGGTTAGTTGTCGAATAAAGCTAAATGTGGCTGTGTAATTGAATAGTCTTCCCGGCCGGGCTGGTTTTTGCTGTGGTTAGCGCAGCCTTGGTAAAGTATTGGCTAGCTCCTTCCTCCTCATGTTTTCCTTCTGCTAATCCAGAAGCTCAAACATTACGCCTCACTAACCTCTCTCAGCACACACACACACACACACACACACATACATACTCTGGCACATACGCACATGTCAATCTTGTTTATCTATCCCACAGACATTTCATCATGACTAAAGTAGACTCCGCTGTCTTACCAGCAGTTAAAAACTTTTTTTGAAAGTTTTTATATCCTGAAAACCCAATTAGAGTTAATTTTCTGCCCAATTCATCCAATCAAACAGAATCACATTTTTAAGGCCTAACCTGACTCAAACCAGACAAAACATTCTCTAACCTCGACCTGACCAGAGCCACATTGTTAGATTTTGAGTCAGAAACTGACCCAAATGCCAGAAAATGATGTCTGAAACTTGCACAAACAGACCCATTATCATGCCAAAGCTGAAAAAAAACCCAAAACTGATGTTTTCAATTTAAACAATTAGTTACCACGATGCCTTAAATTTTGAAACCTCAAATAATGAGCTGACATACATAGGATTAATGTTCTGTTAAGTAAAATTAACAAAAAATTCAAATAACTAAAATGATAAGTACTGTGTCAATAAAAAAAAAACCTCTAATATCTTGGTTGCCCTAAAATTGAGTACATTAAGCTTGTAATAGTAAGTTACCAGAACCAGTTACATTCTGTCAACTTATTAAGTCCAACAAACTCAAAATTGAAGGCAACAAGGTTACTTACATTTTATTAGATACACACATTATATATATATATATATATATATATATATATATATATATATATATATATATATATAATATATAATATACACACCAATCAGGCATAATATTATGCTCAATGTGCATTTTACCAGCTCCACTTACTATATAGGTCCACTTTGTAGTTCTACCATTACAGACTGTAGTCCACCTGTTTCTCTGCATACTTTGTTAGCCCTCTTTTACCCTGTTCTTCATTGGTCAGGACCCCCCATGGACCCTCAGAGAGCAGGTACTATTTGTGTGGTGGATCATTCTCAGCACTGCAGTAACACTGATGGTGGTGTGTTAGTGTTTGTTGTATGGTACAAGTGGAGCAGACACAGCAGTGCTCTGTAACTCTACAAAATGCACCTATATCGTAAGTGGAGCTGAAAAAAAGGACAGTGAGTATAGAAACAAGGAGGTGGTCATATATATAACATGATGCTTTCACTCTGTGTGATGCTGAAATAGAGAGATCGCAGCCTTCACCTGTTTAATACCAATATTAAACAAACTGCATATAGCATTCTGAACATACACCATAAAAAAAAAAATCTTTACAAACAAATTAAACAACCTTTTGGCTGCACTAATCTGTTCTTCCCTGAAGCCACCACATCAATTTTCTCATGAGCTCAAGTTTGACATCTGTGCCCAATGTGAACAGTTGAGTCCCATCACATTCAGACAAACACAATCTATTTCCAAATGTATCCAGACAGCACTCCTAATTAGGGCACTTTAATTTAATATCTACTTTAAGGTGCACCCATTGCTGACACAGGTGTTTGATTGCATACACACACGCACATCTTGTATCATCTCTATAGAAATGCACTGACAAGAGAATAGGATAATCTGGCATCATGCCTAATGGCAAGCATTGGCTGGAGGGATATAGAGCTGCCCAACATTTGACAGTGGAGCAGTGAAACTGCTTTCTCTGTAGAGATAGAGCACCATCCAGCATTATCTTTAAGATGAGCCGTAGTGATCCAGAAGTAATCATCCAACACCAGTACCTCACCATACTCATGTGACTGAATACATGCAAATCCTTACAGAAATGTTCCAACATCTTGTGTAAAGCATTTACTACAACAAACTTACTATTAATTCACTATTAATCCCTTGATTTCAGTAGAACCATTCAGTGTGCAGTTGTGTACAAACTTTTGGACATAACCTATTTCAAGCTGTATGTTACATAGTCTGACCTGTGGGGCTGGGTTTTGAATCTGGCTATCAGATGCTCAAGGGGAAAAACTGTTAAAAAATGTTAAGATTATTTTCCAAAACTATTAGCTCTACAAACAGATTTAACCTTTGTCTCCAACGTATAAGGCTTTGATATTTCCTGGTCTGTGTTCAAATTGCTACTTGTCTTGGAGTTGTAACCTTTTTTAAGAGCTGTGATGACGTGTGCATCTGTGACAGGTTGGAATTGACCAAGGCCAAACCTCCATAGGCATCTACTACTGCGGGTGGCATCTAAGAGTGATGAAATTTGCGACACCTGAGGTGATGCCCTAGATTTATTCCAGGGATGATGCTGAGCCTTGCCTCACTGAAACAGATCTTGAAGACTAGTATAATATAAAGTATAATTATTATATACAAGAAGGCACTATCTGTGCATGTGTCTGCACTCTAGCCCTGCTTTCTTACACACTTGTGCATGTTGGTATTTGATATATGTAACTCTAAAGCTGCTGTCTGTGCTGTTTGGCTCATTACCTCTTGGTCCAGCTTGATCAGTGTGTGTCTCTTTAAAAGTGTCGTTTCTCTCGTTCCTCTTGTTAGAGGCATGGTAAATATAGTTTTGGGATAAACCATAAATACAGGGGTGGGTTAAGAGCAGAGTAAGTTAACTGAAAGCCACAGAGATGGTGCCTCTTGAGGGCCCCAGACAAGCAGCCAGGGGAATGGGTGGAAATAGCAGCTCAGAGAGAGAGAAAGAGAGAGAGAAAGAGGTGGGTAGAAAGTAGTAGGCCACACCATAACCAAGAAGCTCTAGCCAAGCAAGGCAGAAAATAACTACTCTTGTACCACACTGGCAATGTGCTTAGTCACCCCACCAAAGGCTTCATTTCCTATAGTCTGTGAAACTGAAGGGATGTGCTTTATCTCATAATGAATATTTGGATAAGGCTGTGATTATGTATACCATCCTGAAGCAATTCCAAAGGGAAAAGATCAGATCAGAATCCTTTATTGATCCCAGAGGTAAATTGCAGTTGTTACAGTTGCAACCATTTATGTAAAAGAATAAACACTATAATTTAAAACAAAGATAAAGAGAAATTTGCAGATTGTCCCTCAGTAGACTAGATAATAAAGAATGTTAGGGTTGGCAATATAGCTTTACATACTTTTCATATTTTCACAATATATCAACAATGTACGCAGTTTTCATTGTTCAATCTGGAATGGACAAAACCAAACAGCATAATATAATAAATAAATAATTAATAAACTAATTTTAAACCATTCGTAAACCACTTATAATGGTAGTCTTATTTTAAAGTGGAACCGATATTTTTCCTTAACTAACCTTTTTGTTTTTATTGTTTTATTTTATTTTATTTTGCGAAAATATATTCTAAATGTGATACCTGCAGCATGTTCTAAAACACGGACAGGAGCATGTTTCCTGGTGTGTTACATTACCTTTCCTTATAACAATGTTTAATAATTGTGTGGGAACTGAAAACACTATTTGATCTTGTTTTGAAAGCTGACTTTTTTTTTCATTTCTCTATTCTAAGTCTTCAGTTTTCTGCAGGCAGGCCAGTCTAGCATATTTAGCAATCTCGAAATATTCAGTCATGCTGTTGAAACACATGTGGAATATGACTCTGTGTTGTCATGTTAAAATAAGCATAGACATCCACAAAAAAGGGTGCATATGTAGCTTTTTTGGCCTGTAGAATACAATATTAGACCACAATGCATTTTTCCACCATGCATAAGTGTATTTCAGATGAGCTTGAGCCCAGAGAACTTGGCGGTGTTAATGGATGCTGTTGATGTATGGCTTCTGTTATGTATAATACAGTCTTAACTTGCATTTGTGGATGCAGCAAGCAGGATGGTGTTTATTTACAGTAGTTTTTCTGAAGCCCATGTGGTGATGCTGGTTTTTAATGCGGTGCAGTCCGAGGTGTAGAAGGTCATGAGGGGTGTTAATTTGTGATTTTGGCTTTTTCCTTTATGCACCGAGATTTCTGTGGATTCCTTGAATCATTTGATGTTATTATGCACTGTGTGGAATGAAATTCCTAAAATCCTTACAATTCCTAGCTGAGGAATGCTATTTTTAAGCTGTTGGAACTTGATACCTTAGTATCAAGTAAGCTGATACCTTATTGGCACAGTGGCATGCCTCAACCTACCCTCTCTCCAAAAGGACCTTTCCCGGTTGTTTTTTTATATCTAAGAACAATTACATCACTAATTTAAGATTTATTCATTCGTTCATTTATTACATTTCATTTTCTTTTATTGCCCCTGTCCAAACGTGTTTGGAACATACATTTATGACATTTGACAGGTGCTCTTATCCAGAGCGACTTACAGTGTGATCATTTTACACAGGTAGGCGAAGGTAGTGTTAGGAGTCTTGCCCAAGGACTCTTATTGGTATAGTGTAAGGTGTTTGCCAAGGTGGGGGTTGAACCCCGGTCTACAGCATAGAAGGCAGAGGTGTTACCCACTACACTAACCAACCACCTACATATGCAGGCACACAAACACAAATAAACGTGCAGGTATTAATTTCAAAATGAGAGAATTATTTCAATGTCTGCAAAAATGTACTTGGCATAAAGGGCTGATATTTAATCAGTCACTTGTTACTATGCAGTTTATATTGTTACAGTAAACTAGCTGCTGTTGTTCACAGGCTGTCTGTAAGTGGTCTAAAATGTGTGTTTTATAGTACTTGAAGTTGTTCAGTGGTCTAAATCACTGATCACTAAAAAGCATGTTGTGACATTATTTGTCATGATAATATTAGCATGCCATCATATTTTTTGATACATCATGTGCACCACGAACTGATATGCAGTACATGGTCTCCTGTGAGAACAATAATGAGTCACAGTTTCGAGTCAAATGACTCTTTAGCTTCACAGCATAGTCAAAGTCTAATCACTTCGGATTTCGTTATGACATGTTTAAACTTCTTGTTCCACTGCCTGGAGTAGTTGAGATGCTGACCTACACTAGAAAAGCATGCACATGACTAAAATAAATCTAATATCTGTTAAAAGTGTGGTCCAGGCACACGTACCATCATTGTGACACAATGGCTTGAAAAAATTGAACTTAGGGCACCACCAACCGCAAAACCATTTTATTTGGAACCTGTTTCTTGTCACATTATTTGGTTTATTCATTGTGCAAGTCAAACATTCTGTAGAACTCCTACCATCCCTGCTAGGCTGACTATGTTCACTGTAATGCCCAAGTCTGTGTTCACATGTTTGCGCTGAAAAACTGCACCTCATAGTGTCACATGGCCAATAACAACATAAAGCCACGAAAATGTTGGCATGACAGTGGTGCTGGCAAAAGTGGGTGATTACCAGAGCTTTAGCAGTATAAATGATTTTTTAGGTGGATAAAAGCAGGAAGATGCTCTGCACCCTTTAATTGTTAATTGTATAATAAAGGTTTTGTCTGGAATTCAACAATGAGATGTTTGGTATCAGTGCCCCCCCACCCAAAGAAAAAAAATCAACATTTGGTTTATTTCACTGTTTTGGTTGTAAACAAAAGTTGAGAAAACAAAACTCAGTAAAATTGAACAAAATTTACCCTTCTGACTCTGATGAAAATCATGATAACTTCCAGTCTGTCATTATCTGTCTCCCACAAATGTGAACACAGCATAAGTTCAAGAAGTGAAGAACTTCTAACAGACTAATTCACACTCCACCCGCAAATGTGCATGGCAGATAGAGGGTGCCAAAATACAGTTAAAAGTACATTTGCAAATAGAAAAGGCAATTGCAGTAATTTCCAGTTTTCTTTTTTCTTTGTGCATTTCCTAGATCCTCCATATATGTATTCTTTCATAGCTACTGTGGTGAAGTTTGGTAGATTGAGAGAGTTTTTTTGTAATTAAGGTAACATTAGTTTTGCTGCCCAGTTTGCTATTTCCAAACTGCCTAGTTTTGAACAGCTACACAGCACAATTCAACACATCACAGTCTGCAGGTTTTGTACATAGAATTATAAACTTACCATTAAACAACAGCAACTCTAAACACTGTAGCAAATTTTACTCACATGGACAATAATTGCACAGACCTTTCCTATTCTCCTTAGAAAAGCACTCTTACAAGAATGGGATGCTCCGGAGCAGCCACATGTAAGCTTAAGGTCATCATGCCCAATGCCGTTCATTGACTAAGAGTTTACAGTGGAACTCAATTGTGTTGGAGAACCACTGAATACCTTTGGGAAGTGTTGGAGTGGTGTTTATTATCCAGAACTATGCCTCCAACATCTCTTCACCAATGCTTTTGTGACTGAGTACAATCAAAACCTCATAACAATGTTCCAACATCTAGTGTACAGCCTTCCATGTATAGAAAAAGTCCACAACACTTAATTTAAAGAAAAAAAAGGGTTTGATGAGCAGGTGCGTACAAATGTTTGGAGAGTTTTATATCTTGACTGAAACCTGATACAGTTCATCATTAGGCTGAATGGGATTTTTTCCAATTACATATAAAATCTGGCAACAGTTGCTATGAAACAGCAAATTTGTGGGCAGCATCTAGAAAGGTAGGTAAAATAGATAAGCTGACTTCAGTGTTTTAGAGGAATAGGCCAGGTATGAGCAAGTGGCCTACATAAAATAGGCCTAATTGAGATAAATACACACCCCACCTCCATTAACCAGTCAAACATTCTCAAACTGCTAACTTGTTAATATCCTCCTGTGTGGCCTCTAAAAATACAGCACACACACACACACACACACACACACACACACCTACACACACACACACACACACACACACACATATATTCTCAGTCCTCCAGTGATGTGGGGTCTTTCGCTGAGGTGAATGCTGATTCATCATCAGTGTCAGGTTCGGAGTGGGACTGGACCCTCCAGATGTTTGAGCCTTGAGCAAAAAGGTGAGTGTGATTTAACCTCTGACATTACAAACTCTAAAGATTGACATCAAGCCAAGACCGATACCTTTACCATGTGTGTAGTGCTATAGTTACACCAGTGGGGATCCCTCAGGTCCTTTAGAGAAGGATTGAAAAAGAACATATTTCGGTAATTTTTAGATATTTTTTTTAATACAATCATTACGCCTGTTGTATTTAAGGTCTGCAAGTGTTGTAGTAATATTTTTATTTCAGTGATAAAGCTACACTGCATAAGTTTAGGGTATTTTGAGCCCTCTCTGGTGGGAATGTGTAATTGCATGCAGCATGCAGAAAATTATTTTGTAAAGTTAGGTGGTATGACCCATTTGAAAAGTGGATAAATCTGATAATTGTGAGCGTGTTGAAAGAGTGTTCAAAGAGAGCTCAGTCAAAACTTGTGAGGATGTCAAACTTCTGAGGATGCTCAGTCAGACTTCTGAGGATGTAAACGTATTATCTACTACTGTCATTATATCTTCATGAGCATATGTTCATATGGCACCTAACCATGTCAGGAGTCTGTGCCTAGGATGTTAATACAAAAAGATGTATGATGTGGTGCAAAAAATCAGAACTCTTTAAGACAAAATAACACCTCTGACTATTAAATTACTCTTTCAGGTTTTACAGAGTGATTCGCAGAGTGATTTTTTTTTCCAGTGAATATCTTTGTAGGTACAACCAAGCAAGCTCTCACATTTTTTAGACCTTCACGAGCTGGACTGAAGTCCTAACATGTCAGATTAACCACTGACATGCTTAGACATGGACAGTGGAATCAACAAATCTTGTTTTTATTTTAGACAGATGGGACCAGTATAGTTAGAATAAACAAGTTAATCACTCTTGACCTTCTAGAAGTCCTAGATATGCAAATGAATGTAGTAGCCTGATCAATGCATTTCAGTGAGATATAGAAATGTAAATCAGTGGCAGCAGTTCTATACCATTATTTGCATTTAATCAAGAAAGGTCAAAAACTGTTCTTCTACATTGTTGTTTGCTAATACACTACTAAAAACCCATAGATGTACTAGTAGATGTGAACATATATAAATGTATATTGTGTGGTTTCCTCAAGTTTTGACAACTGAAGGCCTAGCTCTAGCTCACAGTTCCCTCTGGAAAATAACATCACTCTAGGCCTGTAAGTCCAACATGTGTAACTTGGCGAGTACAAGTGGTAATGTGACCCCTACGTTTGAGTCAGATGTTGTATACCAAGCTCTTTACTGAAAGAGTCACTTTCGAAAAACTGTTACACATATTATAAAATATATGCTCATATTCTGTTACAAGCCTTAAATATAACATGGGATGTCTTTTATAAGCTTCAAATTGCCATTAGTTCAGCAGTAACATGCTACCAGAATCCCATATGGGCTTGAGCATTTTCATACAGGAGTTTTTTTCCTCATTTTTGACCTTCATGGTTTAAGTTTTGACATTTATGGACCGAACTGAAGGCTTAATGTTAATAGTCAGTGTTCGCCGCTGAGTTCCACGTACAAACTGCATGCACCACAGCCACTTAAAGCACCTGGTAGCCGGCGGTCGTTATCTTTCATTTCCCTCTGTGTGTGTGTCAGCATGTGTGTGTGTCAGCTGACAAAACCCTTCACTTTAAGAAAACACCTTGGGTGTTAGCGGCCTGAATGGCTCCTTTGTTTTTGCATTCCTGTGTTGTGTGTGAACACCTCTTCAGTTTCCAGGCCTCGTAATTGCTGAAGCAACTCTGCGCTCTACTCTTTTTTCTGTCTTTTTTTCCCCATAGCCTCCTGCTGGGCTTACCCTCCAAGTCTCAGCTTAGCTTCAGATGCTAACTTCACCTGACACACACTTTGTACACACACACAGAGCCATTTGCCAAAGTTTTACCCACTGAGAGCAAAGAAAACAAGCCAGGACAAATAAAGCTGAAGCAGGTTTGTGTTTTGGTTTCTGAACATTTGAAACAGGTTAAAAGAGGGTGAAGTGTTTCAGTATAATTGTCTGATGTCTGAAATTAAACCCTTGGGTGGGTGCAGTGTTACAGTGTTATTGTAGGCTATTCTTTGGTGTGTATGTATGTGTGAATGGCCTGATGGGGTCTTGGATAGTGTTTATTGTGAAAACTCCAGGAATATGTGATGTGAAATTAAGAGTCATTAGTAGGGTTATTGTGCTAGTTTAAACAGCCCCTGCTCAGCTGTGTTAACTGATATTTAAAGCATTGTGATGGTGGCCCTCTTTTTTGAAGGTAAAATTCCCTTGGGCAGGAGAAAGGAGGTAATTAGGAGCTGCCAGCACTTACTACTTTCAGTGATTTTAGAAGTGAAAATAATGCACAATAATATTGGTGCAACTAACCTGACATACATCAGTTCAGTCTTTAATGAGTCCTTATTTAACACTAGTTAGTTTAAAACTATAATTTTGATAAATTTGGTTTTAACAGTAATAATGATAGAAAATAACAAACATAAATCACTTTAACATGACAATGAAAAATTCTGGCCACGCTACCATAAAAACATATGCAGAAACTTGCACATTTTTGCATTGATAAAAGAAAAAAATCCAATAATTATCCAACAGAGTGATGTGTACTCTCACCTTGGGGAACGTGTAAATAGTAAGTAACTACTACTTACTACTTTTAAATAACTTGAACCAATGTACAACTGACCACCAGCCCTGTTTACCAAATTGTCACGAAAATTACCTGGAAACTGCACTACTGTTCAAGAGTTCAGAATCATTTTTCAAAAGGCCTACAAGCCAATTTAGTTGCATATAAATGTATATAATTATTCTAATATGCTAGTCCTGTGCAACTTTTCATGATATAAATAATTAATAAGCAGAAGAATAACATTTTAGGATTTATTCCAGAATGCTATATATAAAATTTAAATAATTTTAGATATTAAGAGGTTCAAAAAGACATTTAGTACATTTAGTAAAAAACGTATTTCTTTAATAAAGGTGATATTAATAATATTATGGACTAAAATGGCTAGTAAATGGCAAAGCCCAATCTCAGAACATATAATTTGAAGAAATTCATAAATTAAAATGTAAAAAATCAGCAAGTAACATGATTTGGAATATATATATATATATATATATATATATATATATATATATATATATATATATACATATAAATTGATAAATTTTTATTTAAATTTTGAATTTGAATTCTTTTATGATGCTTATTATAAGTTGTTATTATATATAATGTAAAATACATAAATATCAAGGTTTTTTAATACATTCTGTCTCTCTCTCTTTCTCTCTCTCTCTCTTTCTCTCTCTCTTTCTCTCGCTGTCTCTCTCTCTCTCTCTTTCTCTCGCTGTCTCTCTCTCTTTCTCTCGCTGTCTCTCTCTCTTTCTCTCGCTGTCTCTATCTCTCTCTCTCTTTCTCTCGCTGTCTCTCTCTCTTTCTCTCGCTCTCTCTCTCTCTCTCTCTCTCTTTCTCTCGCTGTCTCTCTCTCTCTCTCTCTTTCTCTCGCTGTCTCTCTCTCTTTCTCTCACTGTCTCTCTCTCTTTCTTTTGCTGTCTCTATCTCTCTCTGTCTCTCTCTCTCTATCTCTCTTTCTCTCGCTGTCTCTCTCTCTCTCTCTCTCTCTTTCTCTCGCTGTCTCTCTCTCTCTCTTTCTCTCGCTGTCTCTCTCTCTTTCTCTCGCTGTCTCTCTCTCTTTCTTTCGCTGTCTCTATCTCTCTCTGTCTCTCTCTCTCTCTCTCTCTCTCTCTCTCTCTTTCTCTCGCTGTCTCTCTCTCTTTCTCTTGCTGTCTCTCTCTCTTTCTTTCGCTGTCTCTATCTTTCTCTCGCTGTATCTCTCTCTTTCTCACATGCACACAGGCACACACATACAGAGCACACAATGTCTAAGTGCCAGTGTTTGTAAATGAGCTGAACCTGTTGGATAACTGAACTTATGCAGACACACATGCTCACACACTCTTCCTCGCATTGCTCTGACCTCTCCTCTGTGCTGCGTCTCTTTGTTGAGCATGTATTTGTTTGAGGGCAGGCTTAGGGACCCTCTCTCACTGTTTGCTTTGGCCTATACAATAGCAGCCTTCTGCAGCCACACTCCTGCACACATTTACTTTAATTTGATCAGCGAGGCATTGCTTTCATCACTGTGGAGGTCTAATGCCCCTAACTGCCTCATCCTGACCCCCATTGCCAACACACACTCACACACACACACACACACACACACACACACACACACACACACACACACACACACACACACACACACACACACACACACACACACACACAAACACACACACTTTCCTCATCCCATTCCTATTCCCATCTCAGCCTCTTACTCTAACAGCCTTTGGGAGCTGCTGTCACTGGGGTGTGACAATGACACAGGCTTCTGGGAAACAATTATTTCAGTCATTGAGTGATGTTTTGAATTTACTTTGTTCAAATAGACGCATGTTGACTGCATCAGTAAAATACATTACATCAAGGCAATTTTTGCTCTTCAGTTTTCCTCTTTTGCCAATAATTGTCTTATTGATGTGTTCAATTCATATGCAAACAGTATAGATGTTTAAATGAAGTAAATTCAGTGCATTTATTTATTTATTTATTTATTTTACCATCGAGTACACCTGCACTGAACTGCTGTATTTATAGGTAACACTTTAACTGGATAATCCATCATATACCTTGGCATTATCTTACACTGTGTCCTAATAGTTAGCCTGTGTTCAAATGCAGTATCAAATCTTGTCTTCTGGAAGTGTCAAGCGCATGCAACAATCAAAACTTAAACAAACCACAGACCTATCAGAAAATAGTTCAACACATGAAACTAAAGTGGGCGAGTAGCCAGCTGTGCTTTTTAAAGTTAGCCTATAAACTGCTTTTATTAGGATAATTAATACAACAATTAAAAGGCAATATCAGTAGCCTAGCAGATAAAGCTGGGTACCAGCTTAACCAGTTTACCTTAAAGGGTTCGTGATATGGCTAAATTGGCTAAATAATGTAGATTAACATAGCTTTTCTAATATTTTAATGTTTTAAATGCAGCTTGAAATGAAACAAAAATAAATATTTTTTCTTGTTTTTCGAAGATGCTCTTAAATCTTAAAGCTTGTTTGGTCACAGAAATCCCTCCTTTTCTCCACTTTCTCCACAGTTGCTCCTCAACTAAACCATTTTCTTGTGGAATAAGATGTTACATTCAACTACATATCTACAGTTCTTGTATGAAGGTTTCCAATTCCAAAGCAGCACCTGACATCATTTAATGAAAGACTGATTAGCTGAAGCTGAATGGAAAGCAACTGTAAATACTGCACTTCCGCAAGGAGAGCTCTGGAAATGGTCAAATTAATACAGTCACATAAAATCACCAAAATAAATAAATAAATAAATGTTGAAAACAAACATGTCTGATATTTAGTTTTACTTTAGTCTATTGTTTCTATGTTTTTGCTGTTTGGACATTAATCCTATATTCACTATAATAAACTGCTCAGTAGCTACTATAAGTCTAATTTTTACCATCATTATAGAACATCATTTGTCCACAATGGTAAGTTAGTAGCAGAAAGAAGAACATTCTTAACCTTAGTGTAGTTCAATGTACAGTGTATCACAAAAGTGAGTACACCCCTCACATTCCTGCAGATATTTAAGTAAATCTTTTCATGGGACAACACTGACAAATGACACTTTGACACAATGAAAAGTAGTCTGTGTGCAGCTTATATAACAGTGTAAATGTATTCTTCCCTCAAAATAACTCAATATACAGCCATTAATGTCTAAACCACTGGCAACAAAAGTGAGTACACCCCTAAGGGACTACATCCCTAAATGTCCAAATTGAGCACTGCTGGTATACTTAAATATCTGCAGAAATATGAGGGGTGTACTCACTTTTGTGATACACTGTAACATCATTTTATTCTCAGTGAGTTTGGATTCCTTTCCATCGGTCCATTCTTCATCAAAAGTTAATACAGGTCAGCAGATATTTTTACTGTTATGTAAAAAAAATTAAAGGAAGACAAGGAAAAACAAACTATAAAAATGTATGCATTTTAAAATGAAAGCTATGTAATTTGTAGGTTACATAGTTAAGGAAGTGAAGACCTGCATATGAATCACTCTGAGTTTAAGGGGTTAAAATGACCACAAAAAGTGGACAAAGATGAAAGTGAGTCTGTGTGCTTGATGGAATGGAGAGGTTTCTGCAGTAAACACAGTCTGTTAATGCTGGAGAGGTGATAAAAGTGTGTTATTTTAGCTCGGCTTTTACCACAGCTGTCAGACTCCTCTCCTCTTTGGGACAGGCGACTTTAGATTCAGTCATCTGAACCTGTGCAGTGATGATGGAACATTTTTACAGACCCTACCATTTGAACTCTGACAGCCAAGTGCCCTGGGACAAAAATGATAGCAATAGCCATCCTGAAATATAGGGAGTGTATCAAAGAGCACGATAGATTAGTGCAGTAAACACTCTGCATCTGTCTTGCCAAGACCTTGCACAGATATTATATGTGTCTAAATTTGTAATTACTTAAACTGCAATGGCCTGTATATAGGTCCACATTTCCATTCTCATCACTCATCATAACTTACTTAGTGTCAATGTAGCTGCTAGGGCTATCACAATCACAAAATCTCCCAGTTACTTTAATATTAATTGATAAATGAATATAATGAATGAGTTTAAAAAGCCAAAAATGGACTAAAGCAACAGACCATGCATAGTCTTTCATTTATTCTAAAGAAATAGCCTTTCATGCAAATGTGGACATGAAAATAGATAGAAATGTGTTGCTAATGCATATAAATTTGTATCTATTTTATATCCACTGTTTCTAACTTTTAGTGACACCAATAGGAGAATTTAAACCTTTAAATTCTTATTACATCTTACGCCTTATTATACAGTAATTACAGAGGAAATAATTCAAATATTCAGTAAGTTATTCCTTAATTATAGAGGTGAAGAACATATGTGTGGATTTGCCACCAGGTCTTGGCAAATGAAATGGTTAACATTTACATTCTCTTCATGCAAACCGTCACACTAGTCTCTGCCAGTTAATCAAGAATGTCCTTTTTTGCTTGTTGAGAAATCAAGTGTAATTAAGCAACTGTGAATAAGCCCTGTAACAAACATTGTGTAATAATGTGATTGTGAAGTTTTGAGCTGACTAAAATTATTTTCCACAGCTTTTAGCTTTCACAGTGATATGTTTACATGGTGTTTATTCATTAGGTTAAGCCAACAACATGTACATAAAGAAAGCAGAAAATGCATTGAAATGTGTTATGGGTCTTAGGATGTCAAAATAGAAAATAGGAACTTCTGACTGGAGTTATACCACCTTTAGAGGGCAGCAGTTAGTAATGTTTGTTTATTTGATGTTTGTTAATAGCACCTTTAGAGGTCAGCAGTGAGTAATATTTGTTTGAGCTATATCTGTTGTTATCTAGGGAGCAAGACAGCTAATCGGCCAACCTGGCTGCTTAAAGCTTGTACTTTAATAATTGCATTAAATGAGCAAAAGACAAACTGCTAATGTTAGTTATTTAGATGGCAATTAATCAGCTAATATGTTATGCTTGTGGCAGGCCTAATTGTGATAGACCAAATGTGACAGACCAAATAAAGCCTTAAAATGAATGCTTAAATAATACGCAGGGCTCTATGGGCTGTAGATGACTTTACTCCTACATTCTGTTTGTATATTTGAAACACTTTTGTTAAGCTATTCATTAGTTGACTTTCCTACTTTCCTGTTATACCAAGACCTCAGCTTCTCTGCCGAAATAATCAAGCCCCCAAATTTCTGTATTCATGAGGGTGAAATATTTTGAATTGCAAATTTGCCAGAATCAGTTGGAGGAGTCCAGACCAGTGCAGCTTATCATGCGCACCACTAAGCCTTGCTATGCCACCAAAACACACACACACACACACACACACACACACACACACACACACACACACACACACACATTTTCATGGCATAATTATGTAATGTGAATCTTACCAGCTTATTTAAATGAAGACTGGAAGTGTCATCATCAGTGTGCCATTGGCTAGGGAGGTGTGTCATTTTTAAGGAGTGTATGTGTGGTGTGTTTGTGTGATTACAATTGGTCTCGTCTACCCCCAACGAAGGCCTAATCCAGACACTGACTCTGGGGTGTGTGCGTGTTACCTTTGATGGGTGGGATTAAAGCAAAATCCTTTGGTGCATTTCAAACGTAGCTGAACAATAATAGTAGTCACGGCCCAGCTAATGAGAGCAGAGCACACAGACCGAAAACATATTTTAAACATTCAACATTCTCTTTATTCACTCTTTTCTTTTCTTCATTACTTCACTTTATCTTTTTTCCCTCCACCCTCTATCTGTCTCCACATACACTCAAAAAATGAAACTCTTCTGTTTTTGGTTGTAATATTACACTTTATTGACCCAACAATAGAGATTTATCCTTTTTCGGTCTATCTATGACCAGTCGGTGAACAGCACAGCAGCACCACTTGGGGCAGTGAAGAGGTAAATGCCTTGCCCAAGGGCATATTTAGGAATTGCCAGGCAACTCTGAGATTTGATCTCACCACCTTCCAGTTGCTGGCGCTCTTTGTCAGCAACTGGCATTACTTGAAGACTTACTTCAAGTAAATCTGAAAAGTGTTTGTTTGGTCATTGCAACCATGTTGTGTAAAACCCAACATCTTTCCCATTGGCTCATGGCATTATCTATTTGAATATTGTTTTACTTGTTTAACTCACCCTTATTGTGCCAAAAAAATGGAACAAAGAAAAATACATAGCAAGAAACATTGTGAAATGTTCAAAAAACATTTAAAATGGTTGAAAAAATCTACTTAAAAACTGCATCCAGGAAAAGCCCAGACCTTTATGAGGACCTATGGGTTGAACAACATATGCTGCCTTCTAGATGACGTCTTCATCCGACAGGTCTATGCTTATTTTAATGAGCCACTTTCTGCATATGCTACAACAGCATGGCTGTGTAATCAGCACGACTGGCCTACCTGCAGTCCATAACTGTCTCCTATAAAATATAACAACAAAAGCCTGGTATGGTTGTGCAGCCGAAGCCCCAAATAAAAAGAAGGAATGCACTGTCAAAACTGGATCAATTGGTGTTTTCAGTTTTAAACGATTGTTAAGTGCTGTTAAAAGGTGATGTAACACAGCTCCTGTCCCAACATTTTTGGAATGAGGGTATATTTACAAATACGGCCCAACATAAGTTCATAAGATAAACATCAAATCTTGTGTTTTTGTACTGTTTTCAATTTAT
Source organism: Pygocentrus nattereri (assembly GCF_015220715.1). NCBI lineage: Eukaryota > Metazoa > Chordata > Actinopteri > Characiformes > Serrasalmidae > Pygocentrus > Pygocentrus nattereri. Next base: position 13,389,882 of record NC_051235.1, read on the forward strand.
TGCAGCACAGACAGAATAATAATCACCACTTTCAGTTTTTTCTCAGTATTTCAAACACTGTTCCATTTTTTTTTTTGGAATTGAGGTTTGTAATTCTGGCATTTTATTCTCTTGAGTGTATCTCTCATTTGTTCTCCTTGCATTTGTCTTTTACTCCCTCGCTCTTCCTGAGAGAGTGACTGGTGTCATCGCTGACAAAGAGGCGAGCTTGACATTATTAGTGTGATGGGGTGTGAATGTCTTCCACAGCATGTTAATTAAGATCTTTACATCTGTGTGTGTGTGTGTGTGTGTGTGTGTGTGTGTGTGTGTGTGTGTGTGATGAGGAGGGGTATGTTATTACAGGGCTTGTTGACTCTGCAGATTTAGAGGGAGTTCTCTGCTTTGTGTGCTGATAACTTAATTAAATATGCAAATGCTTTCTTTACATCTCACGCTTGATGTACCTTAAGGTCCCTCCCCCCAATATACACCCCCACACACACCGAAACTCCCAGTGCACACACACACATGTATGTACAGACTCTCTGGCTCTTTTTCTCTGGCTCTTTTACAGTATTTTTCAATAGTAGTAATAGCATCCTATGTGTCCATTATATAATTATACAGAACAGTTTTTCTACTGAATTTATTTGACTTTCACTGCTCTCCAAAGTTTGAGGGCACTTTGTCTTCTTTTGAAATGTTCTGTGTATTATTTAATAAAAAAGAATACCTGCAAATGTTTCATTAGCTCATAGAAGTCACATTGTTCACTAGAGATCACAAAACAAGCTGTGATTTTACAGTAATTATTTCTCATGATAGCTTATTGAAACATAGAAATCCTATCAAAGAAGCAGACTCTAAACCTTTGACTGATGCCACAGTGGTTTTTGTAAGTAGGAGAGGAGATATTTTATAAAGATTTAAATGTGACAAGAAGGGATTGTAGATAAGGCCTTGTGGAAAAGAAAAAAGGCCAAGGAAAGAAAAATGCATTTTGCATTGTTTTGCAAATAGAATTGTTTCTTGACATAGAAAAATGAGAAGTACAGACTCAGACCTGAAGATATTGAATGTAAATTCAACGTATATGTAATTCATGTTATAAATATGTAATTATGTAAATTATGGGATATAAAAGGAAAAAAACAAGAGCAATTCTGAAGCACTTACTCATACGTATTATTTTGCAGTACTCAGCTTTATGTTCATTAAAGTTAGCATGAAAAGTAGATTTTTTAAAAGTGTTTAAAAGTGTTGGCCCAAAGGTGGTCCAAACTGAACCTGAAACCTCACAGGTTTGACTGGTGACAATCCAACAAGGATATTAAATGTGCAGAGTATGGCCCAAGGTAGCACTGTCAAAAAGTATGGTTTCAAATATTTGCGTAATGTAATACTGTTTATCTCAAAATTGACATTGTTACTTTTAACAATGCTAAGTAACTGTAAGTAAACAAAGAAAACATACTCATTTATGTTAAATACATTTTGGAAAGTTAGATGTCCATAAACTTTTTGGCCTGCAGTTTAAATCATGTGCATTCCAGCAGTATCAATTTGTGGTACGGATAAGTGATATGACAATATGATATTGTTATAATGATAAGTTACTTCATGACAAGTATTTCTGAGCATATGATTGTACTGTCAGTGCAGAGTCAATGCTTGACTGAGAAGGTGGTTTAGATGTAGCTGTTCAGAGTTCAGGAGATCATGAATTGGATTTCTGATGATGCCAGGAGTCCAGGCATCACTTGCTCAATTGAATATACACATGCAAAAGTTTGAATACCTCTGGTCAAATTGTGCATGTTTTGTTGACTTTCTTGAAAATACATTAATGACTTAAAATCCCAATCTTATTACATAATAAGCCATATTATTCAGTAACTACAGGAACTTCACTGCAAACTGGTTAAGCTATTCTTAGATTATATAACTGTGTAATAAAACGTTGGGCTTACAAGTGGGCATATTTCTGGGCGGACAACTTGAATGCCAGTATGACATTTTCAGTAAAAATAAAGAGAACAGACAAAAAATTGGCTAAACATTGCCAGGTGGAAGTTCATGATAAAATGGCAAATTACCACACAAAATTTTAACCATGAACATTTGAATTTTCTGAATGAATTTTCTGTGGAACAATGTATCAATTTCCCACCTCCAGACCTGGCTGTCTAGGAGCTCTGGTAGCAGGGGAGATGGTTGTGGCTGGTAATGGAGGAGACAAGGACAGTGTGTGATAAAGCTGTCCGTGGGATTTGATATGTGGTAATCCGCTGTTGAATAAGCACTGAAGGATGTCTTAGGGCTAGATCAGTGTGGTGTCACTTATGTAGACCCCTCAAGTGCGCTCTCTCTCTCTCTCTCTCTCTCTCTCTCTCTCTCTCTCTCTCTCTCTCTCTCTCTCTCTCTCTCTCTCATCTCCTCCTTGGGACCTGCCCTGGATACCGGGAGCAGATTTTAGCCGGCTGGTTTGTCATCTTTCACAATGGGGAGTGCTAAGCACTGGCACAAAGAGCCACTTCTACACCATCTGATTTCATTCATCTCAATAAGACGAAGGAGGATAAGGACAAGAAGTGTTTGATGAGGTGGTTTGGGTGCGTGTGAATGCATGCATATGGATATGTGCATATATATTTAGATTGGGCTGGACAATATGGCAAAATACAATATCATGGTAAAGGAGGCTAATTTCACTTATGGAAGATATATTACAATATTTAGTTTTTCTGAGTTTTGATTAATTGGAACAGACTAAGCAGCAGCAGCAGCAGTAGTAGTAGCAGTAATAGTAATCTCATTTAAAAAACTATCAAAAACTATTGCAATTACTATGATTTGTATTAAAATTTCACATACTGAACTATGCTAATTGAAATTAAACACTACAGTTTTGTAATAAAACATGCAATTTCTCAGTATTATTTAAGAAGTCATATGGACAATATTCATGGCATGCTCAGAAAAGCATATTGTGTGTATAATGACATCACAAAAGGATAAAATATGGTCACATTGCCCCACCCTAGTTTAAATATTCAGTTTATATAGTAGTACACTCAAAAAATGTCTGAAAATGTTTATGAAGTCTATTTCAGAGACTGAAAGTCATATAATAAGCAATTATGTTATTATGTACTAATTATGAGTTCATACTAAAATGTATATTTTCTAGGCAAAGCTGAGAGAACATATGGACATATTGGGGTCAACAAAAGATTGTTAATATTATTGTTTATGATATACTATAATAGAAATGCATTAACATGCATTAAAATGGTTTGTGCACGTGTGTTGAGAGTTTTGAAGATGCGGGTGAGGGCTCTGTTGTGCGCTGTAATCCTGGAGCTTCTCTTCTTTGAAGCAGAGCAGATGTAGATTTGCATATGTGGGGGTCCCAGGCTCTGCCAGAGATTAGGCACTGGGTTTTTTTGTGCGATCAGGGCTGGAAGGTGCATATTTAATAACAGCCCCAAGCAAAGCCCTCAGAGAGTGGCGGGACAAAAGGCGAGGAGGAGGAGTGCGACCTCCACACACCCAAACAGGCCCAGGAACAGATTGTGCTGGCCTTTGAGTGGTGTTCTGACAAGGGTTTAAGGGTTTACATACAGCCCTGAGAGAGAGCTGGAAAGAGAGTTAATAAAGGGATTTATGATTTGTTCCTCTCATCTGGACATTTGTTTGCACTCTTGTCCTTGGATGTCATTCATTGTATTTTTTTCTTCTTCATCTTCTTTTTCATATTGCTCCCTTGCTCTTTTTTGTAATTTAGATGGTTGGGAGGGAATTCAATGGAAGAGATGAGAATGAGACAGCAACTGCTTCCATGGGAAAACTGAACATTGCACATTAAGCAGTAGATCCATTTAACCTGATCAGTTCATCAGAAACTTTTACAAATTCTTCATTAGGGATTGAACATATTTTCTATCCCTCCTGTAGGATACCCACCAATGACAGAACATTTTGCTCCTCTTCTATGGCATCTTTTATTTTAAGAGTGCACACTTGGGGCAGGGTGTGACTAATACTTTAGTGTGTGTGATCATTTCAGATACCAAGTCTTTTCATGATCTGTTAGGATATTAAAAGTTGTGCTCTATATTCAAGGCTTTGCGTACAGTAACACCAAAGAAAGGACTGCATCCAGTCCAGCACTTTAACTTCAGTTACCACTATGACCTTGAGCTGTGGTCCTACTAGCTGTTGCCTAAGACTGTTTGACTGCTGTCGAGTTTAATATTTCATCATTAGGAAATGAGCTGCCAGTCACCTGTCACATGTGCAAAAACAGCAGCTGTATGATTGATGCTATGTGTGCTAACCAGCTTGCATGGGTCAACTCACCATGCCAGACAAATAAGCTAAATGCACTGCCAGGTAATCAGAGATCATTTGTGAGAGTCTTAGCAACTGACCTGTCTATGCTCCTCTCACAACTGTTTCAAGGTTGAAGCATCATTACAGAACTTAAGTAAAAATCCCATTCAACCTAATAGGAAATGACTTATTTATTCAATTATTAAACTCAGATTTTGCCAAAATACAAAACTTTAGAGTGCATATTTATCAATTTGTGATAGAAAATCTATATGCAGCTTAAATTCTTTAGTTTAAATCCCATTTTGACAATGTTCGGTGAAGATTGCACAACCTCATAATATTGGGTTATGTATAGGTCAGTTGTTTCATAATGGTAATATTTATTATTATTATTATTATTATTATTATATACAAAAGCCAGTTTCGGTTCTCTCTTTAAACAGCAAAACAATGTTATTTTATCCGATTTCAAACTTTCATCAGTGCCAGCATTTATTTTTCTTCTGTTCTTCTTTTTTGTGAGATTGAATTTAAGACACTGGCTGAGAGAGAGTTTCTGAGAGTGCACTCATCTTTTGATCTGCCTTTCAGTGTTCTATTCTGTATTCATCCTTCTGTTTGTTTTTGGGAAAAGAGAGCCTCCACAGTTTTCAAAAGCAGTGGGTTTCTTTTTCTCCCTTTTCTCTCCTCTCTCTTTCCCTATCTCTCTCTCTCTCTCTCTCTCTCTCTCTCTCTCTCTCTCTCTCTCTCCCTCTCTCTCTCTCTCTCTCTCTCTCTCTCTCTCTCGCTCTCGCAGTCTCCCTATCTGTGTGTGTGTCTGTCTGTCTCTCTCTCTCTCACTGGAGTATTGAGTTTCCACTCTGTTTCTGGTTTGAATGAGTCTGCCCACATGAGTCTGGGGAGAGAGAGAATAAGAGAGAGAATGTGTAAAGACTGGACCATCCCCGAGGTACCACTTCTCCTCTCACGCACAGTATAGTTCAAACATTTGTTTAAATGTGTCTCAATTTCCCTCACAAAAGCAGTCACCCTGGGTACAACATTCACTCACACACACACACACACACACACACACACACACACACACACACTACGTTATAAAACAATTTAACGTTTTAACTTTAAAAACGTACTTCTTCTAGTTCATGGAACTTCAAATAATAGATTAGTGGAATGTGAAAAAGACTGTTGTTCTATTATCTTATCATTGACATTTTGCAAATGAACCTACATTCTTAAAACTTTAACACAAGCATGTAACTTATTTAATGTAATTACTTAAGTTCAAACATCGATTCATTCTTTACAGTGTAGAGGAACAGTGACTGACTCATTGACAAAAACAGCTTTCTACAACTGACAAAAGCTAACTTGGCCACTGACTGACTACACAAAACTAACTTTTGGCTCTACACATAAGCTACATACAAATATTTGAACACTCCCAGTCATATTGCATGTTTTGTTGATTTTCCAAATGAAAATAAGTTAGCACATCACAAATGAGAATAAGTTATCACAGGGGAACAGACAAGGGGCATCTAAACTTTGCATACATCTGTTGCTAATGGCATGGTGATGGTTTTCATCAGTGCTGTATGTTTTGCTTCACTGGGCTTTGGCCAAATAGTTAACTTTGCTGATAGCATCTCTGAAGAACACCAAGTTACAGCTTAGAAACTATGAAATATCACAGATAACATTTAGCAATGTTCACAAAGTGTGTTAACATAAACTATATGACCATTGATCATGTGCATCACAGCAAATCAGGCAGGTTTCACTTTGAGAGAAATGTCCTGCCAACAAGATTTTAAGTGGTTCTGCTCTAAGTTCGACCTCTTTTCTGTTCATGCATATGGAGCAATAAAGCAATAGCATGCATTTATGGAGAGTGGTCAAATAATTAATTTGTAAATAAGCAGCCTGAGCTCAAGCAAAAAATGGTGGGACTTCAGCACAGATTTGACCACATTTTAACTGAATGTAACATATTGGGAAATGCAATCTTTGTGGACAAAGCTGAGAGCTGAGGAAGTGAAAAGCAGAAAAGGGAAAAAGAAAAGAAATAAAAGAGCAAGACAGAAAGAGATAGAGTAAGGGAGTGTAAAAGAAAGACAGAGAGAGATAGAAGAGGAAAGACAGAAGATGTATTAGAGAGGCCAAGTTTTCTCTTTGGATTTTGGAGGCCTCTCTGGATTAGGGCAGAGAAAGTGAGGCGTATGTGCATGTGTGTGCATGCGTGTGTGAGACAGGTCTGGGTCTCACTGCCGATTTCTGAAGCCTCTTGTGACTTGCTTTGTGCTCACTCAGTGGCGTAATGAAGCAGATCACACTGCAGCAGCAGCGGCCCCCCAATCCCACTCTTTCTCCACACTGCAGACCAAAGAACTGCAACTTTATTAATATTTCAGGAGGGTTTGAGTTATGAGAAGAGAAAGAAAAGAAAGATATATGATTGTTATAACTGTTTATTACTCTCTTTCCTTTAGTTCTCCTTCATTACCTTAGTTCTCTATCTATTCTCCTTTTATATTGTTATATGTCCTGCGTAGTTATGTTTGATGACATAGTAACCATGGTGCAGTTGTACAGGGTCAAGCCTTATGAGGTGAATTGGTAGAAAGAGAGAGAGCGAACAAGAGAGAGAGAGGCCACATTGATGTATAGAGATGTATAGAACCCTTATTGCTAAGAGTGTACATGTGCTTTGTCTAAATTTTATATGTTGATTACAGTAAAATAACAGTAAATCTGAAAAATATATATTTGTTCTCACTTTGAATATTCCCCAATAGATTTTCTATAGATGTTCTATTTACTAACATGCTATCTATTGTAAGTCAGTTGACAGTGTTAGGATTACAGTTAGGATCATTGTGAGTGTTACATTATTAGTACAAAGGATTATATGTAGCACTATGGAACCATTATGAAATTGGTTTTAGAACCATTATTAAACTGGTTTTCAGTCATAGAGAGGACCTACTTAACCAAGCAAAGAATCATTTATGCATTTAAATGGCTGTTTGAGTGTTAGGTGATGTAAAGGTTGACAACTGTGAATAATGTATGATAAATAACTGTGAGTCTAAGATTCTCTAGAAAGGCATAGGTCACATAAAACCTCTTCACATTAGACTTTAGTAATAGAAAACTGGCCAAAATGTGAAGTTTCACTGCTCTCAATAGCAAAACAATAGAGTTCACATCCTCACCCATTCCTAGACAAAAACCCAGAAAGCTCCTTTAGATCCCTTAATTAGCCTTTTAATTGACTTATCACACCTCTCTCCTCAAGGGCTGCAGGGAGGTAATTGACTCCAGTAAGGTAATTCATAGGAAAAAAGAGGGAAGACCCAGAGACACTTAGTAATGCCTATTACCAGCACAGACATCTCCTACACTTAATCTAGTATTAAATAAAATGTATTATTATTTTTACACTTCCCAGGGGAGCCCATGTAATCACTTCCCCAGGTGTTATTATAGTGGTAAAAAAGTCATTAAAATTCGACATGTATCCTACAATTACTCCAGGACAAAGAGAGCGAGGCATTTTTGGTTGAGCGAGGAAGGGGACAGTGGTGGATACAATAGCAGGGATTTCCTCTGCGTGCTCTTTCTGTAACATATTAATTACTTCTTTGTGATGGAAAATGAAGAGACGAGTGTTACCTGTGTCCAAATACCATGGGAGTGAAACCCACTGGGACTAGAGCTCTGCCCCCCTGCATAGGAGCATGTGAGGCCTGAGATGCCTCTGTCTGTAGGTGTGTATATGTTTGGGCTGCACCACTGAAGATTTTGTATCTATGTGTATGAGAGATTGAGAGATTGAGAGAGAGAGAAAGTATTAAGTATATATGTTCAAGTACTTACTTTTATATACAGCCAGGGATGCAACAATATCATTTTTTCAGAAGTAGAGAACACATTTTGGTACTCGCTGATACTGAGAGCAATACCATACTGAGTGACCTACTTAGTCAGTATATAAGTACTTTGGTAGGAAATGTCGACTTTTCAGCCTCTGTTTTGTTAGCCTTCGTATCCCCACCTGTATTGGGGAGGTGGCTGTGATTGTGTGCATGCTTCTGTGTCTGAGCCACTGGTGCTAGCACAACACACACTAACATGCCACCACCATGTCAGTGCCACCCAAATAATACCAGGTCTGTGGTGGTTCTGTGGGGGTCCTGGGGGTCCTACCATAGAGGAAAAGTGTAAAAGGGTAAAAGTGGGCTAAAAAGGTGGGCTAAACAGATGGACTACAGTTTGTAATTGTAGACCTACAGAGTGCTGATCAAATCAACAATTTATATATATATATATATATATATATATATAAATATTATGTTTGTGTGTATGTGTGTTCACGAGGAGATCCCAGTGATGCGCGTCAGGAGTGGGAGCTTCTGGTGTATGTGTGTGTGTGTGTGTGTGTGCGGTCACTGAGCTGTGAAGAGCCATTGAGAGAGAAAACGTGGGGCATCCTTTATTTATTTGCATGTGAAATATTGATGTGTCAGAGCGCAGCAGTAGAATGGATCTGTCAGCCTGCTCAGCCTGCTCTGCTCAGTGAAGAGTGTGGCCGTGTAGCTCCAGCACCCTCGTCGATCTCCACGGAATAATTGCAGGAATTTCACTTTTGGGAAAAAACTCAAGCCCCCCCTTACCATGCTCTGTTTATTCGTATGTGTGCCTGTGGTGTTGGGGGGGGGGTGTGCACATCAGGGTTTAACCCTTGAGGACTGTTTTCATGGCTTTTCAGGGGGAGCAGTAGGCCTTACATGTAGCTTGCAAATCTGCACACACACACACACACACACACACACACACACACAAATACCTGAAATAAATTATTCATATCTTTATAGAGAGATGAAAACCCAATCATGCTGAAAATCCCTGTCTTACTGAACCTCTAAATCATCTACACTACACTCTTAATGTGCACCCACATGCACACACACACACACATCCACACACACTTGCCTTAGCAGCACTATGCTAACACTCTTGGGCAGAAGCCTTCTGAGCGTCAGTGCAGACGATGATGTAGCTTAATGTGGAGGAAGGCGATTGAGACGTAATGTGGTGTGAACGCTTTTTAATTGTTTCGCTGCTTCTGTCTCTTCGGGGAGCTCTTGGTGTGTTTTCATGCAGATAAACAGTCTGGGTAAACAGGAGCAGAGAGCTGTCTCTCCCCTCTCTACACTCAGGTTGTGTGTGTCTGTGTGTGTGTCGGGATGGCACTCAGGACGGAAAGTATCTCTTAGAAAATTTTGAAACAAGAGTGTTTTCTTTATTTTGATGTCCAACTCAAACTTCTAGTCGAGGCACAATCACCATCAATGTGTACACTGGATTAAGACAACAGAAAACTTCCTAGACATTTTTTCCCCCTTCATAATAATGATGATGATGATGTGTTGTATCTGGTAGTAGTGATGTAAAACTGCATTGCTACATTGAGATTCAACTGTATTGATTTGAGATGTTATAATCAAAACCTTTATACCAATATAAAGTAATAGAGTATGAGCAGACTTTTTTTTACCTTTGATTTTATTGAAAAATCATCTTTAAGAAGAAATGTACTAAAAACAGCTTTTTGTCTATATTTCAATATGTAAATACTTTTGTGTTCTAAGTGCATTTTCAATTTTTTTTCTGAACTGTCCCAATATGATCAAAGTGGAACAGTTTGACATTTCATAATGCAAAGAACTATTTGCATCATGAATATATAAAAAACTTAATAGAATCAAATTGTGGTGGAATCTGTGATTTCTTGACATTCTGAATAATTTTTCAATGAATCGAATTGAACCTAAGTAACTCATGGTGAAATGTGAGATTTCACAACACATTAAATTGTTTCTTAAAGAAACATATTTGCATTAAATTGATTCATGCTGAAATTTTAAGTTTCATAATGCATTAAGCTATTTCCTAAAGAATGATAATGAAATGGTTATTAAAGAATCATAATCAAGTAGAATCAAAATAAGGTCACATATGAGTTTTGGTGATGCAGTGAATCATTTGCTAAATAATCACTATCAAATTGAACCTTAAGGTCAGAGATCTACACTCCTGGTAGGTAGATTTCAAGGACAATAAGTGTCAGTTTTAGCAGCACAGAGCACACCTGCACAGACAGAGAAACACACACACACACACACACACACACACACACAAACACACAATGAGATGCAGCAGGTCCTGTGGTGGGGCATGCATAATTGAGGGCTAGCTTGTTGGGGGAGAGAGGCTGTCGTCTGTGGAAAAGCGCGCCACATTCCTGCAGAAAGCATCCCTGAATAATGAAGAGCGTCACCTATGCAAAATGCAGGAGGAGCAGGAGAAAGAGGAGAGGATGACGAGTATGCAGAGGTGAGGAGGCAAACGCTCATCCTTCAACAGCACAGCCTGTCTGGACATCTCTTTTTACGTTAGTAATGATTTACTACAGCTACAGTGGCCAGTAACAGAACAAAAGAACCATGTTTTTTCAGCTTAGACTCAACATCAGAAAGGTCAGGATCACTGTTTTCACACACACACACACACACACACACACACACACACACACACACACACACACACACACACACACACACACACACACACACACACACACTCATTATCTACTCTCCTTATCCTTCTGGGTTGCAAGGGAATATTGGAGCCTATCCCAGCCGTCATTTGACGTAGGGCAGGAAACATCCTGGAGAGAGGTCACCAGTCTATCACAGGACAGACATACACAATCATACACACAGTCACACCTAGGGGCAATTTAGCATGTCCAATCAACCTGATTGCATCTCTTTGGACTGTGGGAGGAAACGCACACAGACGCAGGGAGAATATACCCACAGAAAGAACTCGTTGTTTTCAATAATATGGAAATAATTCTGTTCTTCATTCTAATATATTTCTGATATTTTACAACTCCAGGAGAAAGAGTTTGGAATGATCTATGGGAAGCTATAAAACACTAGGAAATATGATGTGTCTGTTTATCATTTAAAAATCAATCAATTATTAATAGATCTGTAAATTATTCTGAAATATTTGAGGAAAATATACAATACTGAAAACAAATTCATAATTAATAAACATTCAGAATACCGAATATTCAAAGAAATGTTGATCTAATCTCCAGGCACGTAACTTGACAAAAAATGACTGTAAATTGACGATGGCTGTATATTATTTGGCATTTATTATTTATTATAACTTCTTGTTTTCCCTTCAAATAGACCTGAAATATTGAAAACAACATCTAATACTACTAAAATTTGAACATGGCAAAAGCAATGATTTTAAATCGGCATTATACATTAATTACTAGATACCTATTTTTTTATAATAATGAGCTATTTAGTTCAATAACAGAATAATAACACTGCAATTAAAAGGAGACGCATACAGCACAAGTTAACCTGTTTAGAGCCAAAATGGATGTAAAAGGTAGCCAGCCAGGTCCATCTTTTAGGCAGCCTCTGTCCACTACCTGCTGTGATTTATACTGGTCAGTGACTGAGGCAGTATTGGGAAAAGAATTTATAGAGAGTGATGTCACAACAGCGAGGAGCGTTTGAAGTTTAGCCGCAATGTTACAGGAGCAGTGCCATGTCTTTTTTTCTCACATTTGTGGTCAGCAGACATTTACCAGCCGGCCACTGAGTGCCGTCTCTCCGTGTCGAGACTTATGTTTTGGTCTCCACAGAGGTGGAGACAAAAATCAATGTGTATGCTTAACGATAAAACAAGATGAAAAAGAAAGACAACTATTCATGTTTCTTTTGGACTCTGTCCCTAGTTGACCATCTCTCCCTCTCCCTCTTTCCTTCTCTCTCTTTCTCTCTCTCTCTCTCTCACACCCCTTTTCTCACTCTTTAAACGAGCAGTGGACATAGAAAAGATTAAATAATAAATCATAAGGTGGTCGTAGAGCAGGGCTGGACAGAGAGGGCTTCGCGGCCAGGCAGACTGAGGGATCAATTATTTACAGTCAGGGCCAAGATAAAACAAACGCTCAGGCTACAAGACAAACTCCACCAGGCTGGGGCACAGGTGTATGTGTGTGTGCTTGTGTGTTTGTGTGGGTGTGCAGCTAGATAAACTCTAAAGGGAACAGTATCCAGTGGAGCTGGTGTCCTGTAAGCTTAGGGTGGAGTTGGCTATGAATTAGTAAAGCGCAAAAGTAGCTAACCATGTTCAGATGCCAGCTTTCAAAGATAAGAGTGTGTACCTGGTGTGCGCACTGTATATCTGACCCCTGGGTGTGTGCATCCATGCATGTGTGTCCTTGTTTTTGGATACTGACCAAAATTAAGACCCCACTGGTGTCGTTGCGCACAAACAAAAGTGCTGCATTGAATGCACTTCATTTAAATGGACATCAAATTTCACCTGAATATATTCTATCAGCCCAATTATGGCAGAAGGTAAGGTAGGATGCAGCATATAGAAGTCCAAAGTCCATGTTTTTTTGGGGTTTTTATTCACTGTAAATGAACATTCAAGATCATGTAGTCATTGAGAAAATGACTATAAATGACTGTGACAAATCTATAGCTTTGCCTGATAATATCTTATTATCTTATCTTAACGTATTTTGAATGTCTGTTCTTTTTATGTGGTTCACAGTAATCATTTTGGAGTGAATAACTCCAAAATATGGTGGTGTTATACAACATAAACCATCCATCCATCCATTTTCTAAGCCACTTCTCTGTCAGGGTCGCTGGGGGGATGCTGGAGCCTATCCCAGCGGTCATCAGGCAGAAGGCAGGATACACCCTGGACAGGTCACCAGTCCATCGCAGGGCAGACAGACAGACACAGACAGTCACTCACACCTAGGGGCAATGTAACATGTCCAATTGGCCTGACTGCATGTCTTTGGACTGTGGGAGGAAACCGGAGACCCCGGAGGAAACCCACGCAGACACAGGGAGAACATGCAAACTCCCCGGTCACCCGGCAGGGGAATCGAACCCAGGCCCTCTTTGCTGTGAGGCGACAGCACTACCCACTGCGCCACTGTGCCGCCCACAACATAAGCCATACAAGCAAAAATATTCTTTCAGTGAAAGTTATCCCAGAAAATCATTCAGTAACTACAGGGACTTCAGTGCTATTCTTAGCCTATAGAAGTATGTAATAAAACTTTGGGTCTGCTGGTGGGCCCTGGCCATTTAAGTTTTTATTCTAAGTAATTTTGGATAATAAGAGAAGATGCAGTGTTTTGTTCCGACAGTGATGATAGCAAAGCACATCATTATATAGTGCAACACTTTTGGGGTCTAATAAAGTGCACTAATTTGTGTACTATTTGGCAGACATGTAATACCCATAATGCATGGTGTTGTCTGCAACAAAGTGTAACAGATCAATGAGATCATGTAATGCTAGATTCATTCATTTGCATCCCACATTGTGTTTTCTATGGTTGTGTTTATTTGATAATGTGGTAACATTTCCTTTTACAGCCCCGAGAGTTCTACAAATGGACCTTGCAAGTTTGAAGTATAAATGTCAAAGTAAGTATTTGTATTTACACTGAAACACACAACAGGAAACAGTAAAATAGTTATTTATTTTATTATCAGTTCATGGTTTGGAAACTGTGGCTCTGTCTAAAAGAAAGGAGGCTGAGCTGGAGGTGGTGGAGATGAAGATGCTGAGATTTTCGTTGGGAGTGACAAGGCTGGACAAGATTAGAAATGAGCAGATCAGAGGGACAGTGAAGGTGGAGCAGTTTGGAGATAAAGCCAGAGAGGCCAGGTTGAGATGGTTTGGACATGTGTTGAGGAGGAATAGTGGATATATTGGGCAAAGAATGTTGGAGATGGAGCTGCCGGGTAGAAGGAGAAGAGGTAGACCTCAGAGAAGGTTTATGGATGTAGTGAAGGTGGACATGGAGATGGTGGGTGTGAAAGTAGAGGAGGCAATGGATAGGGCAAGATGGAGGCAGATGATCCGCTGTGGTGACCCCTAAAGGGAGCAGCCGAAAGAAGAAGAAGAAGATTTTATTATCAGTCCAATATCACAGTTTTAGTATTAAAATAACTGAAATAAAAAATAAGTATCATATTTTAGTTTGCACATGAATTTGCATATATATAATCCCTAATAGCTAAGTATTTTCTTAAAATAATGCAACACTTTATACCTGGACTGTTTGATTACCATTAACATGTCATGGCTATGTTAATCAATGATCCATGTAGTTTGAATCTGTTTTACATTCACTGAAATTGTATGTAGTTTATATTTCCATTGATAAACTTAGCACTATAAAATTATTTTGAAGGTTCCATATCAAAGGCAGATTTTCCTCACTTTATTTAATAAAACAGTTTCATATGGAAGTAACAAAATATTGCTAAAGCATAGAAATATACTGTTCACTCCATAGTCTATAGAACTTGCATTAACACACCTTTTACACTCACTGATTTCTGCCTATCTATTTTTGGCCACAATGATGTTATAAGGAGTGTTTCAACCCAGACTGCTTTCTGAATGAGACACAATGCAGGGTAGCCAATCCTAACAGATCATTAAAGACAGACTTTACTTCCAAGTGATAAAGAAAGGTTGGGAAATGGTCATGTAGAATTAAATTTGTACTGTTTTTGGTGAATGATATAAGAAAAAGGCTAAGATATGGATCCTTTATTAGTATAAAGGTTAATTATCTATTATCAGCCCGTAAATCCCTCATTGATTCAGCCCTAGTTTTCATCAAACAGTCTGTGAGAGAGATGGTCCAAAGTGTAAGTCTCAGTGCAAGCAGGTGTGAGAGGGGGTTGTGAGGTTTTATGAGCATCTTTGTCGACCGCAGCCACAGACGTGTGTCCCTTGCTGTGGTGTGTGAGCTGAGTGACAGTGTCTGTGGTCTCAGCTGGGATGGAAACATTTCAGGCCACAAGGGAGAACAAGTGTAAAATCTACCGTTTGATTTCATTTGGCACGAGGCGGCAGGAGCTCCGTTAGGAGGTGAACCTGTACCCCTGAGCCCCTCCTCCAGCATCTCGCTCACCGCAGCTGAATATCTTACTTAATTAAGTTTTAGACCTGCATTTTCATTCGTTAATCACTAAAGTGCTTCCTGGATAACCTGCTAGTCAAAGGTCTGGTCCCAGTAGCCCTCAATGTCAAAACGCAATTATATGCATGATTAGCTTGACCTGTTTTCACGCACTCTTCTTTTCTCTCTTCTCTGCATCTTCCACTTCCCCTCCTCCAGCTCTCTCTCTCTCTCTCTCTCTCTTTCATTTTCACTTTCTCTATCCTATCTATCTATACTCTCTCCATCTCTCTCTCTCTCCCTTCTCTCTCTCCCTCTCTCTCTATCTCTCTCTCTCTCTCTCTCATCAACACACACTCTAGAGCATCTCACATCTGATATGTATTTTCTGTGTGCGATAAAGCATGGCACCCCCATCTGGCAGCTGCTGGAACTAAAGCACGGCAGGTGGGGTGACGTTTGTGTGTGTGCGTGTTTTTATTATGTGCAAAAGGTTTTAATGCTAAAGGAGGTAATTGTGTTAGTCTGTTACTTATTCTCCTTAGCTGTTTGCTGTCTGACTGATGAGAGGATGTGCAGACATTAAAAAGGTACTGTTGTGTGGAGTCTCATTCAGTGGAGAATACACATTATTCAAGTTTCAGGAGATATTTTAGAATAGATTAGATATAAAATAACCCACTCACATAAGAAACGAAAGATCAAAGGAAGGATAAAACTAAAAAAGTTCTAAAAGTGCTAAAGAATTAACAAAAATGGGGCTCCTAACAACTATGCAAGACCCTATGCAGACCACCAAAACTGTCACCATCAGATAAACAGTACTTCAAAAATCAACAGGATTTTCTATCCATCCTTGCATTGTAAGAAGACAACTCAACACTATGGGTCTGAAAGAATGTGTAGCTGTCAAGAAGCCCTTAGTCAGAAAAGGAAATAGACAAAAAACAATATTTGCAGATCAAACCAAGAAGCTGCTGGTGTTCTCAGAACAATGGACAGAAAATGCAACCAACTTCTAAGACTGAACTTTGGAGGTGTGGAAAAACATCCCTACAGATGTCTTTGGAAAACTGAAAGCGAGTGTCCCAAAAAGAATGGAAGCGATGACAAATTGAACACAGAAAAGTTTGAACTATAGTTGTTGAGGCTTCTGTATGTGAAAAACAGAACTCATACTGGATAATAAATAACATATAGAGCACAATAGACTATCAGTTATTAGAGAGGTGTGACAGGGTGGTAGAAACAAGCTCTATCAGTTTAGATAGGGTGAAGCAAAAAAAAAAAGAAAATGAATAACGAAGAATGAAACAATTTGTGCTGCTTAAAGGATAATAAGATGGGGAAAAGTAATCAAATCATCTTAATCCTGGCTTGCTTCGGTCTGTAGTGCTTAGAGCCTTGCCAATCCCTTGCTAATCTGATTGCATGCAGATAAAGCGACTTTAGCTATGCCGTTGTGGTGCACTGATCAGGTCAGTGGAATCCCACCATGCAGCACACACACACACATATAAAATGATGGGTAACCCTTTCTTTTACAGTCCCTTAAGTTCTAGATATTAACCAGGTAAGTGTGAGGTACAAACTCCAAAGTATTAGGTAATTATTTTAGGTGACAAGTTGGAAAGTACCAGGATAGTCTAAATTAATTACACTATATGGCCAAAAATGTTCGCTCATCTGCCTTCACACACATATGAACTTGAGTGACATCCCATTCTTAATCCATAGGGTTTAATATGATGTCGGCCCACCCTTTGCAGCTATAACGGCTTCAACTCTTCTGGAAAGGCTTTCCACAAGGTTTAGGAGTGTGTTTATGGGACTTTTGGACCGTTCTTCCAGAAGCACATTTGTGAGGTCAAACACTGATGTTGGACGAAAAGGCCTGGTTCACAGTCTCTGCTCTAATTCATCACAAAGGTGTTCTATCGGGTTGAGGTCTGGACTCTGTGCAGGCCACTCAAGTTCTTCCACACCAAACTCGCTCATCCATGTCTTTACGGACCTTGCTTTATGTACTGGTGCGTAGTCATGTTGGAACAGGAAGAGGCTGTCCCCAAACTGATGAAATTGTCCAAAATCTCTTGGTCTACTGAAGCATTAAGAGTTCCTTGTTAGTTCCCCTGGAACTAAGGGGCTGAGCCCAACTCCTGAAAAACAACCTGCACCATAAAGCCCCTCCACCAAACTTTACACTTGGCACAATGTAGTCAGACAGAGAACACATCTCCACTGCACTAGAGTCCAATGTTGGCGCTTTACACCACTGCATTCAATGCTTTGCATTGCACTTGGTGATATAAGGCTTGGATGCAGCTGCTTGGCCATGGAAACCCATTCCATGAAGCTCTTTGTGCACTGTTCTTGGCCACATGAAGTTTGGAGGTCTGTAGCGATTGACTCTGCAGAAAATGGCCAACCTCTGCGCACAATGTGCTTCAGCAACCCATTCTTTCACAAATGTTTGTAGAAGCAGTCTGCATGCCCAGATGGTTGGTTTTATACACTTGTGGCCATGGAAGTGATTGGAACACCTGAATTCAATGATTTGAATGGGTGAGTGAATACTTTCGTATTCAGTGTATTATAAAATGTCTCACAAGTTCTAGATCAGGTCTGTGGGCCTTGTGTTTGACACATGGGTACTAGATTGTCAATATTAGTGGGAATGTATCTATGCGGTATAATGTATTTACCTGGAACTTCAAAAGAATTAACAGGATGTGAGTAGGAGCTCAGGTCACTCAAATCTGTAGAGTCTTAAATACTATGTATCTGTCTGTTGCTTAGATACTAAACT
This sequence comes from Pygocentrus nattereri, assembly GCF_015220715.1. Taxonomy (NCBI): domain Eukaryota; kingdom Metazoa; phylum Chordata; class Actinopteri; order Characiformes; family Serrasalmidae; genus Pygocentrus; species Pygocentrus nattereri. The sequence goes on from NC_051235.1 coordinate 13,408,067, forward strand.
GAATCTGAACTGGAAAGCACAGACTTTTTATATGGTTTTACTGAGTTTTTACCACAAAGTTCAGAAAAATTGCCACTTGTTGCAAGTGTAAACAGACTGTAAGAGAAAGCAGGTTTCATCACAATGGTAACACCTATTTATTAAAACCTTTTGACAACTCTGTCTTTTGACACAATAATTCCTGTACATTACAATGCAAAACATTACAATTTCCTTATTAATTTTCTTTTGAAATGCATAATTTTGTTGCAAAATTGTATGAATGTTTGTAAGTATCCCCTTTTGCTTTGAATAGTTTGCTAGTTTTCAGGTATTTTATCATGTTTCTTTTAAACTTAATAAATGGAGCATTTCAGTGTAATTAAATTAGATTGTAACAGTGCTTACCATCATGTTACCCAATTTCTAACTCACACTAACCTGGGTAATACCTAGAACCTGTGAGACATTTCATAGAAATTGTTTTAGACTATCCTGGTACTTATCATCTTGTCATCTAAAATAATTACCTAATACTTTGGAGTTTGTATCTCGCACTTACCTGGTTAATAGTTAGAATTTAGGGGACTGTAAACGAAAAAGTTACCAAATGATCTATATAGTCTGGAACTGAGATACATATATATTAAAGGAAAATAAATTTTCAAAGTAAACTGATACAATAAGATTTTATTGCAAGTCATTTTATCATGATTTGTAATCATTTATTTATTAATTAAGAAAAAAAAACATAAAAATATAAAGCATTTTTTTCCAACAGTGACAATATAAATGTTTCTATAAATTCACACATTAATTCTTTTTACTAATAATTACATCACTATTTTATGAATAAATGCATATAAATGCTTTATAAATAGATGTATAAGTACATGACATGTTAGTTAATAATTAACTTGATTTTAGTGCAAAGCTTTGTTTTAACTTTATAGTAATTATTGGATTATTTATAGAAGTAGGATAGAAATCCTTGAAAATACTAACCAAAAACTTTTCCTGCACTTTACAGGGTTAAAAAATAGCTTTAGGTTTGCACTGGTTGGATGACACATCCACTTAAACATGGAAATCCTTGAGTAGATCCTTATGTTTGTGTTTGAAGGGCCATACCAACATATATTAATATAATATTTAAAGGATTCTGGGAAGCCATAGTATGTGCATGTGGCTGCAGCATGGTGGTAGTGTCTACCATTTGTAACCACAAGGTCACTGGTTTGGATCCCTTCATGGTATACCACGGAAAAAAGATTAAATATCAGAGGCCTGCAGATTCCAGTGTCCTCCCACTGTAATCTGCCAGTGACCTCTTGCATAAAGCATGTGAGGAGAAGATGATATGACATGAAAGTTGCCACTTTCAAGTTGGGTTTAGAGAGCCAAAATGGCACTTTCCAGGAAACTGTTAAAGATGATACTGTTGCGACTAGTTGAAAAGTCCTGAATTGAGCATAAACACATAAAGGACACATTGTGCATCTATAAGATCATGTATAGTTTTTCTGTAATGACACATCATCACTGCCATAAGAACAACATGCAATCATGTTAATCGATTAACTGTAGAGGTGTAAAGACCAGTAAAGACATTTTTCAATGTGTTTAATTATATTTTTTCAGTACATTTGGCTTGCCATGGTTAGTCAGCCTTTTCAGAAGGCTGTTATGTTTGTTAAGTAGATGGCAAGCCTAGCTCATAAAACTCTAGGGTAATTTGGAGTAATTATTTGGTACTTTGGTCAATTACAATTACAGTTGCAATTATAAAGTATTTACATGAGACATTCACACATGCCATATGCTATTATATTCAGGAGACCCTGGGCTACTCAGACATGTCATTATCTGACATGTAAATGCTAACAGAATTTGATATCATTTTTGAGCAAAAACGTACATAGTACCTGAAAAGTTATGTAAAGTTTTGCTTATCGAGATCTTGAAAACAAGAGGCAGATCTGTTAGTCTGGAGTGTGTATAAAAGTGCAATAATTTTGTTGGTGATTCATTCTATTGGTAATTATTGACTAAAAATAAACAATTAGCATGTGCTGGCCATGTTTTTTATTGATTTTCTGTCCTCTTGGATTCATGCTTAACGTTAAAACTCTGTAAAACAGTAAGACAGGCTTTAATTTTAAGTACAAAATGAGCTGCATATTTAATATTAGTTATTTTTTAATCTCAACATCAATGTAAGCTGAAAGACAGAGATAAATATTGCTAATTTTATAATATTTGTTGTACTTGTTATTTGTCTTTTAAATATGTTTTAGGGCCTTTTTGTGTGATTTTGAGGAAATTGGAAAGATTTAAATGGACATAAAATGTGGGATCATGACAGTCATTGTGTCAGTGTTGGTATGTAACTGGCTGGTTCATTAGAACAGTTAACGAAGTTTTAAAAGAATATGTGAACGTGTGTGCAGCTTGACAAAGGCAGGGGGATGCAGGGGTCTCAGGAGAGGCAACGCAATCTATCTATGCACCATTAAACATAGAGAAACATACACACAGAGAGGGGGAGAGAGAGAGAGAGAGAGAGAGAGAGAGAGAGAGAGAGAGAGAGAGAGAGAGAGAGAAAAAAGAAAGAGAGAAAGAGATTTCAGTAATAAAAGGGAGACAGAGAGAAAGCAAGAGAGAAAAGAGAAAGAAGAGGCAATGGGGGTCTTTACCTTGCATATATCTATAATATCCAAGTAAACTCAGGTTCTTGTATGTGGGTCCACATTTAAATTTCTCACTCTAATAGAATTGTACATATTAGTCTCATAGACATTACTGAATAATTATCAGTTACTAAATGAATCTTATTAAGATGAATTCAGTTAATTTACTCAATACTTTGGCTGAAAGGGTAAAATCCCACCCAGCAGGCTGACTTAGAGGGAACAGCAGTTTAACTGCTACTCTAGTGCAATATTAACACTTCCCCTCACGCAAAGTCTCGTCCCACCACAGCCACAAAGCTCTTGACGATAAAGCCACCCTTTTTTAATCGGACCTGAATCAACTGTTGGTTTCACGCTTTCTTTTTTTGTTGTGCTGTGTTTATAAAAAAAAGCCTTTGTAGTGAATTCAGTGGGAAAATGTTTTATTAATTGCCATATGTTTATTGACTTCACTTTCATGTCTGTTCTTTTGTTCTTTCTTTGTAGTGGCAAAAGATCCCTGTGCATCATCATTTGCGAGCGAGCCGGAATGTCAAAGGTGTCCTTTTGATGTTGGGTACAGACCTCATGTGAGGCAGCACCTGCGCTATACTCTGTGTGTGAGTGTGTGTGTGTGTGTGCGTGTGTGTGTGAGAGAGAGAGAGAGAGAGAGAGAGAGAGAGAGAGAGAATGTGTGTCATACTGTCATCCGGCTCCTGAGGGAAAAAGGAGGATGTTGAGATCCTTCTCCCTCTTTCTCTCTCTCTCCCTCTCTCTCTCTCCCTCGTTCTCTCAATATCACTCTCTCTGTATCTTTTCCTGTTTAATGACTAATATAATCATGCCCCTATAACTGTGGGGCAACCAAGTGTGTTGGATGCTTATGTCATTAGCTTTTAAACCTGATTGCAGGGATGGGGCGGGCTCAGCCACACATATATTCACCTAGGTGTGAGTGAATGAGGGTGTGTGTGTGTGTGTGTGTGTGTGTGTGTGTGTGTGTGTGTGTGTGTGTGTGTGTGTGTGTGTATGTGTGAGTGAATGAGTGTGTGTGTGTGTGTGTGTGTGTACGTGTGTGTGTGAGTGTGTGTGTGTGTGCGCGTGTGTGTATGTGTGTGTGTGAGTGTGTGTGTGCGTGTGTGTGTGTGTGTGAGTGTGTTAGGGTTAGGGTTAGGGGTTAGGGTTAGGGTTAGGGTCGGGGTTAGGGTTAGGGTTTGTGTGTGTGTGTGTGTGTGTGTGTGTGTGTGCGTGCAGCTTAATGTATGAGCCTAATGGCAACAAACAAATAAAAAATGTAGGACAATCTAATTGAGCCTTATATATGAATAATACGTATATTAATACATGGTACTAAATCACACATTAGGCCCTCAATGTATGACACGTAGCCTAATGGATACAAAGAAACAAACACAAAATTCAGTCTGATCATGCTTTATAAATGCATCAATTACAAAGTTAGCTGTTAATATAAGATAGTAAACTCTACATTAAGCCCTTACTGTATGAGTTGTACCATAATTGCACCAAACAAACAAATAAATAAACTAAAAATACAGGACTGTCTGATCAAGTTTTATAACTTCATACTTGGATATGTTAGTGCGTGGCAGTAAAACATAGCAGGGCCTTAATGGATGAGCTGTAGCTTAATGAATACAAATAAATACACACAAAAATTGGAAAACAATCTGATCAATCTTTATTAATGCATAATTGATGTATTAGAACATAGAAATAAAGCATACATTTGGACATTATTATATAAGAATTGCAACAAAGTAAACATAGAATATGTAGGAGCATCTGAATGAGTTTTTTTATTTAAAATGGACATGTTATGATACAGTAGTGAAAATTATGAGCTATAACTTAGCAAGCTGATAATGAACAGTCAGATTGAGCTTTTTAAATGCATAATGCATATTAACATATGGAAATAAAACATGTATTAGGCTCTTAGTGTATAAGCTGCATCCAAATGGCAACAAACAAATAAACATGGTGGATGGTTAACTGATCTATGTAAATGCAAAATAGGTAAGTTAGAATATGGTAATACTTTAGACTCGTAATGCAAGTCTAATACATATGAATAAATAAACAAACAAACCAAAAATGTAGGACAGTCTAATTGAGCTTTATAAATTAATCACAGATGTGTTAGTATATGGTAGTAAAACATACATTAGTCCCCATAATCTTCAATATGGGATCGGCATTGCAGGCTTGTTCTCTGATGTGGCACGCTATTTACTAATTAAAATTAATACTGTAATTATCAAAAAAGAAAAGGAAATCAGTAATTAATGAGTGATAATGCATTAATAATCTGTTTGCTGTCAAAAATAAGCAAACAGTGAGAATAAAGTGCTCTTTTAACATTCTAAATGAAGCTTGCTTGTTTGTGCTGAATATATACAAATGATCTTTTAAACATGCCATTGGTTTTACTTTCTTACAAGTCCCTCCAACAAACTAGGCAAAAGTACCTGGAGGAATTGCCTTAGTGTTTTTAATGAAAAGCAAGCAAAAGAAAACAAACATGCTGCTAATTCTCCTGGCTTTGTTTTCGTTTGATATCGGTTCTACCATGGGCCCTCATGCAATCTCACTCTCTCGCAAGAGAGGCTTCTAAAAAAGGCTAAGAGTTTTTGCATGTGCCTAAAGATGTTGCTGCTCCACTGAGGCTGGCATTTTCTGTCTCCTGAGTAGAGTGTGTGTGTGTGTGTGTGTGTGTGTGTGTGCCCTTGTTTTGTCCTACCTGGTCCCTAGAAAGAATGCTATGAGTCACAGGGGACACAATTCCTCGAAATGCTACTTCTGTACTAATATACTGCTAATAAAAAAAGATCTATAGAGATACCAAAAAGGTTCTTTGACATGCAGCAATAACACAATCCTTTTTGGTGCTGTTGGTGAAGCATTGTTTTCACTGAGTCTTTAAATATACATGTATACATGATTTTTATATAAAGAACCATTCAAACAATCAAATAAACTATTAAAATGTATTATCACAGTTCTGTATAAAACCATTTCCATTACTAATGAACACTTGGGGAACCATGATCTTAAGGGTGTACTTTGGCCACATGTACACATACACACACCAGGAAACCAGAGACATGCAGGCAAGACTTGTGGGCCTAAGCTCTGTCACTTGCAAGCCAGAAATCCACTCACCCAAACTCCTCTAATGCTAATGTAAATGTTGTTATTATACAGGAGGAACTCTTGCATCCTGTGCTTTTATTTCCAACCTAAACAATGCTAACACCATATTTATATGGCTCCAAGCTTCAATTAGTCAGGTAATATTACAGCAAGTTGTAGAACATTTTAATGGCAACATAAAAACAGGAAGCATGTTTCTGCAGATCGTAAACTTAGATGAGCTGTGTTTGCTCTTAGAGTAGGCTACTTATTGGGCTACAGCAAGCTATGTAATATTAGTGTTGACCATGTTCAAGAGAATTTGAACAAAATTTGAAGAAAATTGCAATTATAATCCATTGCTGCTACACATTTACTCATATGTAGGAGTCCAATTAATTATCCTTAGTAAATATTATGCTGTCAGCTGTTATAGTAATTAGGTAAATGCCAGGTCAGCAATCCTGTACTGTGTTTTAATAATTTCAGTTTTTTATCCCTGTTTATGGCAACTACATTGAAGTAGACTGACTGGCTAATTGGTGGTTGTCAACTTCACTATAGTGATGTCTCTGGGACACACACACCACCCTACCAACATTTCATTCCATTCTGCTGTACTGTAAAAATAGGGCATACGTGGTTTTGTTTTGCTATTTAAACCTGTTGTTTGTTTAGTGTTACTGTCATATTTATTCAAAGCAAGCCCATTTTCACTGGTGTCTTTAATTTCCTGTTAATTTAGGATCTTGTAGTTTTGCCATATGTTGTGTTGGCCCAGGTTGTGGGCCCTTATTTCAGGTTTGTGTGTGATTTTAAAAGCACTGGTACTGAACCAACGTCCTACCCCCAATATTGCTTCCTTTGATTATTTCTTGTGTTTACATGAAAGCAATTTGTTTTTGCTGAAGGGACAGCCAGAACTCCTTGATGCTCTCATGACTGCACGCAAACACACACACACACACACACACACACACACACACACACACACGCACACAAAAATACACACACAAACACACACACACATAGACACACACACACACATAGACACACACACACATGCCCACGCAACACATACACACACAGACACACACACACACACATGCACACACATAGACACACACACATGCCCACGCAACACATACACACACAGACACAGACACACACACACACACACACAAATACTCACACACACACATGCACACACACACACACATGCACACACACGCATATGCACACACACATAGACACACACACACACACACATAGACACACACACACACACATGCACACACATAGACACACACACATGCTCAAGCAACACATACACACACAGACACACACACACACACATGCACACACATAGACACACACACACATGCCCACGCAACACATACACACACAGACACAGACACACACAAATACTCACACACACACATGCACACACAAATACACACACACACACACATGCACACACACGCACACAGACACACACACACACACACAAATACTCACACACATATGCACACACACACACATAGACACACACACACACATGCCCACGCAACACATACACCCACAGACACAGACACAAGCGGATACTCACACAGACAAACACGCACACACACACACACACACACACACGGACACACCCTCACACACACACACACACACAGACACACACACTCACACACACACACACAGACACAGACACACACGCACACACACATACACACATGCATACACACACATGGACACACACACACAAGCGCAGACACACACAGACAAACACGCACACACAAATACACACAGGCATACATACACAAACATGCACACACAAATACCACCTCCACACACACACATACAATGTTTTATATATATATATTGCTGTTGTCAGAAGAAAACCTCATATCTCTGTTTTTGACACTTTCAGTTTTTGACAGAATTTGAAAATACATTTTATGATGAATGGGCTAAAATAAACAACCCAAAATGACTTGGAAAGGTCTCTGGTTCCATTGACTTACATTAAAAGCAAAGTATGTTTTTTCCTTCTCCTGTAAAGTTACCATTTTGGAGATAAGACGTTTTCTTCTGACAACAGCAATATGTTTTGGAGCAAAATGTCATGATTTTGTAAGTGAAACTAAATATAGTTCATACTAGCAAAAGCCATACACAGCTAAGCAACTGATGTAAAATCATTTAAAAATCCTTTGTTATAATTGTAGTTGATGTCTTATGAGAAGAACACTGGTTTGAAAACGGGTAACGTGTGTGTGTGACTGAGTGAGTGAGTGAGTGAAAGAGATGAATGGGTCTGTTAGAAGGGTAAAGGGAAATAGTTGGAAGTCATCAGAGCAGATAACGGCTAGGGGTCAGGTCAGAGTTAGTCTGCTCTACTTTCAGGGCCTTTTCTACATTCAGAGCCTGCTATCTTCTATTTAAGTGTTTTGCCTATGTACATTTTCCTGTGGTGTCAAATATGCAGAATATTATTTAATTATTTTATTTAGCAATATTTTGGTTATACTACAAGCTCCAAAAATTCTCAGATAAATGTACTACATACATACATACATACATATACACACATACATAAAAAATAAATAAAGAGAGATAATGCTAGCCAACACTGAGTCCTTGTCTGTGCTTATCACTACTCAGAATTTATCAGACTAAGCAGGATCTAATATATGAGTTATGTTTCTTATATTTCACACTGAAATTGCTTGGTAAACTTTATTATTTGCCATTATGCCTGAATTACTCGTGGCACTCATCCATATGGTAAGCAATTTGGCTATAAAGCCCAAGGAAGCCCTGTTAGCTTTAGATTTCGTAAAATAAGCTTTATTTTAGTTTTATTTTATGCTCTTATTAATTGATCTGGCACTTTATATTAAACATACTGGGGTTTGAAGTCTGCACTACTGTATTTGGATCTTCCAAGAAATAGTAGTCACAGAAATACATATTGAAAAACTGTTTCATGAATTTTAACCAAAACAAACTTAAAAAAAAAAGTTCTATTACAGCATCATACAACACAATGCTTTAGTGGAGCGAAAGATGAGTGCAATTATTTAATGCTTTGGAATCTCTTAATATGACAGTGATTGCTACTTAGTGTATTTCCTTTGATAGAATTTGATTTTGAGGTTAAATAAATGAAGAAGAAGAAATGAAAGGAAATGAAATTAAATAAAGAAAATGTATACACTGAACACTTTTTAGTAAGCACTGTCATCCAAATGCTGGATGAACTATTGAGCAAGTGGCATTGCACATCATCAAAATATTTAATATCATACCAGTCGACTACAATCGTGATATGCAAATGTATTATTCTGTGCAGAAAAAAGGATATTTTCTTTCTCTCTGACTTGTTGCAGCAGATGTGGCAAGATAAAAGATACTGAATGTTAGTCAAAGCTGTTCAGAGCGTCTGCTCTGTCTGTGCTTCCTTTATTTGCAACACATGTTCTTTGTTACACAACACAAGACATAAATCTGAAGCTTCATACATATATACATCATACATGTGTCTATTTAAAATCATATGTGAGCTAACAGTAAAAATAAATCGATCGAAAAAGCATCTGATCTTGGGTTTGCCTGTGGCACAGCAGGCGTTTGACTGACACATATAGGTGAGTGTTTAATCCATCCTTAAATATGTGTATTGTGTTTTGTGAGAAATGGACTGTTCATGTCAGGAGATGGTGCAACCTCAATCATGGCCTAAGAATAGACTTAACTGCATTGGTAATGTGACAGGTAAAATCTTTGGGGTAAGTCAAGCTCAGCTTTTTGACACATATATTAAAAGGGTTCTGAAGAAAGGGAGTACTGTCCTGGCATGTCCAGACAATCGCTTGAATTTAATCCATGAGGTCAGGGCACCTACTGGAAGGAATAGATGTGTCATATTATCTTTTGTTTCAACAATCATTGACTTATTGAACTCAAGCAACTTTCCAATAATCTCAAAAGTGAGGATTGTCTTTCGATGAGGAAAATCTTTTAACAAGACAACACAGAACTGTACAAAAGTCTTTACATGAGAAAACTTTTATGCAGCTAGACTTGTATTCACACACATATGAAGTTGAGTGACATCTCATTCTTAATCCATATGGTTTAATATGATGTTGGCCCACCCTTTGCAGCTATACTGACTTCAACTCTACTGGGAAGGCTTTACACAAGGGTTAGGAGTGTGCTTTTAGGAATTTTTGACCATTCCTCCAGAAGCACATTTGTGAGGTCAGACACTGGTGTTGGATGAGAAGGCCAGTCAAGGTCTTCCCCATCAAACTCACTCATTCATTCCTTATGGACCTTGCTTTGTGCACTGGTGAGCAGTCATGTTGGAACAGGAAGGGGCCATCCCCAAACAGTTCCCACAAAGTTGGGAGCATGAAATTGTCCACAGTCTCTTGGTCTAAACCATTAAGAGTTCCTTTCACTGGAGCTAAGGGGCCAAGCCCAACTCTTGAAAAACAACCCCACACCATAATCCCCCCTCCACCAAACTTTACACTTGGCACAATGCAGTCAGACAAGTACTGTTCTCCTGGCAACCGCCAAACCCAGACTCATCCATCGGATTGCCAGATGGAGAAGCATGATTCTTTGCTCCGAGTTGCTGTCATTCCCAATAGCTTCCACTTTGTTATAATACCACTGACAGTTGACTGTGGAATATTTAGTAGCGAGGAAATTTAACAACTGGACTTGTTGCACAGGTGGCATCCTTTAATGGTATCACACTGGAATTGACTGAGCTCCTGAGAGCGATCCATTCTATCACAAAGGTTTGTAGAAGCAGTCTGCATGCCTAGGTGCTTTTTTTTTATAAACCTGTGGCCACAGAAGTGATTGGAACACCTGAATTCAATGATTTGGATGGGTGAGTGAATACTTTTGGCATGTTGTGAGTTGCCCAACATATTTTCTGTGCCACTGGAAGGTAAGTGAAGGTAAATTTGCACATTTACAGTATTACCAAGATTTTTCCAAGTCATTTTAGACTATTACTATTGGTTTGCTAATCATGAAATTTTAAAAGTAAAAGCAAAGGGGAACTGGAATTCAAATAATGCAAAAAAGTGCAAAAAAAAAAAAATAAAGAAAGAAAATAAATGGAGATACAAAGTTTTTGTGCCACAGTGCCAGTATGTTTTTTTCATTTGTCTTTTTTCTATATCTATCTTTCTTTTCTCTGTCAATCGAGGGTTTTAAATTACTTTATGTTTCACTTATCCTGTTAAAGAAGTTCATCAAGGAGCACATTTCAGTCTTCACTTGTGTGCTAACTTCCATTCTTTGGATTCTAAACAAAAGTCACCTTTTCAACTGCCCAATGAACCATCTTCTGTTTTATTTTCTTGATCACTCATCAGGTGATTCAATTATTTGATGTGATCACGCGATGCGTTATTGCTGTTTCCATTGGCTGCTTCATGAAACTTGTTCCACAAAGTTGAGATGCTTGAGTTTCAAGTGAGTAGCAAAATGTGTTTATGCACATGTGTTTACTCAAGTGAAATATAGTTTCAACTATTTAGCTTAAAGCTAGGTTTCCACTAATTAAAGTTGTGTCAAAGCAAGCTTCAATGAAACACATTGTTTAAAACCACTTATTTGCATAATAACTAGGTTTTTGTCCGTAAAACAGCATGCAACATTAGGAAAAATTAAAACAAACATTAAAGGCAAATTACACCTTTTTTTCAAATTGTTCTCATAGTTTAATCTTTAAGATGTAAACAAAGTCATTAAGAATGAATTAAAAGTTTATTATAGGGAAACTTGCTGATTTAGATTTCGTTACAATGGTGGTGACAGGAACCAAGAATTGTGATGTCACAACACACATCTAGCCCATTTTACCATCTAGCTACTGTTTACCATCTAACATGGCAGATTTATACTTTTTGTCGGTATTGTTGATCATAGTAAAATTGTAGTATATTGAAAAAATTTAAGGTTTATTTGGTTATTGTTTTGTCGAATGATGCCCAGCCTTTTGCACTTCACCATAATTGAGTTTTAAAAATACAATTTATGCCACAGGTTTATCATAGACATACTGCCAAACAATGTCTCAAGAATCAGGCAGTATGTTTATACACATTTTCATACAAGTTTCTGTCAGTGAACTTTTAGAGGCATTGAACACATTGGACATCTGATTCCTATCACCTATTGCTTTTCTGATGACATTTAAGACGCTGACATGCTGTGTACTCTTGTTGTTCCTGCTGTTTTAACCAGTGACAGCTACTCAGATGATGCTATCTACAAATCTGACTTGCCCTCAAGGGACAGTAAAGTTGAATGAGTGAATGATGACCTCTTTAGTGCTAATAGAGTGTGTGTCTGAATGTGTAGGTGGTGAGGTTAATAAACCACTGAAGGTAGTGTGGAGTTCAGGGTTCAATAGGGACCCAGCTGAAGACCTCAAGGCCAAGCTCCAGACACAGGCCAGCAACCAGAGAGAGCCTGGGGCATCTATTGCCCCACTAGGCCTAGGTCAGGCACTGCAAGCCCCATGATGGATACTGTGCCTCAGGGAGTTACACCCCCCTATTATGCCCCAAAACAACAACAGAGGTACATCCAGATACATCCAAGCTCACTTCTAGAACCCTGAGTTCAACTTGAACAGACAAGTAGTTTTATTAGATAGATGGACAGATGAATGTGCATGAGTGGAGGGGTGGGGGAAATGGGGGTCATCTGGTCATGGCCTTATGCACTTTTTTAATGTGGGTCAAAAGAAATTCACCATCACTGCACAAATTTATTTAAGATTTGAGATATTATTATTTTTGCGATATCGCAAGTAATTGCAACAGAGTAAGCGGAATACTGAACAAAAAAACATTGTGTTCAGTTTTTTAATAATAATGACACTGTTTTTTTTCTCTATTCCAACTTACCAGATGTCTAAAAAGTAAATGTTATGTTTCAAGAAAATTTCTTGAAGTATCACAATATTATATTTTGCCCACCTCTATTCAGACAATTGGTTCCTATCACCATCACTGTGAACAATTCTGACTCTGTTTCTCTGTAAGGCAACATTCCACATTAAACCACTCTGAATCTGTTTAATCTTTAAGATTGAATTGTGCAGAAGGTTTACTGCACTGTATATCTGTATCAGTGCAATAACAACAAGCTTCATTGGCCTAAACATCTTTATGTCTAAATTACCTCTTTAAAATAGCACTTACAGGCAGCAGTTGATTTTATTATACCTCACATGTTGCTTTAAAGCTTTCTAAACCTTTAACTGATGCCTCATTCTATTGAAAACTACAATGTTTGTACATTCCCAGTTAAACATTGAACAGTAAACAGTTATTTAGAATATTATTATTGAATTTTCTGCATTACTCACTATGCAGGTTAACACATAATAATGTCATTGCATTTAAATAACGTTGTCTCCCAACTGCTCAGAAATCCCTTTTGTACCTGTCAAGTGAACCAATGAGCCAATCAGGTTTGCTCTCTCAATCAGTGTCAGTCATATCATTCTGGGAGCAGATAAAATGCATTACTTCATATTGGTAACAATGTAGGCTACATAGGTTACAAAGAATCACTAAGAAACAAGATAAATTGCTTTGTAAGTTCAAGTAAGCATTGTGTTAGTTGGTGGTGATGGTCTGTGTATGTGTGTGTGTGTGTGTGGGTGGTGGGGGGTCACTGACGCTGTGCTTGACCTATCACAAAATCAATCCACAGGCCATGAATGAGTGCACAGACATGGTCTAGTAACTGCTCTAATTTATACCCACAGAGTCTTTGTGAATGACTAGTGCTACAGCTACGCACCCAGGTAGGCTCATTTTAACAATCCTGCACTAACAAATAATATCAGGGGCAAACCTTTATCTTCTTCTCTCTGCTTTCATTATAATGTGATCTATAGCCCCTTTCATAATGTTTATGTCACAGAGCAGCGTAAAAGATTAATAGTGCAGCACTGCAGCCTTGTAAACACTGTATTTTTAAGTGAGCAGCAGGGTTGGTCTCTCACAGTTGGAGGTCTAAGTTGCTCTACTTGCATCTAATGATAATGATATACATTAAGTTACCTGTAGAATAGAGCAACTGCCTTTGCTAACATTGTTTGTCTCCCTTGGAGCCTCCAGTGCAGGGAGGGATGTGTGTTGGCTGGCCACTAATGCCTCTAATCTAACCCGTAATTTTAACATCATGTTGCACTGCAGACTACATTATTACAGAGGTGGAGAGAGGGAGGGAGTTGGGGTGCTATTATCATTATTTAACCCCAGTGTATTGCCCCATGCATAACCATATCATTACCATTAAATTTTAATCATCCGTGCAGCTGTGTGAGTGTGTATGTGTGTGTGTGTGTATTCCTGAGTCAGCCGCGAGTCTCTAATCGTCTGTCTCTCTTAATCACTGAGCTGTTTGAAAGAGACAACACTTAAAGACTGCATGGCACACTCAATTACTTCCTCCCTTACTGCTGTGAGAGAGAGAGAGACACAAAGAGAGAGAGAAGGAGAGAGAGAAAGAGGGAGAATGGCATGGCCTGAGGACTGTGTGTATGGGGAGGTATGTGGCTGCTTGCTTTGCTACTGTTGCATTGGGATATTTAAGTAAATAGTCCTTTCAATTAGCTAGATTTATTTAACTTTTCCACTTTAAAGGCCCATATGTGGATTCACAATTGAATTCCTCTGTGTCAAATCGGCAATTTTTCGTGGAAGTTGTACACAGATGTTGTATGAATAAAGCTGCAGCTTGTGTTGTCTGTTTTATCTTGGTATGTTTGTCTTTGTGCAGAGGTGGGCATCTTCCTTTCACCCCTCGTTGCTCACTAGCAGCTCAACACAGCATCACAATATCTAAAACAGAGAGCACACAGTGTCTTACTTAATTTGAGTTTATGAGATAAATTATTATTTGATCATGCTGTGGTAGCAGCCACTGGTTTCAATTTTGAGAAAGGAAATGCCCCCAAACCCCCAAAATATTTGTTGTTGTTTTCAGTCATTAATTTGCTGTTGTTCTGTTTTTATTGTTACTGTTCTGTGTTATTTGTGTTTTGCGTCTGGCTCTGAGTTAGTTAGCACAGGTTTTATGTTTACTGTAGAGTCAGAGAGCTGGAAGGTGACCAACGTCCAGTTCAGCTCAGTCACCAGTAGTAAAGCCAAGACAGAGAGTCAAGGCTCCAGTGGAAGCAAACGACCAGTGGTGCTAGGGTGGAGGAACAGTGAGGAAAGTGGAGGGTGGCAACTATCACCACGCCCCCAGGTAAAAAGGTACACTTGTTTTTGTTTACTGTTGTTAATGTTGTTGTTCTGTTAGTCTAAGATGTGTATATGTGTCATTTTGGTTTGGGCTAGTTAGTGTGGGAAGAGCTATGACTAGTGGTGACCTTTCCTGCTCTTCACAGCTGTTTAACTGCCTTTTCTGCTTTTTCTAATGTTTTTACCAAGAAGCCACAATATCAATTTAAAATATCCAGAATGGCCACTAGAAAGTGTTTTTTTTTTTTTTTAAGTGAGAGAACATTTGACGTAATAGAGAAAATAATCAAAAAGCTATGCAGGTTGACTTTAAATATCAAGTTGATCAGATTTTCTAAGCTTTTTTCTTATCATTATATAAAAGGTGACTTGAAAAAGTGAATCTTTTTTCAGTGTAGTGTTAATCATAATTGTGAGAAAAAAAATAATGCAGGTCAATGTCAGATTGATTGGCCAATGTGCTTAAATATATTACAATCACCATTTAAATAGGTAGCTTTTTAAGGAGTTAAATATGAAACTTTAACATGTTGTAATAATGTAGGCTTAAAGGGGAATTCTGCTGAATTTGCATAGTTAAAGCATTCGCATATAAGCAAAGTCATTCAGAGGGGTTTGATGTGAAATGTACAATTCAACAGAAATTTACAGAGTCTGACTTGTTCACAGTGGTGGTGATAGGAACCAGATGTCTGAAGAATTGGATCCCTCTGAAAGCTACCTCTCAGGAAGCTATTATAGGAAAAAGTATGTAAGGCAAAGTAGTTCCCACAGAAAACATATTTTTTCTGATTTACCACAGTTTTACCATCATCAACATTACCTATAAACAGTAAGTAGATGCAGATCCTGGTCATTTTGGAGAATAAATAAATTGGCTGTATCTACATTGGAGATATCATGACCTCTGCTTCCTATCATCACCACTGCAAAGAAATTTGAGTAAGTTCCTCTACAATGCATGTTAAACCACTCTGAATAACTTTTTGCTGTCAATTACTGAATTAAAAGAATTTTAAAAAACTGTGAAATTTCCCCTTTAAAACTAATTACAAGCCTAATGTGACTGTTCTTAGAATGTCAGATGATAGCTCTGTGGGCTCCCTCTCTCTCCCCTGTGTGTGTGTGTGTGTGTGTGTGTGTGTGTGTGCCCAAATCACAAATCGTACAGGGGAAAGAAATCTAACGCCTGCCAAAGTGCATGCAGCATGACGAGCATCAGGTGTGCTTTTTATACAAACAAATAAATAAATATGTAAATAAAAATGACAAGCGGCATTTCATTTGGGGCTAAAAAACAGCGGCAGCCAAAAAGCACAGCCTGCGCTGGGACATTTGCCTCTACAAAGGTATACAGAGGAACAAATTAAAGACTAGAGGATGACAATGTGACTACAGATGTTTGCTTTCACCGTCTCCCCTTTTGCATAACGCCAATGAAGAAAAGCCAAGGAGAGAGAGAAAGAGAGACAGAGAGAGAGGGAGAGAGGCACGATGGTGCAGTAAAAAGTCCAGGTTTCTAAGAACAGTGGGTAGCTTATTAGAGCCGCTTTGATCCTGAAGCCTTTGATATCGCCGCCCTCATCAAGAATTCACTTTCAGCCATAAATATAGGTAGTTCAGAGAAGTGTTATGACATACAGCCCTCACTCCACTCACAGTCACTTTAAATTATCAAAAACAGTGCAAAATATGGGAGCGAGCGAAAGACAGAGAGGGAGAGGAAAGAAGTAAAAAAAAAACAGTAAAAGACGGAGTAGTGATCCTCCTGATCTTGGAGCGGAGGTGACGAGGTGGTTGTTTTTTTGTTGCTTGGTTTTGGTTTTGAAAGTGGCACCCAGTCACATCTTACTCTCTTCTGGGTGCCATTTTGTTTTGCTGCTCTTTAGGTGGGTTGTGTTTTGACTCTGCACCCACACAACAATAGAACTGGCCTGGAAAGAGCAGTCTGCAAAAGTCTTATTGTTAGAACTGAAATGTGTATTGGTACAAAGCTTTCTTATTTAATTTTGTTAATCTTATTTAATATATATATTAGCTGAGTTTAACACATTGGGAAAAAATTTAATATAAAACATTTGATGTTTTTTTTATATATATATATATATATATATATATACAGCAATTATAAATGATCTATTAAAGCATTAAGAGTTTGTTAAAAGATGCCTATTATATCAAAAATGAGTGGTAGCATCATGTGATTTGGGGATACCTCAGTGGCAGAGGTAAAATTGAGTAAAATTAAAACAATGAAACAAATAAATATATATATAACAAATGAACTGTTTATTTGTATTGCAAATTTCCTTCTTTAGGAAGCCCAGTATAAAGTACAAGCAAATCAGGCGCTGGTGGAATTGAACAAATCCATGCATTGGCTATGCACCAGCACCCATCAAGAATCAAAAGGGTATTCAAGATGTTTAAATCTTAAAATATATGTTTGTTACATTTATCTGTATTTTTGTTTGTTTCTATTTATTCTATTGTTATATTTTTATATCATGTACTTAACTAATTTCACAGTTAACTATACTTACTATATTCTTAATACTTACTATATACTTAACTATATTCACAGTGCTCAACTGATTTTTTGATCAAATGCAATCTTTATAACTCGAAACGGTATCGGATCAGATGCATTGCATAGTTTACTGACACTAACTTCAGCTGCTGCATTAACACTGATTGATGTGTATCTGATCTAAGACCACGTATGAAAGTGGCTCAGATCTGATTTGAAAAGAAGAAATTTGTGTATCCACATAGCTCTGGAAACATCAGATCTATATCACTTTAAGGCAAAAAAATCTGATCGGTGCCACTTTAACCCGATAAAAACATTAGACTTATTGCATATGGATCTAGGTCATTTGGATAACATGGTCAAAATACTGGAAACACTGCATGTGTGTCCCTACACTGATGCTTTCATACATTATAGCATAGGCCTCTCTGTAAATGCCCACTGTGTACTTAACAACAAAAGAGACTCTGTCTGGTTCCATGCAATAAATGTTGCATGCAGTATATGTGAATGGGTGTGTGTTTGTTCCGCGGGCAGCACCATCAGAGAGTGCTTGGCGGAATGCAGGGCATGGGGTCGAGTTTGTTTGCCCACTGGGTGACGGGTTACCACGGTGACTGCAAGGTCACCATGACGACTGATCGGCCCCATCATTGAACTGTTTATGCAGTGGGGTCACGACACGGGAGATTGCGATGAAATGTGACCGAAACATCATGTGCGCACTGCACACATACATAAATGTGCTTCCTAGCCCCTCATTCTACCCAGACACATGTTGTTTGTACACACTGGCATGTTTAGAAGAATTTTGTCTTCGTGATATAAAACAACAAACAAGTGAGTCCAAATCAAAAGAGGAGAGATCTCTTCAGCTCAAGTGAAAGTTTACTTAATTGGCACTGTAATCCTCTCAGCTTCAGAAACACAGAGGTACCAAAAAACCCCTGTCCTCATTAAAAAGTACAACCCTGCTTCTGAGCGCACTCACACAGAATTGATTAGAAAGCTAACGCCCGGTGTGATGTTCATTTCTTTCATTGTTCTGCGCCGAGCTCAATGAGACAGGCCCCTTTCACTGTGCATTCCAATTACGACATTGCAGATCAAGCAAGGTGCAAGATTAACTAGAGAAGCCTTGCTAACACAAAGAGAATTCCTAACTTAACAAGGTGTCATTCCTGCCTGATAGAGCCCCATCAACGTTTCAACCACCTTCCTTCCACGAATAATTATGTGGATCGAAATTTGAATATAAATATATGTATACAGACTTCTAAGAACTCAAGAGCTGGATTTAATTTTAAAGATGTGTTTTTTTTTCTCCCCCCCCACTTCTTACCTCAAAAACCCATGGATTTTTCCAATAAATGTTATTATACAGTATATTTTGGGCATTTTTATCTGTCTCAGAAATAGAAGAGTTCTGAAGTTTTATAGACAGTATATTGGGGTTTTAAAGTTTTAAACCCAGGATAGAAATAGAGCGCTCACTTTGATCAAAGGCCTTGGAGGTGGTAGGACCTCAGAGATTGAGAACTGAATGTTTAAAAGAAGCCTCTGTGGACAGGACTGGATCATTATTTCAGTGCTGGAAATGCCAACGCATTAATCAGTCTTGTCATTATCAGACCAATGGAATGTGCACATTTGTTGTGTTGTGTTGTACAGCATGTAATCGGGAAACATGTATATACGTTGAATGTCAGTGTGCACTACTAGGAGTGCAACTTCAATCATACAAAAATCAAAAGGTATAACAAGCACCTTCTGACAATAAATAAAACAATAGAGAACATACACAAGAGACCATGTTGAAAAGGTAGCATATTACCTACAGTGGTTGTGTGTGTGCGCACTTCAGAACATCTCTGTCAAAGTCGTATTGGAGGTAAGCATGAGTTTGTCCATTAACCTCACTGTATTCCATACTTCATGCTGTTTGTGTCAGGTTTGATGTAGCTTAATTAATCCCCTAAGAATTTTAATTGTTGACAAAAGACACACATACACACATATTAAAGCAGAGCGTAAGAAAAGTCTTGTTCATCTTCTATGTTTTTTTTTATTATTATTTCTATATTCAGAAGCAGTTCATGAACAATTTAGACCTTCCCTCACTAATGGAGATTCTGAGGGTGCAGTGGGACATCTTTTATACATCAATAAGGCCAATTATCTGTTTAACTCAGAGAGGCTGTGTCACCACATCTGCTCTGCCCTCTTTTTTTTTTTTTTTTGGTCTATGTGTTTCTCCTCCTCAGCACTAGAGGGCAGTGCTGGCATGCTGAGCTCCCTGGGGGGTGCCCATCTAAGACCCTAGCCAACCTCCACCCCACCCCCCACCACCCTCAACTCCTACCCACCCCACCCCTGCACCAGCCTTGGCTATACTGGCATGGCAGCACTGCACATCTGGCAGCCTTAAGAGGCTAACGCTGAGTGCTATAATGCGATGAGCGGCCTAACGGCTCTGGCCTGCACACCTCCTCCTCCCAAACAAGGATTAGAGAGAGAGAGAGAGAGAGAGAGGCAAATTGTTAGTCCCTTCCCATAATTCCATTATTATTGTGTTTTATTAAAACATATTTTTCTCAAAATGACTACTCAACATACCTCTTGTAGCTATAAAAAGGGTTCTTCATAGGTTCTTCATTAAAGGCAATAGTTCATTACAGAACTATGACAACTACAAACTCAAAGAACCATTTCAATGATTAACCTCTTTGGGTTTGGGTTAAAGTCCCAGTAGATACTGAAAAATAAGTATGTAGTATATAAGTATTATGAGTATCTTAGCATGTAAGAAGCCTGGGGTTTTTAGGGGTTAAATGGTTCTTTGGATAGTTAAATCCTTATCTGTGATGGAGAACATGTTGTATGTTGTTCTTTAAAGAAATAGTTCTACACTGCAAGGAGTCCAGTATTGTCAAATCTTGGTACTATATGAAACCCTTATTGCCATGAGTGTATCCAGTAAGTACAGGAAGTAAATGGTGTGCTTTTACCCTGCTCCCTGCACTGTATGCATTGCATTGCACTGCATAAATTATAATACCCTATATGACTGTGCTTGTTACAGAATGACTATGATATAAAGTTAACTAAACATATACATTACAGTCTAAAATAAAAGATGACGCTTCATTTATTTCATTTCCAGTAATAACAGCCATTAAGTATATGCTATACATTTTTAGCATTAGGAAAAAAGCAGAAAAATATACATTTAAGAAGCCTCAACATGTAAATACAATATTATTCACTGTGTCCACCCTTCACCTTTATTACCGCTTATGTTCTTTTTGGGAGACTTGCTTTAACTTTTTCAAAGATGTCTTTTTCGTACTTTCAAAGTTCGGTCTTAGAAGTTGACTGCATTTTCTGCTTCTCACAGTCCAAGAAATTTGAAACACATTCAGGAACTCTGGACTGTGAGATGGCTTATCCATTATTCTGAAAACATCAGCAGTTTCTTTTGTGTTTTGCAAATTTTCTTCTTTTGTCTATTTTCTTTTCTCAGTAGTGGCTTTTAGATGGCTACACATCCTTTCAGACTCATAGTGTTGAGTTGTCTTCTCACCTTTAAATATTTTCAGATATAAAGCAAGATTGTTTTCTCCTCTCTGTGAAAGCTTTTGTAGCTTACAGTTTATCTTTTTTTGATAGCTTGGTAGCTTACCAGTTCTTTTGGTTGTTAAGAGTCCCATTTTTTCCTTCACCTTGAGAACTAACGTCCAGCACAATTTGATGCTTTCTCTTCCCAAACATACATGATTCAACACTACAGTTAATTACCAGGCTTATTTGATATGTTAGAGCATCATCACCAAACTGTACTGGGCAATTCCAGAACTGGAACTGATGACCCCTGATCTGTATTCTTCTTCCTTTGAAGCAAAGGCATATCAATTGGCATGGAAAACTGACGCACATTATATTTTTTACAGTCTGTTGTGATTCAAGATTTTTAGGATGTTACAGTACATGAATGGATGGATGTACCATCTGAGAGCTTTACAGATGTTTTGAAAAAGGGGGAAAGGCACCACGAAAATGCAGACAGTGCAACCCTGGCTGACCTATACATAAATCTCATATGTAGACAAGGGTTTGTCATGGTCCTTGTTATATCCCTTTTAATTCTTCCAAGGCTTGGCCAGCATAACTTGCTTTCGGCTTCTCTCATGCAGAAAGCCAAAAAAAAAAAAAAAATCTTACTGTCCAGCTGAAGCTTCCTTGTTCCAAGGTTCCATCTCATCATTGTGCAGTCTCCATGCCAACCTCCACTGTCTCCCTCTGTGTCCTGTGTGCTATGCTTGTTTCTGTTCAGCCAGGCTCTAGCAGCAGTGCCCCAGCTGTTGAGGGGCCTTGGAGCCTGCTGCCTGTCCTGGCACAAGGCTTCAGCACTGCATTCCCACAGTCCAAGGCGCTGCTTGGTAACATGGCAGGATGATACAGCCCAGGGTTTCATATTCATAACCCACAGCAGCGTGACCATGACTGGGCCATCAGTAGGCCCCATTACCCTTGCACCCAGAGAAGCAGACGACTGTCGGCTCATGTCCAGATGGGTCTAAGCCAAGCTGGCCCCTTTAGCAGGGCCTTAAAATCAGAGATTTTTTTATTGCCAGGGATGGACTTCCAAGTTGTTGTTAAGAAGGAGAAGAAAAGGAGAGTTGTTTATTGTTAGAGAGGCCAATTTTGTGACACTCAGAATATCCTTTCTTTTAATAGAAAGCCATATGAAACGTTAGTCGGGGATTGCAAGTGCCAAATGCTATGGATTTTAGAATTTTATGCTAAATTTCTTGGCAGTGAATCTTGGACTTTGTTATCCATACATAGGTGTTTATTCAATGCATTTCAAATATGGAAGGAGTTAGATACATGGTGTGTCTGCTAGTGTTTTGCCCATATGACAGTGAGTGATTGCAGAACAGGATCTGTGTTCACTCGTGCCACCACAACACTTCCCACAACAACTTGACAATACTGTTTTCCACACTTTGTTCCATGTTCAGGCCAGATCAAATGTAGCAGAAGATCCACAACGGGGCCTCTTTAAAACCCTGTCTTTGTGTATCTGCGTGTAGCTTGGCGGCCCAAGCAGGAACCCTGTGGGAAAAGTAGGCTATGCTCTCTATTGCCAGCTAAAACTTAGCTAGATCCTAACACGGCCATTTGGGGTTTTGGGTTGCCTTGCTCTCTCTGTGGTGATGGCTGTTGCTAAAACAGTCCAGCCAAATGAGGCAATTAATGTGAGATCCTCGGGTAACGTGTAGCCACAAGTAGGTGAAAGGCAGCAGGAGCCTCCAGACTTAGCCTGTCAGTCAGGCACTTGTGCATTGTTGGCCAGCTGGTTAGCAGCCCTGGCTAGCCGCAAGCTGGCTGTAGCTGTCTGTCTGGAGCAGCGGGGAGCTTTGACTACACAAGGCCAAAGAAAGAAAATCGGCAATCTTGAGCCTGAGACAAACCACTCTCACAGTCCCGATGATGTCATTTTATAGGCTCTTTAGCTTTTGATCCTGGCCTCTTTTTAAAGCCAGAGTGATCTTAGAGGCATTGTCGATACTTAACCTTTGAATTAGTCCTAATGTGTTTTATTATTTTACTGGGTCCTCTAAAGTATTTTTACTTTAGCCCCTGAAATGCGAAACGGGGGATTGAAGATGTGAAGATATGAGGGATTAGCTGCTGATGGGACATGTGTGGGTAAAATCGGAGGCCTGTAAAAATAGTACAATGAGACAAGTACTTTCTCTGTATGAGGTCTGGAACAATGAAGAATTATGAGGCTGGTGGAAAGAGCACAAATGTCCTGGAGACACCTGCAAGGCTATTCCAGTGTTGCCACTAACATATGGATCCTATCAGTCCATTTAGCACTCTTCTAACTTACGTGCACAGATGAAAATTTGCAGCTGATTGAATGTTTGCACAGAAGGAGTGTATCCTTTCATGCATTCTTGTCAACACTGGAATATATGAATTTGCTTATTTCAATTAATGAAATCTTACACATTTAGAAAAAAGTATTCCAATATGCTAGTTGGCCAGGGGGTATAAAGAGTGGCATACAAACTTGTCATTATAATGCGCTTGTTATTGGTTCACTCTTTCTCTATCTGTCTGGTCCACTCTCCTCCTGGACGGGGGCATGGAGACACAGCTGGACCCCAAGCGTTGCTTAGTCTTCAGCTGCAGTGCAGTGATCTAAGCCTGAGAGAAAGAGATCACGTTACACCAGGGCTAATCCTTCCAAAGCCTTTTGTGTTCTGCTGTTAAGGCTCTGGATATTATTCTGTCCGTAAGTGATTTTAATTGGTTGTCTCGTATGACACGCAGGCAGACGCGTGCCTTTGGCTAATGCTTTTCTGTCCAACGACCCATCTTTCTGTCTCCCTGCCTGTATGTCTGGGATGGCATAATAAGACAGTAATGACTTTGCAGGATGCTGGTCAGTAAGTGGGTGATCATGGGTTCAGGCCACTAATTGAAGCCTTATCCTGAGTCACTGTCTGGGGGTTTTGCTTGTCCCTGTTCATTGTCTGTTTTTTGGGCAGTAGACATTGTGGACAGAGATACCCCAGACCACCTCCAGGCTCCTAATTGAGTCCCAGCCTGCCATTCTCTAGCCGGCATTGTAATGGTCTCATCTCTGATTGCTTTGGATGTCTACAGTGCCAGGCCTTGCCAGTGGCCACTACCCAACTCTGTCCAGCACCCAGGGCTTTGTGTGGCAGTGTGCCTGGTATTGCTGTAGCAGACTGGTATTTACTTGGGCATCTTGAGTATGCTTTTGTAGCACATGGGGCTGGGCTTCACAATGGAATTGTGAACAACAAGAGCGAGTGTTTTACATGATGTATGAAGAGAAAAACTGTGGAACGAAAAATACAGTGACAAATTTGATTTACTTTCTTGATATATTTGGTAAAACCTGAGATACTGAGGTATTGAGTTTTTGGCACCACTGCTTGCTTCTTTTCCTGCTTGCATTACTTCTCTTTCAGTGGCTCTTTTCTTCTTTTTGTGGCAAGGAAAGCCAAAGCTGGCAAGCAAATGAAATGGAAATAAAAACAAAAACAAGAAAAAAACAAAAAAAAAACAAAACCAAGACCCAGCACATAACTGGGACAGCATATCCCAGTTTGGTGAGTGCTGGTAGAAACCACAGACATTAAAAATGCAGATTTTGTTGTTTCTTTACTCTCTTTCCCCACAATAAACGTCCTCTGAGTATTCTCTTGACATGCGTGCACCTGATGATTGTGGGAAGAGTTTAAGTGCTGGAAGCCACATGGGGGCTCATTAACAAAGTGATAGGCTGAAAGGGAAGTTACAGTGTGCTTGGAATGAGGTAGGGAGGAGAAGCTACAGGGAAAAGATGGGAGCAGCACTGGGCTATGTGCTCCATTGAGGATGGTGCCTCTGGAGCTCAGGAAGGGACCGCCCCACTTGCTCCCTCCCAAGGGGCAGGGCTCTTAATTTGGGCTCTCCTCCCTCTGAGTCCCCCTGAGTCAACCTTTGGCCCTGGAGGCCCCTTCGGAACTCCAGCTAACTCTGACTGCTTTACAGCCTCATCATTATGGTGATCATTCACTGAGTCCACCACTAACGAGAGACTGCAAAAAAAAAAAAAAAGAAAGAAAAAAATCTGCAGGAGAGCAGTTTTGAAAGAAAGCTAGGGGATAGATGGGGAACAGTGTAAGATTTCTCACTGCAGTAATTCCCTCACAAGTAGCAGCAGATAAATTCAGATCTCCATTGAATCAGTCTGGGATATAGCTTGGCAGATTGCAGGTTTTGATCATGTTCTTGATTATTTTGCTGGTTAGCACCAGAGCAGTCCTGCTAAATTGAGGCAAAAAGTCAGTACTGACTTTTTAACGTTAGGGGAATGGCAACAAGTGAAGAAACATATGTTTTTGTTGCATTAATTCAATGGCTGGAAGATAAATGGCATGCAGTAAAATAAAGAACAATTGGATGGATGGAAGTAGTTTGGGATAAAAGTCTAGAGAGCAGCTGTTTGAACAGCGGAGATAGAACAGCATGCGTTATGTAGTCTCCTGACTTCCTCTATGATTTCTGAAGATGCCAGTTCTTCCATTTCAAAGGGAATACTCAAATGGTTATATCAAGTTAAATCAAGACAAAGCTGCGGCATGACTTTTATACGCACTGTGTCACTTTCATCAGCGTTTGTGATATTTTGATCTCAACTAATATCAAGAATGTAAAAAACAAGGGAATACATGTCATTGTGCTTGTGATATAGTACAGACAGTTGACACTCATTAGGTCTGTGTTCCAAGGGGAAAGAAACGACATTAAGAATTGAAGATGTCCATTTAATGTCATTTTTTTCTTTCTTCGTAGCAAAATTATAGGCAGAACCATTTCAAAAAGTTCTATGGAACTCTGGTTCCCTGGGTGTCTGCAACATACCAGAATCACAGATGTCTTTTGCTGTCTACTCAAGTTCTTAGATATGTGTGCTAATAGTTAGCATGGTAGACGGTAGCATAGGAAACCTTTTAATTCCATGCTTCATAAAAACTGTCTTTTATAGGTACTGATGCACTTTCATGTCTTTTTTTTTTTGCATGGACCTTTAAAGTTTTATGAAGTGTCATTCCTTTCCACAATATGCTTTCTGTATTCCCTTCACAAAGTTGCTTCTGCCACACGCCAGTACCTATTCCTCCCTCATCCTCTACTAGACCAACACTGTCAGTTGTCATTATATCATTCATTCTGGACTTGGTTGCTCGCTTGCCGGCCTTGTTCAGGGAAGTCAGTTGCTTATTGGCACTGGAACAGTGGTGGCAGTTCCGTTTCTTTACTAGAGAGAATAGCCCTCAACAAACTTCTGCTCGGCTGGCTGAGAGGAGTGCTGAAGCTTCAGTACTTTGCCTTGTCTTCCTGTACTGTGTGAAAATCAGAGTGGTTAGCGAGGGGTAAGAAGACAGACAGAATAAATAACGGGGCTGCTCTTGAAAGCTCTCACTTGATGTCAGTGCTGTGTTAGTTCAGTGGCTCCTCTGCCTGGTCACATGGGGGGGTGTTCTTTGATGGAGGGGGGCGGCATGTGGGGTGTGCATCGGAAATCCGCCATTGTTCCAGTCCCTCCCTAGGATGCCCACCATCATCACCCCTGCTGTCGCTGCTTGGAGTGGGGAAGAACCTGGAGAGGTGGCTGAGGGGGGTTGCCCAGGGCCCAACGATCTGTCAAACAGGGTGTTTTAATAAAGGAGGCAGGGATAGGATGAGAGAGGGAGGGAGGAAATGAAGGCGAGAGAGAGAGGAACAAGATGGAAAGAGCCCAGGCTGGTGACGGAAAGAGAGAGATGGTGATGTACATGAGAGTTGACAGTTCTCTCCGGGTTTGTGTGATTAATTGGGATCAGGTCAGCTCTCCTGTGTCTGGACAGTAATCGTATGCAGTCTCATATGGCTATTTACATAGCCTCCCTCTGCTTCTTACACAAGAGGGAATAAAGCCCTGTAAAACACACACACACACACACACACACACACACACACACACACACACACACACACACACACACACACACACACACATTCACGCACACACTATTCACCTCCACAAATGTCACTTTCAGACTTTATCATCACTTTATTTATATTACTGTTATGAATAATAAAAATACAACCAGAAAAATAGCACTGTGACTACATTTTCCATGTTTAATTTGTAATCTATGTCGTTACTGCATTTTTATTTTTAGGCTGTGTTTGGATAGTGATCTTAAATAATACATCTATTTTTTTCCCATCTTACCCACTGCATTCTTTGTGGAAGATACCTGTAGTGCAAGGTATCTTTTGCAAGTGTTGGTGCTTAGAAGGTGGTTGTCACAGCTACACTAACTTTACATTTCACAAACTCTGTCTCAAAGCAAAAGCCCTTTCAGAAGATGGGATGGGTACCTAGACAATGGAGGTGCAGGTACAGAGGAAAACACGTGGAACAGTGAATAATTTATAACAGGGAGAATCTAAAGGAAAAAGCACGCAGAGCAGGAGAGTAAGTAGGAGATGTAGGCAGTGGTGACATATCAAGCGACAATAAAGATATTGAGAGTGTAGAAGGAGAAAAGTCTACTGTGAGAAGTGGAGCTGCGGCTTTTCTGCAGCTGTCGAGAAGCAAGGCCACTTTTGAAAACCGCTGGTTCTGTGACTTGTTTACGAGATGCTCTTCAGCCCAAACAGCGAGGAACTCGGCTCTGCATCAATGCGAGATGCCATCTTTTATTACTAGTCGGGCTTGTGTGGGGATGCGCTTCACTAGAGTGCTATAGCAAGAGTTCGGGGACCAGTTAATTATAAGAAAGTGAGCATGTTTAGGCCCAGTACGGAGGCATCATATCAAGGATATGGCTTTTTTTGCATTTTTACTGGTGGTATGCACATGCACAAATGGTTCCACTCATACAATGCATTTGACCTGGTAACAAAATGCATCTTACACTTGCTGTTCATGCTACATTTTCTGATCTGGTACTTGAAAAATGCCTCACTTAATATGCCTTGAACACTTCGTTCAAACCTCAGTTCAATAAGCACCACTGGTGCTCTAGAATTGGCTTTAAGTTTAAAATCATTGCAGAAAATCATTGCAGAAAAATACAGTTTGCACATTTCACAATCCTAGACATTCATCTATCTCTCTACTGAAGTGGCAAGCCATGTTTATTTAAGCTGGGCTTTCAGTTCAGGCAATGTTGTCAAAAATTGAGAAAGAGAAGGTTAACACAGGTTTGCATGAACTTTTGGCTTAAAGATTAAATATAGATATTTAAAGTTTATAGAGGACGCAGCTTTGTCATGTGTTTGAAGCTTGTAACAGATATTCACATTCATTTTACCTTATATGTAATAGTTTTAAAGTGACTCATTCAATAAGGGGTCTGGCATAGAGATGCTGCTTGTGTTGTCATTTCTTACAACCTGAAACCAGGTAAGACTACTCATATTATTAACAGTCAGTGACATATCTAAGACTTGTAGAAGACCTAGATCGATGTTTTTTCTCACAAAATTTGTCCCACCCATCATAAATCATAAAGTGGTTGATTGATTCCTCTGTTACTTTCAAATTATGTTGGCAATCTCAGTCCAGCTCCTGATGGCTTAAATAATGTGAAAGTTCACTTTTTATAGTTTAAATACTGTAACGATGTTCCTAAAAACTATTAGGCCTTCCCTAATAACCTAGAAGACCCCGAGAGCTCCCATCTACTTGATTGTCTTGTCTTGTGACTATATTGTAATCATAGTTGGACTTTGACTGTAGTTTTGATCACTGTGAACAGGAAACCTATGTTGTCATTGTAAAAGAAGATTCAGTTTTTGAATCCTGACATTTGTGTTTTTGTATACATATTGTATTGTCTTAGCAAAGCCATTGTGTCATTTAACTCTATCTATGTATATGGTATGACAAAGCTCTGCTTGAAGGCAATTTTTTGAGCACTTAGGTTGCTGTTTGGATGTCTGTGTCTTGTCATCCAGCAGTGGTGTTAGGCTCCATAAAACTAGCTATCCCTCGATATTCAACCAAAATAGACTATATTCAAAGCCCATGTTTATGTGTTTGGTTAAAGGTGGCCAAAGCAACTCAAGCAGGTGAGGCAGACGTTTGTCTGGTGCTCGGACCCTAGAGAGCTGAGACGGCAGACAGATGCCCTGATGCCCAGCCAGTCCCTGACCTGCCAGTCCGCCTCTATTATTGGCTCTGGCAATGACGGCTGTGACACACAGAAGAAAAAAAAGAAAGAAAGAAAGAAAGAAAGAAACTGTCCGCGCCGAAATCCGTCACTTCCTTGCCACTTTCATCCCCCGCGCTCTTCAAAACGTGACATGTGTCACGCATAAGAAGCTTAGAGCCGCCGTGGTTCCCTTCCATCTGACGCTTTGATGGTGATTTCGCCCGAGGCGTTTGTCACACATAACTTACTCTGATAACAATGAGAACTGGTGCACAGTGGGAAAGGGGGGAGAAAGAGAGTGTGTAAGTATGCAGATATTGTAAAATCCTTACAATCACCATAGGAGCAGGAATCAAAGTGGAAGGAGAAATGGGGGGAAGCGCGTATCACAGGCTTGTCATCTTTCCTCTTGTTCGTCTAGTGACTTTGGCGACTGCCTCTGGTCTTACAAATTTTGGCTGCTCTTGGGTTCTGAGGAAGAGAGCGGGATATTGGAGACAGAGAGGTTTGACCCAGCCCTTGTGATCTGCTGGCAGCTTGATATCTAGATGAAGTAGTGCATATAAGGATGAAGGTGGCTCCTCACATAGGACACCATTAACGTAGGTAGTATAGGGTGAAGGTTGCTTACGGCACCTATTAATGGTGTTGCAGTCTGAGGAAGCATCTTCACCCTGTAGTACAACCCTAACTGAAATGGATTACATTGGGTACAGCCCATGTCATCTAACATAAGCAGACCATTTAAAGTTCTCAGTTTGAGAGAGTATCTTATACTTAGGCTTGAACAACTATTCTGTCTGTGGTTTCAACACTAAGTCTGTCAAACCTGGGTTTGGGTGTGTGTGTGTGTTTGTGTTAGTTTTGTTCTAAAACATGTTAATAAACCCTACATCAATATATACTTGCTCTCTCTACTATAACTAATAGATGCTAGGTTGATATGGTGAACATATATTAGGATTGTTTTGCTGAATGCGATAGCAAAGGGCCTGTTTAGTCGTTCATTACAAATGACCATTTAGCATTTCCTCATTTTTATCTGTATTTGTTACTGGAATCTCTCATGCTCCTTTTGTGAATTACATCTTCTAGTTGTTAACCATGACTATTAAAGCTAGTCCTTTACTTTGATTCATAACTGTCAAAACTGAGGGAAAAACAAGGAAAAAACACCTCTGTGAGGTGTATCAATTTATGATATAATAATTTCTGCACCCAATATGATTGAGGTGATAAATTAGCATTATGTTAATGACTATTCCAGTTACATATACTAGATTAGATTAAGTGACCCTTATTAGTCCCACAATGGGGAAATTTCACCTCCAATGGCAATTTAACCCTGTCCATGCATTGAAACACCACATACACACGAGCGAAGACACACACTAGGTGGCAGTGATCACACTTGCCCAGAGCGGTGGGCAGCCCTATCTGCAGCACCCAGGGATTAGGTGCCTTACTCATGGGCACCTCAGTCACAAACTGTCAGTTCAGAGGATCAAACCAGCAACATTGCAAGTGCAAGGCTGGTTCCTTAACCTCCAGCCCACGACTGCCCACAGAGACTGGTATACTTGAATGTTGTAAAGGACATTGCATATTTTATTTGAAACTTGCATCAAACATATTAACATATTTTACATAGTAGCAATTTTATAGTGACTCCTTCAGTAAAGAGCACTGGCACAGAGCTGCCACTATTTTAACAACATGATTTGTAACAACAGAAAACCTGTTTCGGCTACTGGTAGTATTCACAGTCAGTGATACCTTATTGGGAATAAAAAAGGGTCTGTAAGATTAAGATTGATTTTACTGTTACCTACTTGTACTTAGTTATAATGTTAATGGTTAATCTGATAGATTACGTCTAGCTTGTGAAGTCTACCTAGACATCACAGAGGTAAAAAATGATTTGGTCATTTTCTGTTGGACATTTAAAAACCTGAAATAATGAAGTATCACATACAAAACTTGCATGATGACTACATTGCATAAAAACGAACATATGTTTTTTCTGATGCTATTCCTTATGCCTTCCTTCAAGGCCTAGGAAGGATTGTTCCCTGCTGCCATACACACATGCACACACCCAAAGGTGCTGACAGTGACCTTCACTGCCTTCAACCTAACCGACACTATTCAAAGAGCTGCATTATGCTATTGTTGCTTATTTTTGCTTGTTGTATTACACTGTGAATTTAAGAACTCTTAGCATTCCTCCTGATAGGTTGTGAGCTAAAACCTCAAGAAGTACAGAGGGCATATGTTCTTTGGTATTCCTCTCATCATATCAGAAGATCTGGAAGCAAAGAGAACACATCAGAAAGGAATGTGTTGAGACAACTTTCACACATTTCCAAGACAGCAATGAGATATGTATTATATCTAAAACAGCCAAAGGTTTTCTAACTGTTAAATTATTGAATAATATTGAAAGTACAAAAGAAGCACACCAGTAACCACAATGCATACAGTGAATATTTTCTTTTTGATGACTTTATTTCTATTTTTTTTTCCTCATTCCTGCCATGGAATGTACATACTATCATTATTTTCTTTAATTGATGATAATATGCACCTACATGCTTCTACTAGCATTGCAGGGACAATTTGTAGAGTACTGTTTTTATATGGTTTCTGGTTTTCTTCATTTAAGGCCTAGCTCCCTCTCTCCCTTTCTCCCTCACTATCTTGGTATGTGTGTTTAGAGAGGTGTGCCTTGTACTCTAAGCGCCACGAGTCACAACTGTCATTAAACAAGCAACTTTGCCTGCTTTTCTGTCCGATTTTCTTTTTTAGTCATTATTCTTCACCACATTCTGCAGAAGAAAGACATGATACAGTGGAAAAACATCATAAAGAAAAAATGTAAGAGACTTTTATCAGACAGCAACAGAGAGACAGAGAGAGGGAGCATTAACCAAAGGCATAAATGTTGACACATTGAAGAAGCAAACACTGGAGTAGCAATGTTGTTTCACAGTTATATGCAGAGTTTCTTTGGTAGAGGCAAACATAGATCATCTAGAAGAGACAACTGTTTAATTTACAGTTGATACGGTGTAACTGCACCAAGAAGAAAGCAAAATAAATAAATAAGCAGTTTTAAAAACTAGTGTGACCATGTGTTATATGACAAGTAATGCTAAGCTAAAATGAGGACAGCAGTCAGTATTATTTCTATGAAATACAATATGGAAATCCACAGCCTGAATGACAGCCCTCCTGCAGAGCAATACACTCTGCGCTCTATTCTGAGCAGCTAATCAAGTTCACTGAAAGTCCACGAGAAGGCTGGAGCTCCTTTCAAACCCTGCATTGAGCTGCATGATGAAAGGGTGGCCAGTAGCCACTTTAATTTGTGAAGCGTGCTGGATGACAGATATATCAGTCAAACACATCTGCGGAGGTACAACAAACATGGCGAGAGGAACAGAGCAGAGAATGGAAAGAGCTGGGGAGTAATTGACAGACTCAGGGAGAGAGATGGAGACACAGAAGAGAAGGAATAAAGAGGCCGTGCCTGAGCAGCAGAACTGTCTGTTTCCTCTGGACTCATTACAGCAGTGTACTGCGTCGTTCAGGCCCGAAAACCTGTCAGTATACTTAAAGTGATGTTTCAGACAACAATCAAAGTTATACAATTTTCTCCTTACCTGAAATGCCGCTGATCAGTTCAGACATCTTTGGTGTCTACAAGGCTAATGTATCTAACAAGTAATGGAAGTTTACCATCATGCAAACAACATGCCTAAGCCATCAACCCACATCAGTGCCTCAAAAGAGTGGCCAGTGGATTGTATTGTGTGTGAATGTAGAGGGTTGAAATGTAACAGAATACAAGAAGTTGAAAACATATATTCAGAATACAGAAATGAAGCATCTGTAGTCAGTTCAATGCAGTTGTCAGAATTCAGTTATATTTAAATTCTACTTATTGAATCTACTGCACAGAGAGCAAAAAAGGTGAATAATTTAGGACGTTTCGCAACATATATAAAATCAGAAGTGTGAGACCTGGATGTTTTCCTCAACATTTCCTCGATATGGATGATTTTTTATGTCTAGCAGTCCAAAAAAAAAAGTCAACCATTTCTCACACTGCACAAAACCAAGAAGTCGACTCTTTGTTTGCTTTATTTTCCTTCTGTTTGCGTTATTGTAGTGCACTGCTCACTGGTTTACCTACAAAGAGTACTGGATAAACCTACAGCTTGTAAGAACACGGAATTGTTCCCGTATGGGCAGACCTTCGCTGCTTTCCTGTTCAATACAGAATATACTTTTAACTTCTTTTATTTGCTTTATTTTATTTGTCAGCTAATATTGTGAACCATTTTCACAGTAACTGTAAAATCCCTTTTCCATGTGTTTCAGAGGTTATTCAGTCCAGGATTATACTTTTTTTTTCCTATCAGTAAAATAGACAAATACTTTATAAGTTTTAAAAAACTGGACACATACTTTTTTCATCTCCATAGGTGAGTAAGTAGGTTTCTCTCTCAAGAGGCCACCCAGGTGCTAGTTCAGTCTCTTGTCATCTCAAGGCTTGACTACAGCAACTTGCCTTTGGCTGATCTTCCTATGCAGGCCATCAGAGCCCTACAACTCATTCAGAATGTAGCACCAGAAGTTCACACATGCCACTCCACTGCTGTGCTCCCTTCACTGGCTTCCTGTAGCTGCATGCACCAGATTTAAAACCCTGATGCTTGCCTACAAAGCCAAAAATGGACCAGCCCCTTCCTACCTAATGGCAATGGTCAAAACTCGAATTGTGCCTCGAGCCCTTCAAGCTTCAAGTACAGCTCGGCTTGACCTGCCACCCTTCAAGATACGTGGATGACAGCATCAGGACTTTTCGATATTAGGTCGTTTTAAGGCTGTTATGGAGCTGCATCTTCTTTTATGTCAGAATGTTTAACAGGAAATGCTCCCCAATACTGACACACAGGATTACTTTTTGTTCCAAGAACAAATGCAGGAGAAATGTATGTCTGGAAGCTCATCATAAAGTTTCAGATTATGAACAAGGCACTGAAACTGCCTGTGCTATTTTTACAAAATGGGATTTTGTCAGCATTTATGCTTTTTCGTGGGGAGATGAGGATATCTTTGTGAGGATGTCTTTGTCAGCTGAAGTGGACATTATGTCTATTTTGTTTGTTTGTATGTTTTCTTGTGGGGCATAAACCTGAATAACATGGCAAAATGATCAAACAATTGTACCTTGCAAACATCTTTTTTGGTCATTTCAGGGCCTGAAAACTGAACTTTACCTATTTATTACTCCAGGTTCAGAGAGCTGCCATGAGCCGGTGGGTGCATTTACAATATATGTGTTATGTGAACTTACAGATACAGAGTGTCTAAATGTTTGCAGGTTATGTGATGGGGACATTTATAATATGTGTATGTGTGTGTATGCGTGTACATATTTACAGGGCATGTGTCAAGTGTACATATTTGTTGGGTGTATACTGAATGTACACAGTGTAATGGGGGTAAACATATTGTGTGGAACTGGGTGTACTGTGTAAATGGCTGTCCGTGTGTTTTTTTGAGTTATTGCATTGTCTTCTCACAGTGGAAGACATTTGGGCGTCTGGATGGACATTTATGAATGTTTTCAGATCTAAAGTAAGAGTGGAGATTTTCTCCTGTCTCGCTAAGATTTAAGCTTTAAGTACTGTTTATGTAATGGAGACAGTTTTTGTGGCCTACCAGGGCTTGCTACCTACCACGGCCTACCACGGTTGTTAGGAGTCTCATTTTCTCCTTGTACTTTATGGCTATTTTGACTGGAATGGACAAGACTTTTGCACTGTGTATTTAAAGGCTGTATGTTTGGTGCCCGCATTATTATTAGGGGTACATGAGGTAACTTTAGAACAGGGGAGCCATGTCTGTGGAGGGCGAAGGACAAAAAGACAAAATTAGATCAACACAGGTGATACATAGGTTTTGAATTTGATTTAAAAATACAATTTTACAATTTTTACAATTATAGATAAATGTCATATATTTTATACATAGTGTAAAAAAATATGTTTGTTCTCTCATCGGGGGAGGTTTAAGGTAACTTTCTTGCAGTCAAATCAATTATCCTCATGGATAGTTAGCCTCACTTTTGGTAGGCGTGCTTTAGATAATTAGACATTCATTAGTTAATGAGACCACTGGCTATGGCAGAGATCATTAGTCAGAGATAAATCATTTAAAGTCAAATTCCCAAGTTATGGATGTGGGATATTACATCAGAAACATATCATTGAACAATAAGAATACTTTTTCCATGATTTTCAAAGCTTATTAAACATGAAAAGCCTCATGTTCTGAAACCAGTATTTGCTGGCCATGATCTTTGGGCCCTCAGGTGGCACTCCATTAAAAACAGACATGATTCTGTAGTGGAAATCATTGCATGGGCTCAGAAACACTTCTGAAAGCCACTGTCTGTGAAAACAGTTCATCACTGCATCCACAAATGCTGTTAAAGCTCTAAAACACAAAGAAGAAACCAAATATAAACAGGATCCTGAAATGTTAAACTGACCTGCCTGCAGTCCAGACCGGTCACCACTGAGAACATCTGGTGCATTATGAAATGAAAAATATGACAAATGAGCCCCTGAAACTGACGAGCAGCTGAAATCCTGTATGAAACAAGAACAGAAAACATGTCACCTTCAGAACTGCAGCAGCATCTCCTCAGTACCCAAACGCTTACAGAGTGCTGTTAAAGAAAAGGTGATGAAACACAGCGGTAAACAGGCCCTCGTCCCAACTTTTTTGGAATGTGTTGTTGGCATAAAATCCAAAATGATTGTTTCAAAAAACCATCAAATTTCTCAGTTTCAACATTTGATCTGTTGTCTTTGTAGTATTTTCCTTTTAAAATATGGTTTACATGATTTGCATATCATTGTATCCTATCCTATATACACATTCTGCAGAGCATCCCAACTTTTTCGGAAATTAGGTTGTAATTATTCCTTTCATTTTGCTACATTTGTAAGCTTTCCTTAATGTAATTGAATATGTAGCCTCTTTATTTTTATTTTTGTATATGTAGCCTCTTTATTAATAATTCTGTTATAAGACCAACCACAACACTTCTGCCATCTGTATGTATAATGTCTCATTGTTGAGCTGCTAGCAAGCAATAAGGGGTGGAAGGGGAGGAGTGAGAACCTATTCCTCTAAAAACAATTCACCTCTTCAATGAATCAACTGCAGATTTCTTGATATAAAAAAAGTCATGTACTAGCACAGTAAAACTACAGAAAAAAAGTATGTGTCCAGTTTTTTAAAACTTATAAAGTATTTGTCTATTTTACTGATAGGAAAAAAAAGCATAATCGTGTACTGAATAACCTCTGAAACACATGGAAAAGGGATTTTACAGTTACTGTGAAAATGGGTATTTTTTAAAGCAAGTTATGAAATTAGATTAGATTAGATTAGATCTACACTCAATTTACATTTCATCCATTTAAATTAATACCAATAAATAAAAGTGCCAAAAGATGTTTTTTTTTCATTCTATTTCATTGAGATACATAAGATTATGGAAATAAAATGGCCCCATGCTTTTGTTATTGCTCAGCGATCTAACTTCTAACTTTTTATTTCTACTTTGCCTTTGTTCATTTGTAAACCAGAAAGCAGTATGTATCATGTTGCTTTTACAAGTCAATACCAATTGTTTCTCACCTTTTGGCTTCCACAGATGACGATAGGATTCCTTTTGAAGCCAGAGTATCGTGTCCACTGACTGGGCTTTTGTTGAAGATGAAACAGATTATGTATGTTGAGCATCGTGCTTGTGTACACACTGGGAATAACACACCTTCATACAAGACTCTAGATACTGCCTACATGTGGATTATTCTCTTTGCACATCTCGTGATTTTGTCCGTGTTGCTTGGCCCTGATTTTCGAGAAGTGTGTCGGGATTAAACTTTCATTCTTCACAAACATGTCATGCCCCCGTAGGTTTCAGTCAAGCACTTCAAAAGAATGTCGCTAGATTTTTTTTTTTAACAGAAAGTGTATGTTTGATCTAAAGTGTTTTTACAAAGTTTGTTCAAAGTGTTCATCGTGTTATTATGATGAAATTATTGAATAATGAAGAAGCAAAGCCATGCATTTTTTAGGGAGAACCTAATGCATCTACTCTTGCCTAAGCACGGTCATAAAAACATTATTTTCTGCTTTAAAAGTATTTACCTTGGAAAAGTTGGCAACACTTTTTTTTCCTTGATAACTGATAACTGCCTTTGTACTGTTGTTTGTGCACTACTGGATTTCTAATGTATGGCCCATATGTGCTCTACCTGCAACCTTTCTAAAACATGGTTGGCATTGGTAGTGTTTGCCCTGTAACTTCAAAAAGCAACTATAGCTGCTAAATTACCCCAGAGACTTCATGAATTTACAGAATACAAAAGTTACCTAATGCTTTACTGTTATCAGTTAACAGTTACAAGAAAATGACCGAACTCAAGACTCCATGTTTACAATTTATTCACAATATTTTCTAGACATTTTTAAAAGACTACAAAAGGCCTTGCATGGATTTCCGAAGGCCTCTGCTTCATCACTGAATTTTAAGTTTGAGACGATGTCAGTTAGGCACATTACAGTGTCAGTATTGGCTGTTTCGATCAAGACCCTGCCGCTATGAGAGCTCCGATCTTTACACACAGAAGCTGAGTTTCCAGGTGGGATGAAAAGTGCTTTTGTTAAAGCATACTATCCAGTAAAAGTTGAGATTATTTTATGCATAAAGCACTCCTGACAGCCTCTCAGACTCCGATTGAAGCACAGCATCTGGGCTTTGTAAGTAAACGCTGATCTTTGCTCCATTAAAACAGCATGTATTTGAATCTCCATTAACTCACATTGAAGCCCAGATTCAGCAGGGCTCTGTGTGATGGGCTTCCACTGGCTTCTACAAACACATTCTTGCAGGCTACCACTCATATTAAATAATCAAACAGTGCCAGACTGCAATGATTTAAGGTAGATATTTTACAATTTGTGATCTAAAATACTGAATCTCAGTATGAGTTACAAGGGATACAGACACACTGTTGACCATTTCAGGGATATGTTATGATAAACTTTTAGGGAAAACCATGCTTCCCATGTAATCTTAATGCAACCACCACTGATTCAAATAAAGAAAGTAGTTTTAGTAGTGACAATTTTAGCTAATTCAAAAATGCTAGCCAGTACATGACTAGTGACATGACTAAACACAGGTTTGAACAGTTATACAAACAAAAAATTGTTTTCATTAAAACACAAAAGGTTATATTACACATTGATTTTAAGACTTTGGGACACATTTACCTCAAAGAAATGGGATATAACTGCTCATCCTGTAGTCATGGGAGACAGGAGTGAAGTCTCACTTCCTGCTCTAAAATGCAGAGGTTGTGTTTTGTTAGTGACATGAAATCATGGGACAGCGTTTTGGAACAAAGTATACATATTATATACATCACTTTAGTTCAAGGGCACTTATATACATACTATGTCATTCATATCACAGAACATGTCATCTTGCAATTACTGGCATGAGCTGTTGATAAACACTCAGGCTTTACTTATTCAGTTACTGGTACTCATTGTTTGTGGTTGTGTTATGAGGTGGCATTGTAAGAAGCCTTTCAATAAATGGTAACTTCTTCTTTCGGCTGCTCCCTTTAGGGGTCGCCACAGTGGATCATCTGCCTCCATCTTGCCCTATCCATTGCCTCCTCTACTTTCAATAAATGGTAACAAATTACCTAAACCCTGCTAAACAACATTGACCTAACCATGTCATAAACATGTAATGGATGAAAGGTGTCATGACATGTTATAGCAGATTTTGTTCTGTAATATAACAGTAATTGTTATGACAGATGCAATAATGTGTGGTTTCTTAACAGTTTATGTCACATGCTGCTTTTTGAAAAGCATACTTTGGTTAGCCATCATATTAGATTACTTAACATTATCTGTCTCCATGGCTAATTAGAGTATGTTTAGCAAATCAACATATGTCAAAACCTGCATGACATCCAACATTTTGGCATCCGTCATATGCAATGTTTGTCATCCCTCATGTTAGAATGTAACTTAATTCAGTAACAATTTCCTTGAGCCCTGCTACATAACATTGACATAACCATGACATAAACATGGCACAGCAGATGTCATATGATGTCATGAGTTGTGATTTATTGAACACTATCTGTCGTGACAACTCATGACGTCATATGACATCTACCGTGAAATGTTAATAGCATGGTTCTGTCCATGTTACATAGCAGAGGTCACATAAAAAGTGTTGCTAAATGAAGTGTTACCATAAAATCATGCCTCTAATAAGAGTTTGTATTGCAGAATATAATTCATATCACAATTATTACATTATAGACAACATGGCTTGAAAAAGTGCCTGTTGGGTCCATCATTAAAAACTGGCATTAAGCCTAAGGCGACAGAATCAGAGTATCTGTCTGTGACTCTGTAGCTCTAACGTATGAATACACACACACATACACATATAACACACAAACCAGTTCCCACTTCTGCATAGCACCTCTTACACTCTCAGTAACTTAGATCTTCAGACATTGGCTGGCGCTGAGGCAACATCCACCAAGGCCCTGTGTCCCTGCCTCCTCTTCTCTCAGATGGTTTTGGTGCATGTGTGTGTGTGTGTGCGTGTGTGTGTGTGTGTGTGTGTGTGTGTGTGTGTGTGTGTGTAGCACTGAAGATAGGCAGCGGTTTCAGAACTCCATCTGCTCCCTGCCTGCCTCTCATCCGGGAATACTCGCCCGGAATTTTAACAGATTCCATCTCCCTCTCCCCTTGGTTCAGATGTGAACTTAATTCAGAACTATGCGTAGTCGTGTGCTAGTGGTAGGCTATGGAAATGTTTCTGACAGCATTAGTGCATGTGGCACTACTTCTGTGGGTTTTCCAAGAAGTATCAGACAAGTTTCCTCGTAACATAGTTAGACTTTTTTGTGTGAGTGTCAATACTCTAATTTTAGGGATGTTGTTGGCTAATGAAGTATTAAAGGCGCCGGGAAGTGTTGCGTTGTGCTAAATCAGAGATCCACTTCTTAGAGAATCAAAAAAGGCCTCAGATAATGAGGAGACGGAACAAGCAGGATGTGATTTCCCCTCGAGATTGATTGATGTGCATAAAAGAGTAATGGCATCCTAATATCGAGCCTGTTAATTTTTCAGCGGACCTGATGAAGTGAATTTTTTGACTGATGTTTCCTGAAAATGGCGACACATGTCCTCTCTTAATCCCCCCCTCCACACTGCCACAAGCAGATGTGTCGCTTGATGTACCCGTCAAATGGAACCGTGCCACTTAATAAAATATTGCTCCTTCTTTGACAGCCTGCTTTAATTGAGTCCCTTGTCAGTTTTATCAAACTGCGTGTTATCGTCATTTGAGATGGTTCCCTTCTTTCTGTCTCTCTCTCTTCCTTCTCTCTCTCATGCTCTTACGTGCTCTCTTAAGGAATAGGCTAGCAGGCAGCGCCTTAGCAACTTTGTTTAAGAAAGAGAGAGAAAGAGAGGGGAGCGCTCCACCGAGGCGGGCTTGTCATTTGGATCCATAATTCAGACTCATAATTTTAATTTCCCTCTGTTCTTTCAAAGAGGAGGTTGGAGGAGAGGAGGCAGACTGGTCGTTAGCGGGCTAACGGCATAGTGGATTAGCGGAGGTGTAGCCTCGTGCACATGAGAGACATGGAAATGTGCCGAGAAGAAAAGTGACAACATCTGAGGTTACATGAGGGACGGAGGCTCCGTCTGCCAAGCAGGAACACAGCAAAACATGCGGCGAGTTGTTTACAAAAGGGGAAAAAATAGTTATGACTAGCCAAACATAGACTGAGGACATGCTAGGCTACAAGACAGGGTGTGAACTTTAAACATAGTTTTTTGCTAGCGTTCGCTCTCTGTTTTTCTCTCTCTCTCTTACACACACACACACACACAATTCCTCCTCTCTGACACACACACACACACACACACTCACACACACACACACATAAAAACGCATGCTGGTGTTCATGAATAAGTTATGCGGTGCAGGGGAGTGACACAGGAAGCGGTGTAGTCAGGACAACCTGGAGTCACAGCTGAGGTGTCTGTGCTGAGCTGGACATCATGGATGTAACTACTGGTGGAGGACTGGTTTATGTCTTGACTTCTTTTGAAATCTTTTTTATCTTTTTTAACTGACTCACAAGCCCCACGGAATCAAATCAAGCAGTATAAACTACTAGGCCTTTTATAAAACGCAGCCCTGTTTCTTGTTATAAGTGGTTGCTTGGGGCCCCCAAGCCACTAAGGACTCCATGACTATAGTGCCATTCTTTTGTATTGGCAGAAAAATGTATGTCTCATTTGAGCTGGATTAGGTTGACCTGTAGAGTGGCTGTATTAGAGATTAAAGAGATCTGTAATTTTAACCCAGTACTAATCAGCAATGTCTGAAGCTTCTATCATCCTGCTATATTATAAAAACAGGACTAAAGTTCCTTTTTCAACCTTGCATTAAAAATACATAGGGGCCCCACATAGGATGTCACTTAGGGCCCCTTAATGTTCAGAAACGGTCCTGATGAGCCCATAACAATAAATAACGTAAGAATAAGAATAAGTAAGAATAAGGCAGAATGTGCTTACATTTCTCTCTCTCTCTCTTTCTGTTACATGTTAATTCAGGCTCAACATCTTTGTATAGGCTTAAGGGGGAAATGAGAATAAAAAAGTTATTTCACTGAGGAAATAAGAGGTTTTTACATCTGACAGCGATGATATGGAGGTGATGAGAATGAAATTGACTTGACTAATCTTCATAATCTTGCACTATGGAATCAACTTAACTACCAGCTGTGCAAGTGGGGCAAGCGCACTGAAGACCATAGCCATGACCAGACCCTCATGTTTTTATATGGACTCATTATATCACTACTTATGCACTACATTACTTCAATCATTCACCTACAGTAGAGCACTAACTTGGTGAAGACATAAGCTTAGCAGGTAAATAAGTAAATTAATTTGTCATTTTACATTCTCATTGAAGGCTATTTTAATCTTTTTTCCCCCATAAGATTCTAGTTATACCACTGCCATGCATT
This sequence comes from Pygocentrus nattereri, assembly GCF_015220715.1. NCBI lineage: Eukaryota > Metazoa > Chordata > Actinopteri > Characiformes > Serrasalmidae > Pygocentrus > Pygocentrus nattereri. The sequence continues at coordinate 13,450,640 of NC_051235.1, forward strand.
ACTTTTATGAAAATGACAGTGAATCAGTGAATCGAAAAATATTGAAAGAATCAGTGAAGAATCAGTGAAGAAATTTCACTAGTCTGCTTTGGGTAAAACTAAGGCAGCTTCACACGGCAACCATTGCCTGGGTGTCGCCACACTCTCTGATTGGTTGCTCACAAGCACATCCTTGCTACTGTTCCACCATCCCCCTGGAGACTCCCAAGTCCCGCCCCTTCCTTTGAAGTCACAGGAAACTCTCACAGCAGTGGGATGTTTTGATGTCAGTCGCACTTTTGCTCATCTTGCCTTCTTTACTCACTCTCTCTCTCTCTCTCTCTCTCTCTCTCTCTCTCTGTAAAGCCGAGGTTCTGGTGGCTGCTGGATTCTGACGCGCCACTGTACACCCCAGCACTGCATTTGATCATTAATTTATCACAGTTCCAGCAGTTTGTTTGACAGGTGGAGGAACTTTCATCTTGAGGCTTTGTGGCTAGCGTATGCTCTCTCTCTCTCTCTCTCTCTCTCTCTCTCTCTCTCTCTCTCTCTGTTCCACCTCTCCAGGTTGTATTGATTCATGCTCCTTTTTCACTAATATTAGCATGTACAGGTGTAATGAGGGGGCTGGCTCACTCAGCATGCTGGTTTATTGATGATGTCAGTTTAACACATGCAGATTGCCATCGCCAGGGACGGGAGCAAGGCTGGGAGCAGGGAGTTTCTCTTACGCTTTTGTCACCGTTTTATCCAAAGTTACTCCACTGCTGTCTCTCTGTTTGACCCTGAAATCTTTTCTTTATTGGCATTGATGCTTTTGGTAATATGCTTGTATATATGTTGCACAGTTGCAGAGAATAATAGGAATAGTACATCAAAGAACACATATTAAAAGAAGTTTAATACACTTTTCCTTTGAGACATTATACAGTTTCTCTTCAGTGTTTTTGTTGTGTCTTCTACTATTTTATGGGTACTGATAGCTGCTGTTAGTGATGGCTGAGCTGCACTCTTAAAAAGAAGATTAGCTTGTATAGTTTTGGGAAAAAACATTTGCTTGCTGGAGAGCAGCAGTTCTCAAACTGGTTATCAGGAACTCCAGGCAGCCTACATTTTCCCTCTGTTGTAGGAGGAACCATGTGACCATGTGAGGGGCCCCTGAGGACCAGTTTAAGAATCTCTGTGAGCAAGTATATAGGAGTTTTTTGGTAACTGTGTTTTAACTTCTGTGTTGTAACTGGTGGTTGGTTAGTGTAGTGGTTAACACCTTTGCCTTTCACACTGTAGACTGGGGTTCAATCCCCCACCAGGGCAAGCACCCTACACTATACCAATAAGAGTCCTTGAGCAAGACTCCTAACACTACCTTGGCCTTCCTGTGTAAAATTTACAAATTGTAAGTCGCTCTGGATAAGCATGTCAGCCAAATGCCATAAATGTAACTGGGTGTATTAAAAAGTTAATCCTGCTAGGAAAAACACCATAGTCCCAATACCATTTCTTTTTACTTTTGTTTTCCAGTGTCACCTCACCCCTTGGAAGTGTGTTACAATGCTTAGTGGTTAAAATCTTCCCCTACGAAAAGGGACAACCTTCAAATAAAAAGAACATTACTTCATTAACAGGCTACTAGCGGTGTTAAGTTCAGCAACCTTGCTGCTGGGCATTAGTTAAATTTAAGATGTCATATTCTTTCAAAGGGGGGAGGGGAATAAAACATTATTTATTATATTTTGGTGATATGATGCCGAAGTCAGCTATTTGCTAGCTTCTTGTTCAAATGTTCCTGATCCGCCTGAGGCACCAGAATGTAACTGCTGCTCTCTTTAAGTGAAAAGGGAAATTAGCCAGCTAGCAACTGAGAAATTAGCATACTACTGAGGATTTTTTATGCTTGTTGTGAAGAAAAAGACCATAAACATTGAAATGACATTAGACTAAGACAATACAATGGCTATCATAACGGAGAAAATGAGGTCTTATGGTTGCTTGTGCAGCAATCTTGCCATTTTTTCTTTTTTTCTCATAACACTACATTTGGTGTTATGTGTGCCTCTGAAAAACCTCCATTTGGAGGACCTTGTAGCCCTAACACTTTGCCCCTACAAGTCTATCTAAAAAATTAGGACACCCTACTCTTAGGCATTAAAGCTCAAAACGGAGGCTTAAGGCCTAAGTGATAGGAACAAAGGGTGAAATAGAATTGGGCCATAATTCAGCATATCTAGTCACCAGCAAAACCACCATATTTTGTGTTTTGGATCCTGGTATGCTGGTCAGCAACAATGGAAGTGCTTATGCTCCTCAGCATATGTTGTGTTTTGGTTGCTGGTATATTTGGTGTCAAGCAGTATGACCATGCTGGGTGAGCATGGCTCAGGTTTTGAGCCTATAGACCTATTGGATAGATGTACAGTATGTAGCATGAAAAGTTGCTGTGATTTATATAATTTATAATTCATGCTTGAATTATTCTTGTTCATTTTATTGTGTTTTGCTGCAGGGTGCATATGGCATCCAGAAAAAAAAGATGATGCAGCACAAATTCTGTATGACAGCCTGTTAACATGAGCACCAAAATGAAAAGCAAGATGTAATATGTGTGAAACAAGCCTTACTCACATCGATCTTCAGCTTGAAGAAAAATGTTCATGTTAATTTTCATGTTTCTTCTGCTGCAGTGTTTCAGGGTAGTTCTAGGGTGGCAATTTCTGTTAGGGGGGGGTGGCCTGAAACTTTTTTTTTTTTTTTTTTTGGTTCTTTGGCCCAGGAGCAATTTTCATTACAGACCGTTTTTGTTTCACCATGTCTGATTTGGGCACATCAAATACTAATGCTGTATTTGAATAAACAAGCAACAAATAGAACTGCTAAATGTATAGGGGGAGAAAATATACATTTAAGCAAGTAGGGGTCTTTAAAAAGGTTCTTCTATGCTCCATTTGTGCTCCATTGCACATTTATTTTTACTGACAGGCCTGAAGCCTAGCGTAGTTCTGATAAATGTTTCTTTATATACAGGGTAAAACGAGCTGGTGAAAAACAAACAGACTGTTAGAAGAATATATTCACCTACAGTAGTGCATGGAAACGCCTCACTTCCTTCTAGTGTTGTCATATACATGTGTACACTCGTATGTGCGTTACACAAGAATTTTTTAAGGCCTACACACACGAACGCAAACAAAACTAACTGCTTTTATGTGTTACAGGGTGATTTCATTTCTATCAACACTGTTGCCAGGCACATGCTCATATATTAAGGCATTCTCTTTTGCGCTTCATTCGAGGAAGAACATTGTTAATCCTGCATAGTGTATTCTCTGTGAAGGAGCGGCCTCAAGTGCTGGCGGAGTGTGGCTTCAGTGCAGTTTCTCGCATTCTCCAACTCTCCTTTCCTCTCTTTCTCTCTCTCTTTCGTTCTATCTTAGCTTCTTTTTCTGAGCTCAGGGATCAAGGCCCACCGGGGCACCTCTTAAGACAGGAACTTCCAGGACTATTTTGGCATCAAAGCTTGGCGGGCGTGAGGGCCTAACTCTCTGAAGTCGACTTGTGAAGGGAGGGGAAGTGGAGAGAAGGGGAGAGAGAGAGGGGAGAAAAGAGGAGCGCGAGTGTGTGCTCTGGGTCTACGGGGAGCAGTTGAGAGCGAGAGCAAGGGGGCTGCTCTGCAGGGGAATGGGGCCTGTGGAGAGCCTCTCTTCGGGCCTTTGGAATCAAATCCTCCCCTGGTGCTCCAGGAGAAGTGGAAGTCCTGAGCTCCAGGGTCTCTCAGAGTTGAGAAAGCGTTTACTCTTTGTGTGTGTGTGTGTGTGTGTGTGTGTGGGTGTGTGTGTGTGTGTGTGTGTGTTTGTGCATGTTTCTCAGAAACTATAACTCCTGCTTCTGTGAAGGAGAAGTGGGCTGTTATAAGGGTTAAGAAATGCACAATATGTATCATGATTTTAAATTCTTCTGTGTACAAGTTGGAGAAACTCAGTAGATAAAAAAATAGAAATATTCAACACATGAGGTTGTAGTCAACATAATGTCCATTTGAACCATTGCATTAATTCTTTAATTAGACTACAGTGAAAAATTCAGCCAAAGAGTAGTGCCGCATCTAAAAAGACAAACAAAGCTAAATAAATAAATAAAACTTGGACTTATAATGCAAGCACCACATAAAACTAGGTAGGCAAAGTATGCAGAATTACCATATTCCTATGGTACACTACATGGTCAAAAGTATGTGGACACTCTTTGTAATTATTGAGTTCAAGTTAGTTTGTAGAATTTCTACCCTGCTAGATCTCCCCCAGAAAACTATAAGTGATATCATTGTGAAAGGGAAGCATCCAGGAGGAACAACAGCTTAGCCAACCATCAGCACTGGGTTAATTGATGTTTACAGTGCTTTTAACGCCTCAGTCAAAAAAATTACAGACAAGCTTCTTTTTATCAGGATGTCAAAACAAACATAACTGTACAAGACTGCTACCGCTGAAATGTACATGTTTACCATGCTGGCTGTTGAAGTCAAAGCTAGTCCTGGAGAGGCTTGAACACCATTTCTGATTGGGACGGATCCTCTTTGATTCCACGGAGCTCTGACCATCTGTTTAGAGCAATTCTCCAGGGTACCTTGAAGATTGTTACATTTCAAAGAGAGGCTGAGGCCTGGCAGGACTTGTTTAAACAGCCCAGTCAGGAAATGCTGAAACAGCACTGCAGCACTGCCCAGGATTAGCGCTGAATATTTAATTTATATAATACTGATATTAAAGTGGGTATTAAAGATACTTAAAACATTAATGATTTATATTATTCATGTCTAGAAAAATCTATGTTATGATCTTACTTTCGTAATAGTGAATTGTAGCTGTGGATATACACTAAAAATAGAAGTGTCCTTTGGGGCCAATGCCATCGAACGAACATTTTCTATTCCCTGAAGAACCTTTCAATGGATGGTTCTTTTGAAAAACATTTTTGTAAATGGCATTTGAGTATTTTTGAGGTTTAAAGGACCTGTACCAATTAAAATAAGACATGATGACTTTGATATTCTATTTTTTTTTTCAGATTTTTATAGAAATTGCACCTATAACATGTCTTCTCATAACCTTCTTCTTCTTCTTCTTCTTTCAGCTGCTCCTTTTAGGGGTCGCCACAGCGGATCATCTGCCTCCATCTTGCCCTATCCACTGCCTCCTCTCCTTTTACACCAACCATCTCCATGTCCACCTTCACTACATCCATAAACCTTCTCTGAGGTCTACCTCTTCTCCTTCTGCCAGGCAGCTCTTTCATTCTTTGACCAATATATCCACTATTCCTCCTCAACACATGTCCAAACCATCTCAACCTGGCCTCTCTGGCTTTATCTCCAAACTGCTCCACCTTCACTGTCCCTCTGATCTGCTCATTTCTAATCTTGTCCATCCTTGTCACTCCCAACGAAAATCTCAGCATCTTCATCTCCGCCACCTCCAGCTCAGCCTCCTGTCTTTTAGACAGAGCCACAGTCTCCAAACCATACATCATAGCAGGACACACTACTGTCTTGTAAACCTTCCCTTTCACTCTTGCTGCTATCCTTCTGTCACACATCAGCCCTGACACCCATAATTTTGGCACAAGTTTTACGCCGGATGCCCTTCCTGACGCAACCCTCACCATTTATCTGGGCTTGGGACCGGGACCAGAAGTACACAAAGTACACCCCTAATGGCTGGTTTATGTCTTCTCATAACCTGTAATGACAAAAAAATTATTTAAGTATGTTTTGTATGTTCTGGTCCACTCACATCTGTTTTTCCAGATGTTGTCAAAAGACTTTGTTTTTCTAAGTAAAGACAGTAAGCAGGGAACAAACTATAATTTTTAGTGCACAATGTCTATTCATGTGCTGAGTTTATATATTGGAAAAAAATAGTAGTTGTGTAAACAGTAATTGTGCATTACAATCCACAGAAGCGTCTTCTCTGTAGAGAATGTGCATTTATTTTCAACAAAACATATCATTTGACCAGGGTCACCCAAATTCTTGCATATGACTGTATCATTGAAACATGTGTTTCCTGTAAAATATGAGTCGAATGTACAAATATGTCTATTATATTTGTACTAATGGCAAAATTCACACAAATGATATGTTTTGTGAGGTCTCACTGAGTAATGCAGTTCTGAGGCCCAAGCTTCAAATCACGTTTCTTAAAATCTGCTTTTCTTTAAAAAATCAAAGAAAAATCTGTTTTCTTCAAAAAATCTCAATTTTCTATAATACCTGCATTTATGAAATGAAATGTTAATTCCTAAACATGTTCTGTAGAATAGTATAGAAATATTTATGAAACAGTTAGATTTTGTGCTACAATGTTATAATAATAGCATGTAATGTTTTCTTGATTAAACAAAACAAAAAAAGATTTCAACAACATGCTGTTTTTAATGTCTCTAATGTGTGTTTTCACAATAAAATAAACATATTGATTCAAACATCATCCAAAGGCTAGACACAATTTATTATTTAATTAGATGAGATCTTATTTGAATATCTAAAAGTGATTTTTGGCAAAACACCAAATGCAAAAAATACCTGAAACAATATCAGTAATTAACTGGCATCATGACTCATTGTGACAATATTTGTTTTAAAAAATGACCTTATTCACCTGTGGTGTATGGCTGTAATGTTTCTGTATATCGAAGCCAAGAATCCTTTAAAAATCCTTTAGAAATCCTTTATTTTTGGTAGCTGTTTGTAAAATACTAGATGGCATATTGGTATATTGAGTATCTGTGTTGGGCCAATATCAGCAGAAAATGCTGGACTGGATATTGGATGTAATATTATTAGCTGAATATTTCTTCCAGTGGGGTAGTAGAGTAGCTTACCTATGTATAGCCTTTTGTGTAAATAGCCTTTTTGTTTAATTTTGGCCATTTTAGATTAAACACGGACATTTGAAGCTTGTAAAAGATATGTTTTAGCTTACAAATATATTAATGTATTATGCCTAGTCGAAATTTTACAGTGAGTCCTTCAGTAAAGAACCATGATACAGTAATGTATACTATTTAAACCTGGGTGTATATATCAATTCATTCTATTTTTACACACATTTTTACACATTTTACCTATGTTTCACACAGAAAAATATAAACACATTATCACACATTTGTTATCTCTGAAAGTTGTTTTAGTTGGCTAGATAAATTTATTCATTTAGATTGACTTGATGAGGTTTAGCCAAGACAGTAGCCACTGCTAGTATTACTAATACTAATACTAATATCCACAATTAAATAACAGCATCATTAAAAGTCAAGTTCTGTTTAACCCTCTCAAAGAGCTCTTATAAAAACAGCACCCTTTCTACTGCTCTCACAAAGCTCTTACTGGAGAACCATTGATAGACATGCACTTGTCTTTTTTTGGGTGCAAACAGCTGTACTGGCAACTGCTACTCACACCTGGATCAAATAGTCATTCTGATTTTTTAAATGAGTATTATTTCACAGAAATTATAAGGTCTATTCTGAAGGCCCAGAAGGCCCACTGGTAAAAGATAATAAAACTACAGCTGTCTGTTGATTTGCTCCCCAAAAGCAATGTCCAAAGGGACATTTTTTTTCTTTCCTATAAACATATTGAAGTATTTTAGATTACGTGCTTTAGTGGCCTGTGCAAGCTGCCTTCCACATGAACCCAAACACTATAATGGACCCCAGTCCACATGGATGTGAATATGAAATTGTGATCTAGCTACTCACTACAAACTGCAACTGTTTGCTTTATCTACTGCCAACTCCTTCAAGTTATTCATCTGGAAAAAAATGCATTCATCATTGTATTTTTAATCACAGAAAATAGATAGACAAAGGAATGCCTTGGGGAGGCAATGGAGGGGTGGGGGCTAAAAATCTGCAATTCCCACAGCAGAGTCGGTATTGTTTCCCCGCATCGGCAAACATTCCGCAAATTGACTTTGAATGAATTTATTTTTAATGTGATGGTGAGGCTCCTCTGCCAGGGAGAATACAGCGGTGCATGTGTATACTGTGCCTGTGACAGTATATGTGTATGTTTGAGGGAGAGTAATTATTTTGGAATTTCTCTGACCAGTATGTATTTGTATATAGAGCAGATCACATTGAAACATACAGCTCTGCATGTTGCCTTATTTGCTTATTGAGTATTTTGAAATAAGAGCTTTCGCATTTGTGCTATTGTCCAAAGTGTACAATATCCACTGAAACCTTCTTTTCAACCCTCGCTCTTCGGTGTCCCAGTGTTTCCAGCCCTTACAAAGCAGCTCTCTCATCACAACATCCTGCTCTGATTGTATTCATTAATAAATTAATTATCAGCCCACTTCTGTTCCAACCTAATTGAGTCCCATTGCAGTTCCTAAGTAGGACACACTTGAATCAGACAAATGGAATGGTATCCGTGGCTGGCTCTTTAGGGCACTAGTCTTGGCCCAAACCCACAGAACACACAAACACATACTGCATAGATTTAACCACATACTAGCTTGAGCTAGCCACTGCTAGTTTGTCCTAAATGTAGGCATCATTTTGAATACCAAACAAGACTAAGGTAAAAATTAGAGGGTTTGTCTTAACAGTTTACAGGCATTTGCAGGCAATCCCAAATGAATAGGGGGAGTTGTCTTACGTCATCTTGTCATTCCAGAGTAAGCCATAGCGCCAGGAGTACAGAATGCTGTCTGATAAAATGAGAAAGGGGAAGAGAGAGCTTAATGCAATTTAAATAAAATTTTAACAAGATATGCAAATGGAAAATAATTCAAACAATACGATGCTCTGCTGGGTGAGCACACGTTTTGGACATAGAAGGTGAGACAACATTGCTTTGGAAAGTCTGATATCCATGAGATCAAGTACAGAAAATGGTTTGCATATTTGAAAACAAGAAACGTCCCAAACTACTTCATTTTCTAGCAGCATAAGACAGCTAGAACCACAATAATAACCCCAATTAACAATTTAATTATCTTTTTGGTCAAGCGTATAATTTGGCTAGTCAGCTACCATGTTTGCTAGCTATAGTTAGCTTCACTTTTTGGCCAATGTGAAATACTATAATGCACTGTTCTGTGCACACATATAGACATGTAGAGCCAAGCAACACTTCTTCATTTTTTCTTCCTTGAGAAAGTGAATTGATGCATTTGCTATCATGCTAGCTATCTTGCGTAATATAGTTTAACACTAATAATGTAATTTACTTTTCAAGCGGAATTTATATTTTTCTCTGTCAAGTGTGAAAATATGAGTAAAACACTCACGGTGTTCCCAGTTAGTTCACAGTTAGCTCAGTTTATGCAAAGATGTGACCATAAGCTGTTATCTGTTAGCTAATGGTTAAATCTAGGTTCCACACAGCTAGCTCAGTTCACTAGAGTGACTGCAAATAGATGACTAACAAACTACTATCTATGTTACCTAGCACTAGCTGGAAACTAGGTTTTAAACAACTAGGTCCATTTGCCAGAACTACTGCTGCAAAAACATAGTTAGCTAACAGCTAGCTAATGCAAGCTTGAACCTATGTTTCACATAGAAAACACTCATTCTGTTGAGGCTAGCATTAATGCTAAAGGAGCTTATAGCATACTCAAAAAATAGCGATCAACACACAACATACAATTCCAGCTGGCATTCTGGTGCACTTACTGTTCATGTAATAGTGCTTGGTGAAGTTATCATCAACCAGAAGAGTAAAGAATTTGCTAGTTTGACGTTGACTTCAGCTGCAAGTGTTGCCAAAGAAAGAGGAGAACACTCTCAAGTGCTATTAGATCCCATTGGTGCCACAATCCAAAAAAAACGTCACTGGCAAAGGTTATGGTACTTTGTGCTGTAGATCTCTGTGAAACCAGATAAGCTGAAAAGGTATAATGTCAAGCTGGCACCAACAGTTACCTCAATAGGTGCTCAGTGTTTGCTTAAAATGTCTAGAAATTTACATCTGAATTATGGTAAATAAGCATAAAAAAATCTACACCATGGTAACTTTGCAGAACATGGGGAAAACATGCTAAACTTAATTGTAAGTTAATAAAACAACAATGTATTGAAAGTCTTCTTATGGTATTTCTATTGGTCAATTTATCTGTTTGTCATGCAACCCAAGCTGGCTGGTGTTTTAAATGAAGTTAAAGTTACAAAGTTTTGACGTGACAGCAATGCTGTGCTGCATTACTTTGGTTCAAACCATACTTTGACACATGCTTGAATAATATGCTCTTATTTTAAATCCCTTTTTTCTCAATAGTACTCCATCAAAAAGATCACTCTAATCTTTCTAACTCAGAAACATTTCTTACTAGCACAGTGATGGTTTGAAGGCTCCTGGCAATCTTTTCTATTGATTTTCCCTTATGGCACTGTAAGCATTGCAGGTAGGGGTGGGTAAACTCACGTACCGATGGTGTTTTCTTATTTTATTTATTTATATATTCATTTTACTTTTTCAATTAATTCACCACTCCATTCTGAGACCCAGGGGCAAGTGTGTGTGCTGAGAAAGTCCCCTTACATTTTACTACAGGCAAGATTCAGGCACCATGTGCAAAGTGCCAACCTTCGCATTTAGCCATCCATTATTGAGCAAACAGAGCCCTGTCTGTCTCCAGTGCTTTGGGCCAGTAATTAAATATATCAGCCGCTGCATACAAGTGGGAGGGGGACGGTGGACCCCAGCAGTGGGTGTGTGTGCATGTGTGTTGGGTGGGGGGGCAAACACATGAGAGCAGTCTCAATTAAATATTGATGCCTTTAATTGAGGCTTTAGGTTGTTCATGGTCGATAGTGCCTTCAGCAGAAGAAAGTCTAAGGTGAGTTGGAAGGGGTGTGTGTGTGTGTGTGTGTGTGTGTGTGTGTGTGTGTGTGTGTGTGTGTGTGCAAATTGTATGTTATGCATAGTTAAATATGTGTAATAGCATGTTTCATACAGACATTGCATAGACATAAATAGTGGTACAGACAATACAGCACATATCAACGTAAACAGAATACGTGTCCGAGTGTATCAGAGATGTTCACAATGTAAAAGATGTTCCTGCAAGTCTTGAGTCTCTGTAATGCAAGTGCGAGTCGAGTCATGAATCTTTACTAGACAGTTTTAGTTTAGTTTCATTATTAGCTGCAGGCTTTGTAAAAGTAAGCCCTCACTAAAAACCTGTCAGGTTCTGCGTGGCTTGAAAAATAACAAGCCTTCCATTATAGAAAAACCTTCAGCCTGAAGGACAGAACTGAAGCACTACATGCAGTCAATGTGGTGTTTAAAGACACAAAATAACTTGAAAACTTGAGTAATCTGGTCTAGTCTAATCTAGTTTGTAGCAAGTATGCTAGCTAGCTAGCATGATGGCTGATCTGGCTGAAGCTTTATTATGCTTTAAAAAATGTCATGTGTTACTAACAAAAGCATAACATACCTGCCATCCTATATGTTAGCCAACCCTTTCAGGCTGTTTTACCTCTTTCCTTTAAACACTGCATTTACTGCTTGTAGTGGTTCAATCTGTCCTTCTATATCTATCTATCTATCTATCTATCTATCTATCTATCTATCTATCTATCTATCTATCTATCTATCTATCTATCTATCTATCTATCTATCTATCTATCTATCTATCTATCTATATTGATTGCTTTGGTCACCTCTCTTCAGTATGGTGTTATATGACCAAGAATTTTTTCACTTTGAACATAAAAGCCATTTTGATGATTGTATCTAAAAATGGATCACTACCAAACCTTCAAGACTCATATTGCATTGCGCTCTCTCTCTCTCTCTCTCTGTCTCTCTCTCTCTCTCTCTCTCTCCAACTCTCTGGCGTCAGCACTCTACAAGTGGCAGCTTTAATTTAGAGAGAGAAAAACAACTTGGAGCGAATATTGATTTCAAAAGTACTTGTGTGCCTCTAAAACCAGCAGCATGGTAACCTGCAGTCTTCAATTAGGCCGCCACGTGTAGGTGTGTGTGTTTTCATTTGGGCTCCGTGTTCACTTGAAATGATACATTAAAGACTATGTTTTACTTCAGTCAGACTCAGAAAATACACACTCACACCCTGCAATGTCTGCTGTTGACGCTTAGCGATTTTACACACACACACACACATGCACGAACTTGGGCTAAATCCATCGTGTAATTACACTTGTGTTCTTTTTCTTTGAACCAAACACCGCCGCCTTTACACCTCTTACTTTGGGAGGATGTATCAACACATTCTTGGAATTTGGTCCAGATAAACTAAACTATATCTCAATACTACATTTGAAACTAATTGAAAACATAAAAATAACTTGTTCCAGTTTAACTCAAAGCTAGGACTCACAGTTATATACATACACATATAAAATGTTGAGGCAATTACTCAATCAAAGTACAAATCAAAGTACTAATTTCTAAGTACTCTGTAACACTTTATCACTTTTGAAAGTTTATTAGATGTCTATTGGCTCTTACTTCATAAACTAATCAGATATTTGAAGTTATTTATCATTCATTAATATGTTCACAATACGTTTTAACAGACATATAAGCTACTACTTCACAATGAACAATGAGCTTCCGCTTCATAATTATCAAATCATGTACTGACTAGGAAGTTAATCATTTTTAGTTTACAGTCTACCTCTTTCTATATTGATATACATACATATAAATTGTTATCTAACTCAGTAAGTTGTTTGTAAATCATGAATAAATAATGAAGTAACAGCTAATTGATGTCTTTTAAACAGTATTTTTAGGTACAGTGCTACCCTCCCATGAAAAAAGTAACCTCATTACTCATTACTTTACTTCTACATTGCTCTATAAACATCCATGCAAATCTGCATCAACTGGAAAGTACTAGAAAAACTCAATTGTCCTGGAATTACTTCATTTGGTAAAGAGCAATCACAATAAATACTATTCGAATAGCAGTTATGGAGTAACATTGTAACACATTATAGAAATATAATTACTATTCCTGTAAGTGATATAACGCATTACAGTTTAAATTCTTGTAGTCACATTACAGTTACTCACTTTAATAAGAGAGTTGTGTGTGCATTACTCATAAGACGGCATAAGACATCTTTAAGATGACAGAAATAGAACATACTTGATGCATTTAATGCCTTAAAGTCCCAGATTTATTACACTGTTCATTCTTAGTGTTCAGTAACTACAGGAACTTCAATGCAAACTGACTGAGCTATTCTTAGATTATACAAGTGTGTAATAAAACTTTGCCTAGGGCATCTAAGGGGTTAAAGAATAAACTAACTCTAAATAGATTATCCATGTCCACCCTTGTACATAAATTGCATTTGTGCTACCTGAAACTGCATGACTTCAATTGAGAATAAACAACACAGTATCTAATCTGATAATATGAAACTGATGGAAAACACTCTGTGCTGAAGACGAAAAATACCCATCCTCACCTAAACAGTCCCAACTTGATTTTCCTTCTCAGCTCTGTGTCACATTTTACTTTTTGAGATTTCATTTTGAGGTAGCTCTCTTCAAACTATTACTTCTAAACAGCATCTTTTTGATTAAAAAGTCTGTCTTGTTTGTATGAGATTAAGACTCTCCTTCAGCATGGTAATCTTTATCCTGTATTATCTGTAATGTGTAATAGGCTACATTACTTCATTATAGGAAATGATCACATCACATCATGTCATATCACTGTAACATGTTACTTTGTACCATGTTACGCCAACACCTTGGATCAATTGAATATATTGCAAAATGTGTTAAATAATGTGACATCTGGCAAAGAAGGAGGGTGGGAAACACAGGTATTCCAGGAAACGCTCTTTTATAGAACCAGCAGCACTGGTTGAATGGCCGAGAAACAGGGCAGGTCACCAATCACCACACAGCTCCAGTTGATGGTAGACATTCAAACCCCCCAATCATCCCCACAGTCCAGCACAGAATACCACATGCAACATGTGCCTGCAGTAATAATATCCCTAACACCAACTATTTACAAATTAACTATCACTTCAGCGCTTTTCCAGGAGGAACAGAACAGGATGCTACGATACATTCTCTTATGCCCTTAAATGAACTGTATTGTGTACCAAGTTAAGTTGAAATAAAAGCAAATTAATGTTTAACCCTTTAAATGGCTATTGTTTTATTATACTCTTCTATAACCTAAGAAAAGCTTAGCCAGTTCGCAGTGAAGTTCCTGTAGTTACTGAGTAATAAGCCTGGGATTTTAAAGGGTTAACAAAGTTTTTAATTCCTAAAAATGGAATATAGTGCATTTTTTTTTCAGCATTCCTTGTTGCTTTTTACACATTGAAAACTGCCATAGAGGAATAAGCTATTACAACTTAAGTATGTATTATGAATTCTATGCAAATCATGTAAATTGGCTTATAGAGTTGTAGACTTGGGTAAATATACTCAACACCATCATGGCTATGCTACAAAAGCCAATGCTAATGTTATGCTAACATAACATTACACAGTTCAAAGTAGGCATTATCTTAGCTGTGTTAATTATTAAGTAATAACAAATGCAAATATATTATTTAGGTGGTAAACAGAATTAACTATTAATTAAGTTTGGTTTGGTGGGTCACTTGATACAAAAAAAAGACAAAAAACAAAGATTAAACAAGTTACGCCATCCATGTATTGAAATAGCACATTCCACTTGGAGCATATGTAAAATGCAAAACATCTTCCTGCTCCCTTCACACAGTGACATTTATGTAGAGCAGTGCTTTTCTATGATTTTCACTCAGTTTTCTCAAAGCCAGTGAAGCGCATTCATTTAAATTCTCATTAAACCTCTTAGTCACTTACATTGTCATTACACCCTTTTAAATATTTTCATCTCAGGTTTTTGCCGGCTTTCTGTTCTGTCCTTTCCCTCTCGGGGACAGGCTAACCGCAGACTGCGTCTCTCTCTATCCCATAAAGCTCGGCTAGAAGTGGTTCTGATCTGTGGATTATGCTAGAAATGCTCCTCGCTGAGAGGATGGCACATGTAGAGGCATCACGCAGACGTGCTCGGCTCATGTAGTCCTCTGTCCCCGTAGTTTTAGGAAGACATGGCTCTAATGCAGACATTAGTAAACCCCTGCCATCGTGGGCATAGAATGACACGGCACGACTCCCAGCCTTAACTCCTACAAAGCGCTTAAATATCTTAAGATGTGTAATGCATAATTGAGGTGAATTCTGTACTTTGGGCGATGTATTCCCAAGCTGGCTGTGGGTGTAACTCTCTGTGTGTGTGTGTATGTGTACTCTTGCTGGCAGGCAACCTTTCTCTTAACACACTTTACCAAACAATCTAATGTGAGTGTTAAGGATCATGGGGGGTGGACGCGGGAAGGGTGTGGTCTGTTCTTCATTAAAAAAAGAAAACACCGCTCCCTTGTTGTGGGGCAAAGCACATTGTAGACATTTTCATTCCTATCAGTAATTTAAGACTAGTTTGTTTTGTAGAGAACTGTAATTGGCTGGTCATTAAAAGAGAGAGTATGTGTGTTTGAGACAGAGAGGGAGAAATGAGTGAAGTGATGCATGTTTAGTCCTGCAATGATGCAGTGATTCAGAGTGCCTCTAGTGGTAGGCCTTTGTATTACACAACATTATGCAGCTCAAAGCCTTTTCTTCTGTCCACTTTTAGTAAAAAGGGTTCTAAATGGTACCAAAAAGGTTATTTTTTTCTTCTGTGTCTTGTAACAAAAGCAGAACATGTTACAATACATAAACATGGATATACAAATGCATTACACTTCATAGCCATGTTTGTTTTTCATAATGAATTGGTTAACACAATGCATTATAAGTACTGTTATATTGTCAAAGTCTCACCTTGCATAGAGCAATAAGACTAATAACCCTGCCTAGTAATAAACACACACACACACACACACTAAGCCGTGCCATAATTTCTTTTAACAACTTATGAGTTATACTTATCTGAGTAACACTTTACATTTAGTGTTTACTCACTAATATGAAGTAATGTGTTAACATGAGATACTGCATTAATAATGTTTAGCTAATATTAAGTTAATAACTTACTGCAATAGCTAATGCTGTATTCATATTAATTTTTGACATACATTGACAACTGTATGTGTTAATGTTAAATCATAAGAGACACTGCATTAATAAGAAATAACTGCATGAATGCATAATAATAGGAACTGAGGTTTGTTAATCTCTGTTCTTCAATTTTTGGATATGTTGGCGTAAAAACAGAATGCTGAATCTCCAAAATGAGAGGAGTGATCAAAGCAGAAACAACAAAAGAGAATTAAATTAAACTCAAAAGAAGATTATTAGGAACTAAATGTCAAGTTTGTATTATAATCAGAAAATACTCAGAAAAGGATCTATCAAAATCTTACTTGAGTACATATAATTGACTAAATGTAGCTAGTTACTACAAGCTATTGCTTAGCCACTATTACAATTAGTGATTAAACTATTATTTAACATTGATTATTGAATTTTAATTTGTCTATGCAGTATATGAGAAAAGAAGTGAATAATGAATTATTGCAATGATTTGTTTACTTAATATTCCCTACCCATATATCCCCTAAAAAAGTTTCTCATATGTTATGTAAACAAATACACTAGTTAACCTAATCAACCCTTAATGTTAACCAACATTAACTAATGCAGTTGTTACTTTCTCCCTTAATATTTATATTGTTGAGTAATGTTAATTCACGATTAACTTACATTTATGTTGTACTTCTTGTGTTGTTCATGTTAACAATGTTAGTTAGTCACCACTTATCATAAAGTGTTACCATTAAATGGTTAAGAGAAACAAATAATTCAGAGTTGTTTGATGTCAAATACTCTGTTCTAGGGAAGCTCAGTGATTCTGGATTTTTCACAGTAGTAGTGATAGGAACCTGATGCCTAAAGCGTTTAATGCCTCTGAAAGATAGCTCACAGAAAATGATTATATGTAACGGTTATGACTATGATGCATGATGTGTGAAAAATTGTTTTACAATAGTTTTGAGATAGGAGTTTGGCCCAAAACTTATTTAAAACCCAGTTATGGCAGAAGGGTACATACAGGGCACTGTACAGGACACAAAATAGTCCCCAAAGAAACATACTTTTCCAAATTTACACTATTTTAGCATTTTATTATATTACATCTAAAATTGTATTACTTTATAGTAAGTAAGTCACATGTAGATTCACTGGTGGCTTTGGATAATAAAAAAAAACAGCTATATGTAAGCTATATGTAAGACATTGTGACCCCAGTTTGTCACTGCTATGTCATCAGTGTAAAGAAATCTGAGTCAGAAGGTTTCTTTACAATTAACCATTTCACATCACAGCACTTTAGGTTACCTTGCTTTCATCTCAACCACTGAATTATGATTCTTTAAATAATCATCTGAATTCCTTTTTACAGGTGTACTTGATCTCTATGTCTATATATAGTCGCCATAGTAACAAAACCTCATATCACTTTAACAGCAATCTTACAGGAGAAGGGAACCAAGTGGTTCTGGTCCATCAATGCCTACAAAATGTAAAGGACAATAGTGATTAAAAAAATAAATAATTAAAAAAACAACCAAAAACAGTTTTATACAACACCGACACACCACACAGATATTGTATTATTAGAATGAGATTATACAGGAAGGATAAAGTCTGTAAGAAACCTGGTTGATAATGTTTTGCTCCAGCCACTGCACCCTTGAGCAAGGCACTTAACCTCAAGGCACTCCCTGGGGAACTGTAATAAAAAATCGTGATAAAATAGTGTTCGTAATAAAAATCAGTGGGAAAATCAGGATTAGAAGTATGAAACACTGTACATGCAACCTGATTACTCATCCATACAATGCCACTATCCACCCTCTATGCAAATCTGCTGCCTGAGTATAAAAAAAAAAGCTTCATGACATAAAGAAGCCTTCAAGAATGACAGTGGTCAGCCTGTGATAAGCCACTGCTCTGACCTGATATGCTCCAGTAGACTTCACAGATCATTCCCAGCACAGGAGAAATCATTTGTCTCCTGTAGTAGGGATGTGATAACGCTATAATGGTGGCTCATCTGTTCACCGCCCCCTTAATTTCCAGCACTTTAATGTATCCTGATCTTAAAGTGTTCTTAAGGGGGGACTGGCAGGGGTGACGAGCATGCTGTAAATTGATTATCTGTTTTTGGGAACGCGCCACTGCCCACTGATTCTATCAGCCAGCCTGTCAAGGCCTGCACTATTTCAATTCCATTGGATTTAACGAGGGAACGGAGTGTGTTGTGTTACTGCCTCGATACAATTGCATTTGTCAGCATGATCCTTTTTAAGTGCATTTCAATTAGAGCACGATTCTCTTATCGTATTACACCCCTCCACCCCCTCGTCCTAATGCACACCACTGCCAGAACAAGCCACGTCTAATGTACGCAATTTAATTTCCTTAATTGAGCTATCGCATGTTTTCATATCCTAATTCCTACAATAATCTTTGATTTCAGCACCCGCCGTGCCCTGGCTCTAATGAAAGGGGGCAGCCAAAAACATCTGTTAGGAGCGAGATCTAATCAGCCGGGTAACATCTGCATTTATGAGGCTGGGAGCCGCCCGCATGGCCCCTCCAGCATCTCTGGCCAATTATCCTCAGCCGCCGTTGAAAGAAGAGCTATTAATATGGAAGTATTTGTGGAAGCATTCGTCTCTTACTGACGACCGCAGGCCCGGCTTTGTTTGAATGGTGAGCTTTGCTTGTGGAGCTTTTGTGCCACAAATCTTCTTTAAATATAGGGAGCATGATGTTCTTTGTTCTTTGTATGAGTTGTTTTCACTGGATCCTTTCTAAGAAGAGAAGATGGTTTACAAAGTCATTTTGTCTCTTGCAGTAGGCACTTACATGCAACTAGGACTGCCCGTACTTTCCTTTTTAGCTAATTCACTTTACCGATGTACTAGTAGGTATGCATGAATTTTACAGCCCAAAGATGTTGACATTTTCTGTAGTTGATCAGCCAAGAAATGCCTAGTGTCTGAAATGTGCTTCTTCAGTATTGCACTGCAGGAATAAGGCTAACGTAGCAAACAGGTAACAGAAGCTTATTTAGAACAATTAGCATCACACAAACTGTATGATTAAATCATTGCACTCGCTGCAAGTTGCAATATAGTAGTGGCAAACTGTGACTATTAGAGCCATAGATGTCAAAAATACTTCTACAATAATGCTAATTTCTGATAGCATCCTTGTAGGATTCAAATAGTATGTTAGCAATACGTTGAAGCATTTATGTGAACATTCTGTGCCTGTTCCTAGGATAAAGACAGACATTTTAAGCTTCTTAAAGAAATTTCATGTTTTACACGAAGTTGTCTCAGACAAATTAGCATATGTTTTAGCTTGTAGCAGAGTGACTCTTTCAGTAAAGAGGCCTGCTGTAGAGTTGCCAATGCTGTTTCCCATTTCTAACAATGCAATGATTAGGTTGCCATTCGTATTCACAGTGAGTGTCTGGGAGTGGCAGAAAGCTAGAGAGACTTTTTTCCAAACAAAATCAAACCTAATTGTTAGAAATCAAAACATGAATGAATAATGCATCTGCCACTTTCTAATTATGCTGGTGCTTGATCTAACATCTTTGGTCTTCTCTTCAGTTTTTAAAGTCATGACCGTGATGAAGATGGCTTGTTAAATCTACCTAGATATCACAGAGAAAAAAAATTTAAATGCCAAAGTTATGATAAATCAGTAGGCCTTCTCTGAAGGCCTAGAAAATAAATACTGAGAGTTCCCCTCTGCAATCCAGGAATGCCTGTATCTGAAGCTTGCTTCTTTGATTTTGCACTGGAATTACTAGGCTAATGTACCTAACCAGTAACAGAAGCTTTTAATAAATTAACATAATAAAACCAGGGACCCATATTCTACCTTTTTCATATATTTTTTCTTTGAGGTCCATTTGTGATGTCTGTGTGGTTTTACATCCAGAAAATAGTCCTATTCCATTTTTACATGACAATTTTTCCAACATCTCTTTATCAAATATACAATTAATCAGACTGTTTTTGTTACTGTACCTTTAAGACTGAAACATGGAAATGACATCTTTTCTGACTGGCTGGCCTTTTTTGTGTCACATTTCAAATGCAGTATGGGCTGAAAAAAAACTTTTGTGAATGGCAGTAGGCAAATGAAAACATGAGTTTTCATGGCATTGTAATACTAAATAATATTAAATAAGTCTGTTTTTGAGGCTTAGTTTTTGTATGTATTCCATCTGAAGTAAGGGAAATGTGTGTACACTTTTGCCAAATGATTCCTTTAAGCGAAACATTTTACATCTTAAATCACTAATATCAGCCACTTATATCTTTCCAGGCCTATCCAAACAACATTACTCTGGGCATCAGCCATACAGGAAGTCCATGCAGCCCCATGCTGTGACCTTTCCATTGGGTTCCTCCTCAAATATCGCCTGGTTGCATCACTCGCAGTTATCACCACACTCTTGCCCAGATCAGGTGGCATGGTCAGCGCTCTGAATCCAGTCAGGCGTCTCTCAGTCACATCAAGCCTGCACCCTCAAACTAATCTGACATTGCAAGCTAATGGCCAACAAGTGTGAATGAGAATGTCTTTGGCAGCAACTGAATCAGAACAAAGCCTATTTAGAGAAATCCTAAAAGGGTCCGTGATCTCCAGAAATATTAGCACTCCTGGTAAACATAAGCAAAGCAGGCTGTAAAAACATCCTTTATTTCTTAATCCTTTGAACTTTTATTTAAAATATGAACAAAAATCCAACCTTTATTTGAAGTACAATGAAAAACTAAATCTTATCAGGATTTTTTTTTCTCAAACGTGTGTGAACCACATTTGTTGCCACCTCTTCATTTAATTCTTTATACAGCCTCCCTCTGCAAAGATAACAGCTCTGAGTCTTCTCCTAAAATGCTTAATGAGACCATAATGCATAAAAAAACTTTAATTCTGTGGTCAGTGAACCATTTTGATTTTGAGGCGTGCTTTGGATCAAAGTTCTGCTGGAAGATCCAAACTATGGCCTGGTTTAAGCTTCCTGGCTCAGGCAGTCAGCTTTTGATTTTATTTTTGCTGGTACTTAATGGAGTCTGTGACACTATGTATCTGAATAAATTGTCCTGGGCCTTCAGAAGAAAAACAACCCCACAGCATCACAGATCCACCATCATTATTCACAGTGGAGATGAGGCACTTTTTTGCAAGGGTATCTTTGTGTGCTTGCTTTTGTTGGTTCTTGACAACAGAGTATATTTCTTCTGGTAAACTTCCCAAACAACTTGTGGGTATATATGTGGTGTTTGTTTGTGGTTTCCCAGCTGTTCACATTGGAGATTCTTTATCCACTTGAACTAGCCTCCTCAATGTGCCTGGAGGCAATATAGACATATGTCCTCTTCCAGACTCTTCCTTAACATCTCCAGTTATTTTCAACTGCTTAATTATTGCCCTGGGAGTGGAAATGGGCATTTTCAACTGTTTAGCAGCTTGTAGCCATTTCCTGATTTGTGCAGCTCATCAACATTTTGTTGCATATCATTGCTGTATTCTCTGATCTTTCTTATAGTGATGGATGACCAAAGGAATATGACCTGTGTTGCATCTCATTCATATTTCCTAGTGACCATCTTTTCTTTTTCTTCTGTCTCCTAATAAATTTGGTGTGTTAGAGTCAACATTTATGATATAAAACAAAACCTCATACTGCCTTTATGCTGACCTGCTTACTTGCAGGTCAGCACAGATGCAAGATGACCCAAGGGTATCACAGAACTGGAAGGAATGTGTATAGAAGACTAAGGGAAAATACCTAAAACAAGAATAGAAAGACAGATAGTTGTTACAAAAAGTGTTTGCAAACAGTGATATCTGCCAGAGGGGTGTTACAAAGTACTTACTTAATATGCTGTCCCAACATTTGCACATGGCACAATGTGTACACTGCAGAAAAAAAAAATGATCCTAGCAAGTGAAAACATCTTAAATGTAGTCAATTTATCCAGTAGTTCTCATTATAATATTGTTGTAAGAATTTATTCAACATATGCTTATACTTTTTTTTTTAAATTTGAATAATTTAAGTAATTTTATCTAGTAAAATTGTTTTCTTCCATTAACAGATCATTAATTCATGATACTTATTTCAAGAAATAATGTTTGAAAGAAGTTAAATTCTCCACCAATGGAACAATGGAATGCTTTCATTAGATAAAATAGCTCAAAACCACTATAACATAGATAGAAATAAGTGACCTTATAATATTATTACAATCTTTATTTTCAGTGTTATTTTTAAAATCGTTTAACTTGTTTAACTTCTTTTCACTTTTTTCCCACAGAACATGTCATTTAACCAGGTGTGCCCAAGCTTCTGTTCTAACTGAATAATTAACTTAGAGTTTAAGAGGATAAATTTAATAAGAAAATATTTCTTTGATTGTGTTTTTGCCTTTTTCTCTTCTATTTCTCTGCTCAATTAAAGAATCTGCAAAACTATAACAGGGCTGAAAAAGCCCTTTATCTCTGGAGTGACTCTAGCTGTGCTTCAGAGTTCACAAGCTCAGTTTGGAAATAGAAGTGCCGGGAAGAAGGAATGCCCACCACTGTTTATTTTATTGAAGCTTACAAATGTCATTCATTACGCGGCTCTGGGCAGGTCTTGGGTTTTTTTTGCTCGCTGGGCGGAACCGCACCCCGTCTCTGCTAATCACTGCTGTGTTTCCGTTGTCTTGTGGCCATGCTGCTAACCGTCCCGAGAATAAAACTCACATGGAGCCACAATGAAGGCACTATTCATGTGGCTGGAGTGATATTTGTTTCTGATTACAAGACATGATTCTGTTTCTCTTTCTGTCTCCGTCTCTTTCTCTGCCTTGCTTGTCTTCTGCTGCCATCTCTGTGTGTCTGCTAATTTTATTAGGTTTGGGAGGGAAGCACTTTTGGATGGGCCCTGAGTTCTTCCAGCAGTCAAACTGCACAAACTTCCACATAAACTATGTACATTTACAGCTTTTTATTTCTGATGGGATACAAGGAGTCAGACACTTTTGTTTTTTATTATGTAATAACATAACATCCAGTACATATATTCACATCCACTTTACACACATACACTGTAAAAAAGTGGGACTGGGGTTAGGGTTAGGGTTAGAGAATTAATATTTACTAAATAACTAATAGTGACCTCTACATAATAAAAATGACTGTGTTCAGTTAGAAATCAAACTGAGCTGAATCCAATACATTTGAAAGTTTTATTAATTGCATTTTATGCAATTTTGGTTGAATAAAATTAGCTGTGAGGCATTGAGTAGAAGTTATGTTTTACCAGGAACAACAACGATGGAGAAAATCGATAGATTGTACCCCCTGGGAGGTCATTGGTTTTAATCACCTAACACTTCTGCCCAATGCATTTGTGCCACTTTTAGATGACTGCTCTCACCAAATATGAGTGGCACATTTTTAGCAAAATTACAAATTTAAAGTGAGACATTGTCGAATTCATGGCACAACAGACTAGTGAGTACACTTGTTAGAGTTGCTAGCTACCTAGTTAAATAACCTAGCTAACTTAGCTAGTTACAAATGCACAAGTTTAGGCTAAGTTAATAGCTCTGCTGGATGACCAGTTCACTCCTGTGCTGACCATGATGGACTCTAATCTCAATGGGAGAGGGCGAGAGACTGACTGGTGTTCGAATGACAGAAAAGCAGAAACTAGCTAAGTTAGCTAACTACGGTCTGTGATGTGTGGGGCTGTTAGCTTGGTGGCCAGCAGACTAACAGACTCACACACCACAGAGGACGTTCGATGCTTCTCTCACATGAGTTTTGAGGTTAAACGCAGAAATCTGAGGGAGAGATGTCGAGTGACTGGTACAGTTAAAGCATTACATTAATAAGGTCCACTGAGTTTTTATTTGGCCGCTAGCTACCAAGTGAGTTTACATGCTAACAATCCTGTGTCACACTAAAGTTTGTGAAATCTGTTCTTTCTTCTCCTCATGTCACTATTTTCAGGCTTATCCGTATCTTTTCTTCTTGCAGTTACCTACACTTTTCCTTCATCTACCACCAGCATTTCTCAGTATGGAAGCAGCTTTTATTTACCTCTTTCTCTGTCATGTTGCTGGTTTGTTTATGCCCATTTTTCTACAGTTGTAATCATCTAGGATGAATATGTCTGTCTTTCATTGAAGTCTTTTAAACTAAATAGTTATTAGTATGTCTGTGTTTCTCATGACTGACTGTTGACTGAACTGTCTAGGAACAGTTAGTTGTAGTTACAAGAGCTTTTCAATTGCATGTTATCAAATCAGTTGTACTGGCAGGGATGTTAAAAATCTTTGCCATGGCTCTGTAGCTAGTTTAATATTGCTTCATAATGTTCTTCTTAAGAACTTAAGGAGGCTCTTTCTCTTGCTTCACGATTGGTCCTTCTTGTGTGAAACAAGCCTGGTAACAGATATTTGCTTGTTGCATTAGCATAAAGCTAAAGGTGGTGAATTTTGTAGCAGCTCTCTAGATAAAATGCAAACATTTAATTAACATATTCTTTATTTTAGATGTTACATTTTAGATGCTGCCCTCTTCAGTAAAGATTTTAACTCTCTGAATAGTACTGTAGCCTGTTAGTTTAGCTATATGCCCAACTAATGTTAGCGATATGTGACCTTACATTGCTGTTTCACACTATTCTGTCCACCAAAGATGTAAACCTGCAGCTATGAGAGTGAAAGTATGAAGGTTGGCTGAGTGGGCCTGGTTATTTGAATGGGGATTTTTTATGAAGGCAAAAAAAATTGAGTAATTTAGAACAATATGGTGCTTGGACCCCTCATGTATCTCCTCATAACCTGACCTCAATGCACTTGATCTCTCTGTAAAGTCCATGTGACTGTTTTAATGTATTTTTCACAAACTTCTTCCAGCGTATCATCACAAACCTTCTATTTTTGTTGTTTGCCCGTTTTTTTAGGATAATTTGAAAACACCAGCTGCTCTTTATGTTGTGTGGGACATATCATTTTATGATGAATAGACCAGTAGAAATGGTCTGAAAAGTAAAAAAGAACCACACTCTTAAAAAGGTGGTTCTTTAGTAAAGGGAATGGTTCTATTAAGAAACATGAGTTCTATAGAGAACTATTTAATGTTTACCTGGTGCATTGCATAGTGAAATAATTCTTCAGATTGATGGAGAACATGTTGTATATGGTTCTGTGTATAATCTTTTAGAAAATGGAAGAACCTTTTCACCATGCAAAGAACCGTTTAAGCATGAACAGTTCTATACAGAACTTGTGGTTCTATTTAGAACCATTACCTTTACTAAAGAACCTTTGAAGAACCATTATCTTCTATTTTTTAAGAGTTTTCTTTGAACAAGTGTTCCTTATTTAACATTGAAAGATAATGATTTTCTTTCTTCTGTAAAGTCTTTTGAAGATTTGAGGTTTTGGTGTGACACTGACGATCTGTCAAACCCACCCAGTGCTGAGGTTGAGCAGATTGCAGGATTGCTGTAGTGTAACTTTTGACTTTGCCTACAAATAATAAAGCCCAAAAATTGGTCAAAAATATTTTGACTTACAAGTACAACAGTGTTTATTTTTATAGATGTACAAGAAATACAGGAAGACTGTGCTGAATAATATTCCAGTGTAAAAACTTCTTTTGTTGAACATTTTTGTTTTATCCTTCCATTGAGCGACAGCCCACCAGCAGCAAAAGTGAAAGAGACTTAATTCATTTACTGAGTCTCTGGAGAATAGAGAGGAGTGCTAGTGTCTAGACAGGCCTGTACTTTAATGTGTAAAATGCCTCCTTCTCTCTCTCTCTCTCTCTCTCTCTCTTGATCTCTCTCTCTCTCTGTGGCACCTGTATAAAATCCTCTCTCTTTTTCTCCCCTCCATCCCTCCTTCTGCCCTGTCCCCCGACGGACCTCCTCCTCCGTTGGGGAGAGGGAGTATGAGGTGAATCCTTGACCCCACGTGGGTTTGACCTTTCTGGGTAAATCAGCACAGTGCTCTCCCCTCCCCTGCCATGCCTGCGTCCCTTCTGTTGCTCTATTATCAGCTGAGTGTTATTGCCCCCTCTTTGCACAGGAGAAAATCTGCACTGATTTCCATCGACCCGTCCCAAATCAATGCTTTTAAAAATCTTAGACACCTTTTACTTAAGAGCAAAAGCATGCATTTTCTGTTTTGACATGGTTGTATTGATCTGTGAGGCGGCAGAGGAGAAAGGGTGGGGGCTGGGCCGATATGACAGCATTCTCTTCTTTTTTGTTACTGTCCCTCTCTCTCCCTTACTCTCTTACTCATTCCAGTCTCCTATCTTTCTCTCTGTCTCTCTGCTCCTCTCTCACTCCAGTTTTCCTCCCTCTCTTGCACCCTTTCTTTCTTTCTTTCCTTCTTTCTTTCTTTCTTTCTTTCTTTCTTTCTTTCTTTCTTTCTTTCTTTCTTTCTTTCTTTCTTTCTTTCTTTCTTTATCTCTTCCTTTTCATTTCTCCCCTCTCCATTTGCATTGTCTTTCTCTCTGTCTCTCTCACTCTGACACTGATTGTCCAGTCTCTTTTTTCCTTTTCATTCTCTCTCTCTCTCTCTCTCTCTCTCTCTCTCTCTCTCTCTCTCTCTCTCTCTCCGTGTCTGGTAACATACTGCCATTCTTAATGGCTTTCCTGTGCTGTCTCCCCTGGCCACAGCAGTGTGCCCCTGCACTTCTTTACTCTAATCAATAGCTCCAATTCCCTGTCCTCTTTCTCTCTCTCTCTTTCTCTCTCTCTCTCTCTCTCTCTCTCTCTCTCTCTCTATCTCTCTCTCTCTCTCTTGCTCTCTCTCTCTATCTCTCCTTCTCTCACATTTTGCCCTCTGATAAATTATAGATGGGCCTCTCACATCACATATAAAATTTCTATTGTGTTTGTCAATGGCTGATCAATACTTCACCTCCTCTCACCCTCAAAGCTCTTTTTCCTGTTCCCTTTCATCCCTCTCTCTCTCTCTATCTCTCTCTCTCTCTCTCTCTCTCTCCCCGGTGCATGAATGCGTCTCTGTATGTCTGTGCGTGTGTGTACGTTTGTTTGTTTATGACTCCTGTCTCTTTTTCTAATAGAAGCGCTTCTGGGGCCTCCTGCGCTAAAGGCAGAAGCTGCAATAGGTACGAGACAACAGAGACTGTAATCTTCAAATAGCAGCATCCTGCCTTAGCTCTCCCCCTGCGTCTCCCCCTCCTCCTCCTCTCTTCCATCTCCCCCATCCCTCTTTCCTCCTTTATTCCAGCCTTTCTTCTCACCGACATGTCGTTAACATGTGTAGACAACGCTTTCAGACAAAATACTGAAGTTTGCAGCATCGGGCCGCTCTCCAGGTGCACACGATAGAAGCGTCCCGTTTGACACCGACTGCCGGGCCGGCTCTCATCCCTGCAGGCGACGCTCCGGCCTCCTATCTCTCTCTCTCTCTCTGTCGCTTTCTTTCTCTATTTCTACTGCTCTCAGCTGCTCAGTAAACAGCCTGAGCCCAGATGAAGCAAATGATTTAGCAGGGAAAGCAAGCAAAGCTTGCTCAGAGATGTCAACCGCAGGCAAAGGCTTGATGCTTTTAGATTTGACGTGGTACGGCAGCTGAGAAAGAGAGATACGTAGGAGAAAGAGGAGAGAGACAGATGTCAGGTCAGTTAGGCTAATGTTATTTAACTGGTCTTTAGTCTCTTAACGTACCTTTAGGCACCAGGTGAAAAAGCATGTGGGTTTGCTTAGTGAACAGTATGCGTGTGAGGGAATAAAACATCACCTCTGAACTGCTGACAACCCAGATCAGTCAGAATAGAGGCTAATGGCTTACACTTAAGTTTCTTGTAGATTAAAAAGTCTTTTAAGTGAAAGGTTAACCTAGTTATGATGTATGTGAATGTGCACGACAAACTGTGACCAATCAAGCTAGACCCTCAGTTTGGGCCATAAAGGTCAACTGAGGGGAAAAAAAACACATCTATGATAATACATTCTAATAATATGTCACCGCTAAGCTCATAAGTCATGATCTAGAATAAGTTTGTAAAAGACATTCCATGTTTCTGAAGTTGCAGTCAGACATGCATCTAGGACTTCCAGAGGGCCTTTTTTTATCACAGATTTGGTTCCACCTGAAATCAAAATGCAATTGGTTTATTCCATCATCACTTCCATATTATGTTTAATCTGACCGGTTTGGCTTCAGGTCAGCTCTTGAAGTCTTAACCAATCCCTGTTGAAAAGGAATGATAAGAAACCATTAGCATTAAAACTTTTTTAGTTTTGCTTTCTAATGAGAATTGACTGGGTTGGGCCCAATAGGTCATTTTGCTGGGTTGTTTTTTTAGTGCTGGCTAGTGTTGTGTAGCCCATTCTTAGTGAAAAGGCTTTTCAGAACTCTTAATTTGTAAAGAGTTTGCTTACATGACATTAGCTAGTTAAAAAATGTAACCTTTCATATAAGCTTGGTGTGATTCTACATGTGATCCTGTGTAATTGTAGACATATGTGTGTGATCACAGTAAAGAGGGAACAAAATAAAGTTTGCATGTAGACATGTGTACATATAGACATTGAGAAGTGTACATGTAGACATTGCATATAGAACTGTATGGTATATTATTTCATGTCATTATGCTAAACTAACAAGCAGTTAGCCAGTTTAGTTGTGTTAGACTTAAAATAAGTGTAAAATAACCAAAAAGGTGTGGTTATTTTGAAGGTGCCAACTGTCTCTCAAGCAGACAGAAAATGAATTAGAACTTAAACTGTAAGTTCCATTGGTTACCATTTAGATCAGTTAAATAGTATTTTGCACTTTTTTACCCAAAACTAAGTAAAATATAAGACAGCAATTATGTTAAGATGATAGATTTTATTTGCATAACACCAACCTGAATCAAGTAGATTCAAAGCACTATTCCGTTCTCCCTATATGTGTATGCATGTGTGTATTTCTGCTCTGTGTCTGTCCACAGCCCATTGCTACAAGTCAGAGACAGCATGACCTCTGACCCCTATAGTGTTCTGAAAGTGGAGTGACAATCTCTTTCCAGTGGCAGCTCACCCCAACCCCCTCTACACACTCCACTCATACACACCTCTGCACACACATACTCACCACACCACACAGACACACATATCTCAGTGTCACCACAGAGGACGCTACACACATTCTCATACGTCCACATATGCTACAGTAATGGTCTTCAAAGCTGGACCTTTCATGTAGTTACCAGTCTGGGTTTTTGAAACTATAATAATCCTCAAGGAAACTTCAAGAGTGTTCCAGAATTGCTGGGGTCTAGAGATTTAACTGAACTGTTTATGTAAACTGATAGGCCACTTAGTGACATACCTATTAGTGATTACAAAATCAGGGGCTGGAAATTGGCTTCAAGGACTTTTCTATACAACCTTACACCCCACCATACACCCCATAAGGTTGGAAGCATATGATTGTCTAAAATATTTTTCTTTATGCTATAACATTAACATTACCCTTCACTCACCTCATTACGTGACTATCGCCAAGCCATGTTTACCTTATTTTGTAAAAGCTGCGATTTTCATGCATATTGGTATCTATCTATCTGTCTGTCTGTCTGTCTGTCTGTGTATATTCCTATTTCCTTGTACCATATATTTGATGACTTACATTGCATACAATGACAAACACAAATGCTGATAAATTCTTCCATTGGCCACAGCATCCTCTTCTTGTAGCCATAATGAATAATTCAGAGAAAGATCCTCTCTGCGCCAGAGAGAAGGACACTTACACACACTCCTTCTGGCAGAAAATCCATACACTCTGACATTTTACTTCAAATGGCAATTAATAGAGGCTGAAGCTGGATCTCTTTGCACTGGTAATTGTTCTTAAGGTGAAGTGTTAAATGTGTAATTGTGGTTGAAGGTTAATTTCTGCCTGTGTGGATGGTGATGAAAAGGTGAATGCAGGGATTGGAGCTTGAGACAGTGGAGAGCATAGGCATGATTATCCTCAAGGGGAAAGACAATGGGACATGTCCTGTCCTCCTGCTCTCTCTCTCTCTCTCTCTCTCTCTCTCTCTCTCTCTCTCTCTGTCTCTCTCTCTCTCTCTCTCTCGCTCTCTCTCTCTCTCTCTCTCTCTCTCTCTGTCTCTCTCTCTCTCTCGCTCTCTCTCTCTCTCTCTCTCTCTCTCTCTCTCTCTCTCTCTCTCTCTCTCTCTCTCTTTCTTTTCAATTTAATTACATATAGCTGAACTGGCATGAGCACAACGTTGCCAGTAGACAAAACTATTCAGAAGTAACAGTAATCGCTCAAACGACAAACAGACAAATACATAATTAACAATAATAAAGATTATAACTCATTATTATTATTATTATTATTATTAGCAGTAGTAGTAGTAGTACTAGTAGTAGTAGTACTATTATTATCCAAGATAGCAAGAATTTGCTCAGCATTTTCTGGGCAGCCCACTGATGGTTAAATAGAGTATTAAACAAAATACCACTTTTTCATCTCTTATTTTCTGCTTAGAGACTGATTTGCTATTTTTTTCTTCATTTCTTTCTTTCTTAAATTACTTTAGTAAACAGTTTTAAACTAGCACAGTGTCGGCAACAATATATTACATTAAGCCTAGTCAGTATCTTTTCTCTCACAATATTTGTCTTAGTTTATTTTTTTTAAAAAAGGCTATTTATCAGATTTGATCAGATATTTAAGAACTTGTAAGCCCTTGTATGTAGGACAATAATCTGGGTGGTCCAAGGGCAGACCAGCAATGGCACACAGTCAGTGAGGGCTGACCTAATCATGCCAGTAAACCAATATATCACTGCTGTCACGACAAAACCTTTACAATGTGTATTTTTAACATTTTTGACCACATACTTACATTAAATGTAAAGAAGGGTTTTTGTATCTTTCTGTAAAGTTACCATTTTGGAGGTACAAGGTTTTGTTCTGACAACAGCGATATATATATATATATATATATATATATATATATATATATATATATATATATATATTTGCTATCTGGGTATTATTATTATTATTAGTAGTAGTAGTAGTATTGTTGTTGTTGTTTTTGTTGTTATAAAATCAAGATATATTTAACTTCTTGCAAATCAAGGGAGGCTGATAAAGATTGTTGGGGTACTTATCTATCTGTTCCATTTCATTCAGTTGAATGTTTAAATAGAGAGAGAGAGAGAGAGAGAGAGAGAGAGTTTGAAACAGACAGAGGTAGGGTGTAGTGGTGTCCCCCCCCCCCCAATTTCCATGGTGACACTGTGTTCCAGATCAGTATGAGCCACACCTCACTATAAAGCCAGTGCATTAGCAAGCTCAGCAGTGCAGCTCCCGTTTACAGAGACAGCTTAGCCTAAAACCCGACACTGTCTCCTCTCTGGTACCTGATGCTGCAAAGTTACAGCTGCCGTGTCGTAATCGTGTAATAACAGTGTCCGGTATTACTTTTCTCAGTCAGCGGTGTCACCTTTGGTGGCTCACTGTAGATCCGCTAAATATCTGAAACGCACGCACACTTGTGGACACATGAAAACACAGAGGCAAATGTGTTACCTAAAAGAAATTATATTCATCCTTCAAAATAAAGTCTTAGTCTTAATCTTTAATGACAAGCAATATACATCTGTATTTGTATGTGTACATTAATATCACAGGCTTGATTTAAAGTACTTGTGGTCTGATTAACTGTAAAACAGCAGTATAAAAGACTAAAATGTCACCTGAATGGATGATGCACATCCAATGTCTGTATTTTGGTCAGTTGTATCGTCAAACCTCGGCTGAATCGCAAACGGCTCTGTACTCCCTAAATAGTGTGCTAACTGTGAAAGTGTAGAAATTCTAACGTCTACAGCCAAGTAGTGCACCATTTATCAAATATAGATGTGGGTCCCAAATATTCTTTATATTTGGACCATTGGGGTTCAGGATCTACTACTTAAATGTCTACATAGTGCACTTTGTAGGGAGCAGGGAACCATTTGAGATTCAACTCCAGTGTGAGCAGAGGGGCACCACTAGATTGGTGCTAAATACGTCTCGCTATATACGTTCTCCTCATTCAGCAGTCCATGGTTGCATGGCAATGATATCATACTTTAAAGGAATTATATTTCTTGGAGGAATATTAAGCTGAAATCATATTGTAGTCGATAAATCTATTAATTAAATCAGTTTTCTTTCAGCAAGTTTTGGTCATTAGGATTAAATTTGACATTGCGAATTTGGTCACCCAATGCAGGAAAGGTTGTCGTTTCTTACTAAATGCAATATAAGTCAAACTACTTGTCAAGCTATAGTCTTTGTAAATCTATGTTATTGTTATGAAGAATAATAAGGCTGTATTAAATAAGTCTGGTAAGTATAACAGAGATCAGGTTAATGAGTTATGTATGCATACAAAAAAGCATAATTACAGCATATCTTGTGGTGTCTTCTGAGTAGTGGCATGGAGTTAAAAAGAAAGTAAACTGCAAATTATTTCATACAGAGGAAAACCTCAGTGGGATCTGTGCAGTTAAAAAAGTAAGTACAGAAATTGCATGGCTGCTTTTTGTATTTGTTCTTAGATGTTAAGAACACACTATTTGTTAATTTGGAATATAAATGTATGTATATGTGTTACATCCCACAGAGGACCAGTGAATCTGAGTAGAATGGAGCAGTCAGACCAGAACGGAGTGTAATACAGTGAGTAGCTAGAAGAGCTTTGGGTCGAGCCACACACAAAAACACCTCTGCTGTTCCACAGGCTAACAGATGAGGTGCACTGAGCCGAGCTGTCAGAGCCCCTGGAGAAATGAGAGAGGCTTTTCTCAACTCAGCCAAAGCTGGAGGATTGTTCTAAATTTGTTTGGGTTTGGGCGGTCTCGGCCTTAATGAGGTGTCTGAGAGGCCTGGGTCACACACAGGCAAACGCGCTCAGACACACACACACACACACACACACACACACACACACACACACACACTGCAACAGTAATATGTACATGGAAAATTCTACTGAATTAGTTCAAACTGTAGTCCCACAGAAAAAAAAATGCAAAAAAAAAAGAAATGAAAAATTGTAATAATAATTCAAAAGTTTTAAATAATAACATAACTGCTAAGAAGTTAGAACCCATTGTTTTAAAGTAAATGTGTCCCAAAGTCTACACATCAGTGTGTAAAATAAAAACTTTGCAGGAAAGTACAAGTATGTGTGCTGAAAGAAGAACATGTTACAAATAAAAGCATCCAACATAACTTATCATTCTAAAACAACAAACATGCAGATTATTCTGCCGCAGCATTCTGTCATTGGCTG
Source organism: Pygocentrus nattereri (assembly GCF_015220715.1). NCBI lineage: Eukaryota > Metazoa > Chordata > Actinopteri > Characiformes > Serrasalmidae > Pygocentrus > Pygocentrus nattereri. Next base: position 13,484,031 of record NC_051235.1, read on the forward strand.
GCGTAAAGGTATTTTTGTACATTACCCTGGGCAAATAGTGTGGGATGGATGTCTACACTGGCATTCTTCTGTCCTTTAAAAGGCCTAGAGTTATAACCATTTCTCATGAAATTGGTCCCAGCCTTTGTAAATTAAACCATGATTGATTGATTCCTCTGTTACTTCCTAATTATGTTGGTATTAATCTCAAATGTGGGGCCTTCTATCCAGCTGCTAATTGTAACCAGCAGAAGAAATCACCTGGCTGCATCTACCTAGATACTACAAAGAGAACAAATACAACATGCATGATGATTCTGTGGAATAAAAACACAATACAGTATTTTTTCAGTTCTCACAAATGATGAGGCCTTATCTGAAGGCCTAGAAGGTTGCCCTCTTCCTATTTGTGGTTGATGTAGACATACACTGTTGAAGTAAATGGGTTAAATGTCAAAATATTAGCAAAATATTAACTGTGCGAAAGTGCAAGTTATCATAGTCATGCTCATGGAAGTTGTACTCAGTTATTCATAGCTAGTTTTTCATGTGCTAACTACACAATCTGTAAACTGTTTTGAACATCATTTCCTCACTGCCCAAGTCATCTTCTCAAGGGTAGTCATGCAAAAAGCAATGCAGCTTAGGTTGTGTTTATGGCAGTTATAGTCCAGGTAATGCAAGCATTAGAGAACAAATCCAGATGTTTGTTAACAAAGGCTCTTGCGATGTAAAAAATGTGGAAACATTGTTTAGCTTGGATCTGTTATGACATATGAAAAAGCCGTAAAGTAGAATTAACTGACTAAATAGAAAACTACATACAAAGTAACGTTAAGCCTTACATTTAGGTAACAAACTATTTTGTTCACCAGTTTTGGAATGTATGGCTTCAACCTTATGTGCATATCTGCTGGTGTGGGTTTCTTTGCACTCAAGTGCAGATGCAGAAACATGCAACTTGAGTGCTGACAGCATACCTCCTTGTGTGGAATCTTATTTACTTGAGAATAATGAATTATCTGTATATTTCACAAAATTACATTAAAATACAGACCTTTTACATGTTGTTTCTGTTTATTTTTCACAGTTAAACTAACAAAATGTTGCACTTATACACTGTAGAAGTATTTATGCCATTTTTATCTCAGTGCTAAAAAAGTGTGTAATATGTGTTACAAATATGTACTAATACATTAACATGAGTTAATATGTGCTTGCCACTTTTACAGCGCCAGCACTGAATGCTGAAAAAGTTTACATGCACTCCTGCATTTCCCTTTTTCTTGGAACTTCTAAAAAAAAAACAAAAAGGCGAGATGCACCCAAATATTCAACTGATAGTGTTCACATACACATAATTGTCACTCCAAACATGCTCTCTCACCCTTGATCGCCACTTTGGCACGCCAAGTACCGCAAGGGTGACAGAATTAGCAGCCACATACCAAGGGTCTCTTTAAAGAATTTCTCATGAATACATTAAGGCCTTTTCCACATGCACATGCACACATCGACACTAGGGCTTCTAAGTGTTGGCGTGCCCTGATTCTCTCTGTCTACTCCGAGAATCGGTTTACTTTCTTAATGGTTTGTCAGTTTGAGCGCTTGATATTTAATGAATTTTTAGTGCCGTCTTTTCTTCTTTTTTTAAAAAAAAAAACTAATAGCTACTAAATAATGTGTGTGACACAGGCATGTCTGAGACAGAATGAAAGCAGAACAGCAATGATCAAACGAGGAGGTTTGTTCCAGGTCAGGTTTGGGATGTGTCTATGATTGAGTGACTCCAGAGAGCAAGAGAGCAAGCAACAGACAATCACAGTGGAGGAGAGCAAAGAGACTCTTTCCCGCAATGCCATGCTTTCTCTCTTAACTCTGCAATTGTTCTTAGCATGTCAGAAACTTTATGGTCTCCTAATATTTCATAACTCACATCTGAAGATCTGCTTTCGCTCCACGTCCCTATGGCTAGCTAGCCAACTTTGTTAAGGCTTTGATATTGGTGTCCTAAAAAAAGTACGAGTTTTATCAAGCGTGAATTATTTGTAGGAACTGAAGTGAAGATCCAGACTTTTGTTGCAATGATATGAAACCTTACTCTGTTTTACTTCAACATATTTAATACAAATGGACTCACTTTGAATACTTTGTTTAAAGTTGGAGTTTAATGTTGGCAATAGTGCTTGTTTTTATTATTATTATTTTTATTAACTTCTTAAACTGTAAGGATCAATACATATTCCTCACTATCACTAAGTGTTGTATGCAAATGAATAAATCAGTAAAGTAGTGTTTTAACTCAAACATTTAGCTATCGAGCTGCATGAAAATTTTGAGTTGAATTTCAAATAGTAAGTCAACAGAAGACACAGATTCCTGTTCTGTTAACTTACAACTTGCTGCAGCATTTTCACTCTGAAGTTCAAGTACATCAAATTATGTGTTTTGGAAAGTGCATATAAGTTCCTCTACAACACATGTCCTAAAAGCAAATTTTCATACAACTGCATTTCCCAAAAAGTTGGGATGCTGTGCAAAATGTAAATGAAAAAGATGATACACTGATGCGCAAATCATTTGAACTATATATATATATATATATATATATATATATATATATATACATCCATCCATCCATCCATCCAATTTCTAAGCCGCTTCTCCATCAGGGTCGCGGGGGGGATGCTGGAGCCTATCCCAGCAGTCATCGGGGCGGAAGGCAGGATACACCCTGGACAGATCACCAGTCCATCGCAGGGCAGACAGACAGACACAGACAATCACTCACACACTCACACCTAGGGGCAATGTAACATGTCCAATTGGCCTGACTGCATGTCTTTGGACTGTGGGAGGAAACCGGAGAACCCGGAGGAAACCCACGCAGACACGGGGAGAACATGCAAACACCACACAGAGAGGACCCTGGTCACCCGGCAGGGGAATCGAATCCAGGCCCTCCTCGCTCTGAGGCGACAGAGCTACCCACCACGCCCTGAAACTAAGAAATTGTATTTTCTTTTGAAAAAATATATGCCCATTTTGAATTTGACGCCAGCAACATATTTAAAAAAACTTGGGACAGGGGCATGTTTGCCACTCTATTGTAGCACCACATTTTTTGAACAACATTATGTAAGTGTTTAAAGAGACCATTTGCCATAGTTTTGAAAGTGAAATGTTTTGCCATTCTTGCTTGATATAGGATCTCAGCTGCTCAATAGGTCGGGGTCTCGTTTGTCATATTTTTTGTTTCATAATGCACCAAATTTTTTCATTCTTAGCCTCTCTTCGATGCTCTTTTTATACCCAATAATGTTACTGACCTGATCCCAACGTACCTAACGAGTTGTGAGATGTTCCATCCAATGGTTTTAGCATTATGCAACTTCACCAGTCTTTTGTTGCCCCTGTCCCAACTTTTTTGAAATGTGCTGCTGGCATCAAATTCAAAATTAGGCTACATTTTTCAAAAGACAATAACATGAAATTCAGCAAATAAACAGTCATTAAATGTGCACAAGTGTGTTTAGAAGTGTGTAGAAAATCAACAAAGCATGTAGTATGACCACGCGCACCCAAACATACTTTGAATACTATGCCTACCGTTCAAAAAGTTACTATCACTTCAAAGTAAAAAATATCTCTCTGCTAAATAAAATCAAATCAGGGAAAAACTCATTTTCCTCACTTGTTTTAAAGAAATGAGAGAATGCAAACACTGTTCAAAGTTTCAAAATGTACCATTCAGTATGGTCAACACAGTCCACAAATGGAAACTAAGCTGCAAAAAACAGCCCATTTTGAATGAACTGCTTTGTAACGTCACACAAATCATATATAGATGATTTAACCTAAATGAGGCACAATACATGACAACCAGTCAGAACAGAGCTCATTTGCTTAGATTCATCTTAAAGGCACAATAACAAAAACAATCTGTTTGATTCTACTGGAAACAATTCATGCAACAATTAATCAGGGCTGGGTATTTTTTTATTTTTTTATATATAAAAAAAATCTCACAAAAAAATAAAAATATGAGCCCTTTAAGCAAAAGCCTCCTTTGCCTTTTCAAAATTACCTGACGGTTACAGAGACATTAAGAGGATCTCTTTCTTGGGTTTTCTTTCCTGTAGATGGGTGCAATGCTGTACCTAATAAACTGGCTATGCAGTGTATGTTGGACCCATAAAGTAGGGTTTATGTTATGTGCAGAGGATCTGAGAGGCAAGACCACCTAAAGCCCCACAATAAATAAACAAATGAATAAATAGATAGATAAGCAAACCCAACCTGTGTGTTATCCATGCGTTTTGTACTTCGTTCCTCCTCTACATCTCTACCTTACTAAAAAATGTTCTTGCTGCTCCTTGTCTACAACAGCCATGGCTATCAGTACTACTTTCGCTGACAAGTGTCAAAATGACAGAAACTTTTTGCACTTCTTCTGGGTGTTCTTCTTATTTCTCTTGTCTCTCCTGGCCACACTCTCTTGCTCTCTCTCTCTGTCACTATCCCTGATGCATATGCATGCTGTGAGCTTATTCTCCTCATGGCCTTGTGCTTGTGTGTTCCTCTATAACATGTGAGCTATAGGCCTCTCTCTCTCTCTCTCTCTCCTCATGTCTCAGGTGAGGATACGCTCACTGTAGGGCGCCGTACTCTAGCAGTGCTTTAAGAAACGCATTTCTGTTTGAGGGGGCTGATTTTTTTCCCATAAGCCCACTGAGAGGCTTGTGGAGAACAGGACAACGCAAGTGACAACATGGCTATAACACCTGTCTGCTTCCACCTGGGACAGCCAGAGAGAGAGAGAGAGAGAGTATTATAGTCACTCTGGTTACCCCCACACACTCACAAACACACGGAAACAGCCATTCACAGGATTTCTTTGGCACAGTTGTGGCAGCTCAGTGGGGGGATGACAGGTATGACACGATGGACACATCTGGACATCACCTACCCAGTGTAATCCCTACACTCCTGCTCTGTGTGCATCTAGTCATCGTCTACTAAATTTGACTGCAATATTTCTGCAGGTGTGTAGGTGGGACTTACTGAATCCTGGGCTTTGGGTGAATGTCACTGCTACTTTCAAAATAATGAGCTCCAAAAAGTGTACTTCTAGTCTATTCTGGTCTAGAAAAAAAGAATAATAATAAAGTGAAATCCTTAAACTGCAGGTTTAATTTATTAAGCTTAAAACTTATTTTTAAGTATGTTTTTTTTTTTTTGCTATTATGACTGATATGAGGGTGGCATGGTGGCATGGTGGTTAGAGCTGTTGCCTCACAGCAAGGAGGGCCTGGGTTTGAGTCCCCGGCCGAGCGACCAGTGTCCTTTCTGTGTGGAGTTCTCCCAGTGTCTGGGTGGGTTTCCTCCCACAGTCCAAAGACATGTGGTCAGGCTGTTTGGACATGCTAAATTGCCCCTTGGTGTGAATGTGTCTGCCTGTCTGCTCTGCGATGGACTGGCAACCTGTCCAGGGTATATCCGGCCCTTCACCCATGGACAGCTGGGATAGGCTCTAGCACCCCCCGCGACCCAGAATTAGAAATCACTTAGAAGGTGTGTGTGTGAGACTGATATGTAATTACAACAGTGAGGAACTGAAGCACATTTTAAAATATACTTTTGACATTAGTTTAAGTAAATGTAAATGTTAAAAAGCCAGTATCCTGCATCTCTTGTATGTTATTTTGTCCTGAGGTCCACTTATGATATGTTCTAAAACAAAACAATACAAAAAACTAAGTGGTAATTCATTTTTACTTGACTATTTTCCAACCTCTCTTTAACCTTCAGAGTTCAACAGACTGGTTTTGGTTTGGATCTTATTAGCTCTGTTCTGATTGGCTGCCCTGCATCATGCATTGTTCAAAAAGGCTGAAGCACTCCTCATAGCGTCTGTGCGAATGGGCATGGCTAAACTGCAGTAGGCAGAAAAAGGTGGATCGCAAAAACAATTGATTAAAAACGTGCTGTTTGGTTTCCATACATGGACTGTATTCACTGGGGAGTGAACACTATGTTTTAAAACTGTGATACTACATCAAACTCACAATAGTGTGATGTGAATTAGTGTGTGATAGAAAAAATGATGAGATCAGATTTTAAACCATGGTGGAGATAGGAACCAGCGGGATACCGTGTCTTCACTGCAAATATAGACATGCATATTTTGTTTATTCTCCAAAATGAACCACTGAACCTACACATATCACAGCTTTTTAAATGTATTTATTATATAAAACTATCATAAAACCATGTCTCAGGCATCAGGCAATATATTTCTATTTCATTTAACAGTTATAGGTGAGGTGGCTTTCAAAGGCGTTAATTAAATGAAGTAAAATTGTGAACGACTGGACTTGAGCATTTCACATCAAACCACACTTAATGCCTTTGTTGATGGAAACCATTAAATTATGCAGAAATCCTCATGTTAATGTGCTAACATTATTAATGTCAGGTAATTACTTTAGCCGGCCAGGCTAGCCAACCTAATATTGTCTTGGCAAAGGTCCACACTGGGCTGTTGTTTTCAGCTATGGTGTAATGCTAAGCCAATAGTCATATAATTCGAGTGGTGAGTTTGTTTAATTTATTTTCAGCAGCTATTTAACGTAAGTTAGCTTGTCACTGTTAGCGTGTGTCCAGTGTTGTAATAGTTCAATCTGTATCTTCTGAGAAGTGTAACGTTAGGCAATGCAGATACGGTCGTGTAGTTATCCGATAATGTTTACAGCCTGCTGCTAATCTTCTCATCGTGAGTGTAGATCTCAGAGCCTCAATGCTTTTTAGCTAGTATTTAGGTCTGTTATTATAGCCATAGCTGACAAGCATTATCAGAAATGAAGGACATCAACTCAGGAATCTTGTTCAAAACTGTGTAAACGCCCATGCGCTCAACGTTTTTTTTTTTCTGAAATCAGTTGTACTAAAATGAAGCTTTTTTCCTTTTTGCTACAATAGCTGTTCCTACTTTTATGCAACTGTGGTGATATGCGAATCCAGAATGCTGCCACAATTTAAGGTGGAACAGGAAAATTCGAACAAAAGTAGGAAGACAACTTAAGTCTCATCCTCTTGTGAACCTAAATATATGAACTTGTGTTTGCTACTAGTTGCGGTTGTTCTTTTTGCCAGAGTCACATCATATTGCTCGCTGAAGCCAGGCAAACTTCATCTCCACAAGAAGTACGCAGAGGCCTTTTTTTGTATAGTATTTTATATTAATTAGTTCAGCTACTGATGTTGGCTAATTAATTAAAGATCATACATGGCATCTTCAGCTCTTCCCATAGGTATTTGGTATTGCTCCATTACTCAGGAGAATGCAGGTCCACTGCTCCACAGAACAAGGCCTCAAGGATTTATACCCCTCTAGCTGACACAAAGCATGGTGAGTTTAGGCTCATGTGCAGCTGCACCACGGTGTCCCTTTCTATTTTTTTCTGCATGATATGATAGGATGCAATGATATGCAAATCATGTAAACCAAGGAAAATAGTACAAATACAACATATCAAATGTTGAAACTGATAAGTTTTATTGTTTTTTGAAAAATATATGCCCATTTTGAATTTGATACCAACAACGCATTCCAAAAAAGTTGGGACAGGAGCATGTTTACAACTGTGCTGCATCACCTCTTCTTTTACCATCACTCTGTAAGTGTTGTGAACTGAGGAGACCAACTGCTGTAGTTTTGAAATTGAAATGTTTTCCGGTTCTTGCTGAACACAGGATTTCCACTGCTCAACTCTTCGGGGTCTCCTATTTTTCATTTCATAATGCACCAGATGTTTTCAGTGGTGTCAGGTCTGGACTGCAGGCAGGTTAGTTTACCACCTGGATTATTTTAATATGTGGCAATGCTGCTGTAATATGTGCAGAGTGTGGTTTGTCATTGTCTTGCTGAAATAAGCAAGGCCTTGCCTGAAAAAAGACATTGTCTGAATGGCAGCATATATTGCCAAAACATGTACAACCCCAATTGCAGTGAAGTTGGGACGTTGTGTAAAACATAAATAAAAACAGAATATGATGATTTGCAAATCCTTTTCAACCTATATTCAACTGAATACACTACAACGACAAGATATTTAATGTTCAAACAGATAAACTTTATTGTTTTTTGCAAATATTCTCTCATTTTGAATTTGATGCCTGCAACCTGTTCCAAAGAAGTTGGGACAGGGGCGTGTTTACCACTGTGTTACATCACCTTTCCTTTTAACAACACTCAATAAGCGTTTGGGAACTAAGGACACTAATTGTTGAAGCTTTGTAGGTGGAATTCTTTCCCATTCTTGCATGGCTTTCGCTTTGCATGGCTGAGTTTTGACTTGCACTTGTAGATGGAGCGACAAACTGTGTTCACTGACAGTGGTTTTCTGAAGTGTTCCTGAGCCCATGTGGTAATATCCATTACAGAATGATGTCGCCTGAGGGATCGAAGGTCATGGCATTCAATATTGCTTTTCTGCCTTGCCACTTACTTGCAGAGATTTCTCCAGATTCTCTGAATCTTTTGATGATATTATGGACTGTAGATGATGAAATCCCTAAATTCCTTGCAATTTCACATTGAGAAACGTTGCTCTTAAACTGTTGGACTATTTGCTCACACAGGTGTTCACAAAGTGGTGAACCTCACCCCATCCTTGCTTGTGAACGGCTGAGCCTTTCAGGGATGCTCCCTTTATACCCAGTCATGACACTCACTTGTTTCCAATTAACCTGTTCACCTGTGGAATGTTCCAAACAGATGTTTTTTGAGCATTCCTCAACTTTCCCAGTCTTTTGTTGCCCCTGTCCCAACTTCTATGGAACGTGTTGCAGGCATCAAATTCAAAATGAGTGAATGTTTGCAAAACACAATAAAGTATCTGTTTGAACATTAAATATCTTGTCTTTGTAGTGTATTCCATTGAATACAGGTTGAAAAGGATTTGCAAATTATCATATTCTGTTTTTATGTTTTACACAACTTCATTGAAATTGGGGTTGTATATATAATTCTGCACATCACCCATGCCATGGATACTAATGCTCCTCCACTTCATCATAGATGCTGGCTTTTGAACTGTGCACTGATAACACGCTGAGTGGTCTTTAGCCTGGAGGACACAGTGTCCATGATTTCCAAAAAGAATTTCAAATGTTGATTTATCGGACCACAGCACACTTCTCCACTTTCCCTCAGTCTGAGCTCAAGCCCAAAGAAGGTGGCAGCTTTTCTGGATCTCGTTTATATGTTTTTTTCTTTGTGTTTTAGAGTTTTAACTTGCATATAAGGATGGAGTGATGAACACTTTTCACAGACAGTGGTTCTGAACCCATGCAGTGATTTCCACTACAAAATCATGTCTGTTTTTAGTGCAGTGCTACCTGAGGGCCCAAAGATCATGGCCAGCAAATACTAATTTTTGACCTTGTCCCTTTTGTACAGAGATTTCTCCAGATTCTCTGAATCTTTTAATTTTATTATGTATTGTAGATGATAACAAAAGTAAAAGTTATTTACTGTTTTTTGTTGAGAAACATCATTCTAGAATTTTTGTACAATTTGTTTGCCAAGTTTTTCACAGAGTGGTTAAATCCTCCACATCTTTACTTCTGAAAGACTCAGCCTCTCTGAGATGCTCTTTTTCTATCCAATCAAATTACTGACCTGTGTCACGATTGGCCGCTCCTAGTCCTGTACATGTTTGTGTTTTGGTATAGTCCACGTGCTTCTTTGTTTGGTATCCGTAATCCTGCCCCTTGTTTTGTAACTCCGCCCCTGATTGTTTTCACCTGTCCCTCATCTTTCCGGTGTCCTATTTAAGCCCTGTGTTTGCCCTTTGTTTTCGCTGGTCTTTGTTTGCTTTATTGGTTGTTATATGCTGTGTTGGACGTTCTGTTTGGCTCTATGACCCTGGACTGTCTCGACCCTGATATTGGATTTGCCCCTAATAAATCTTGCTTATCTCAACCTGTTGCCAGTTAACCACCCGGTGTTTTTTTAGCATTACACAACTTTACCAGCCTTGTTGTTGGCATCAAATTCAAAAAGTGCATATATTTAAAAAAAAAAACTATAATATTTCTCAGTTTCAAAATTGATACATTGACTTTACAGGGAGATTCACTCGAAAGAGGCCCCAAATAATCTGTTGTAACTCCTGTTAGGAAGAAGCAGTTTGAACAAAAAATATGCTGCATACATTGATGTTTGTGTAATCAATTGCATTACATTGATGCTGGAAGTGATCTCTGTTTTCTGCTGGACAAATTTCAATGTGACGCTCCATGTTCCTGAAGTTGCAAATGGAGGTTAAATCGCTCTGATACAGGGACATCCCAGCTTGCTTGAAGCTCCATATCCTGAGGAGCACATTGCGCATTGTTTCGTTCAGATTAATTCATCCTACCAAGAGTGATTACAGAATATTCGGGGACTCTTTCAAGTGAATCTCCCTGTATTTTCAATGAAATGCAGAATTTAAATAATTTGCACATCGTGGTGTTTTATTTTTATTTACTTTTGCACACTGTCCCAACTATTTTGGCTGTAGAGCTCACTAAGTGGAATGGTTTCTGGATGCTTTTGGACATGTGGTCAGCACAGTAACTCATGGAAAAAAGAGGAAGATTTTTAGTGCAATGCAAGGTTTTGTAACTAAATTGCCATTAGAAGCTGTTTCTTCTCATCCATTTCTTTTTTTTGCCAAGCTTTGTCTCCAGGACTTTCATCACGCAGTGACATCGATGAAAACTTGTCTCCATCTGGATTTTGGAGGTCAGTGTATCAACAACATTAAACCTCACCTGATGAATGTGCTAACCCTGTTCAAAGAAAATCACTTGGAAGTTAACATAACTTAAATGAACTTTTCCACTGAACATTTAATTATGTTGCAGCTCCACAGTGTACACCAGGAACCATGTTACCACTATAGGTTCCAATGTATCACAAGAGAGTTGTATGTGTGTTTAAAAGAGCCTCCTCATTCTGTGGAATGCAAGGCCTGTTTCCAGGTAGTGCTCCAACCTATCCAGACTGTACAATCCCAGAAATCAAGACATCTATTCGATTGATTAGGCCAAACTTTTTTTTCTGTAGCCTTTTGCGTTCGTCAGCATACCTTTGTAGGGATGGTAAGGTAAGAATAGTACACTATAACAAATATTAGCCACTTTATATGCAAACAGATTTGCTGATTTTATTTGGGTGTCTTTAATATTTAAATAATTTGTTAGTTTCATACTAGTTACAAATTCTTTACAGTAGTTACTGAATTGAAAGTCTTACCATAAGTAACTGAAAAGCAAGCCTTCAGTTCAGTGGCTTAAATAAAGCAAAGTTAAATAACACTTTAGACAAACAAAAACAGTATTCAAATCTCAGGAACCCTTCAAACTAACCTCTGCTCCATTCCACACTGTACTGTGATGGAGTGCATATGTAAAGTTACAGCTCTCTATTGGCAGTCTTTTGAGCATAGTGTAAAAATGATACCTTGACAGTGTGAGTGCTGCGCTTATATCAGACATGATCTTTAAATGAAAAGAAGTGACACGAAGTGCATGAGCTGTATAAATGCAATACAAAGGCATTTTGTGAGGGCTATGCATGTAAGTTTTTTTTTCCTCTTTTTCTGTATCACCTTCTTTTCCTGCTGGCATGTTCACACAGCTTCGTTCTCCTGTCTCCTCTCATCATATTTCATGACTACATTACCTCCGCCACATCGGGCCGCTACTTGAAAGGCCGTCTAAGGCACGCGGGGCTTACGCGCCGTGCCACATTGCGTTAAAGAAATGCGCAGGTGCCGGTGCCAATTCATTGGTGATTGTCCCTCGTGGCTCTGCATGGCTGCCGCCAAGTCTTTGCGCACACACTCTTAAGCTGCAGATCACCGCAAGTGTTAATCTTCTTATACTTAAGGTATCAGGTTCGCCTTTGATGTCGCTGAACATGTTGACTCCGATCTTGCCCGAGAAGGCAATCCAGACATAGCTGTGCAGACGTGTGTGGGTTTTTCGTTCTTTTTTTTTTGTCTGGTTTGGGCTTTTGAGAATTTTTTTGGGGGGGAGGTTTTCTCACCTCAGTCATTGTCACTGAAAGGAAAATATGAATAAGAGATTGATGTATAAAAACTACCCTTGAGTTGTCCTCCTGGAAAATGCCTGCAGTAATGCATGTCTCAAAGCATTTGACAAGACTGAAGCTGAAGAGTTGAACAGCCTGATAAACTAGATCTTTTGCATTGACATGCAAGTGGTGATTTTACGTAGGCTAGAAAAAAAGTTTCCATCTAATTTCATTACGTGGAAACGACATCCCTCTTCATGTGACCTAGTGATTCATGTTTTCATATTCTCATATATATGTTCTCATATTATTCTATAACTTGAAATGACTAATATTTTATTCAGGAGTTGTGCCTGGCAACCTCAGAAATGATCTACTTTTGCTAAGAGAGCATGATACTTGCAGTGTTTGTGGATGTTACCCTGTAGCTTCAATGATGTTTGGAGGCCTCTGTTGCAGGTCTGAGCGATTGATCATTATTATAACAATATCGCAATTTGCAGAAGCGCAATTTTATTCTTCATTATTCATAGTTATCTTAACATGTTTAAATTTTGTCTAACACAGGCAGCATATCGCACTATGTTTATTGTTTAAGCCACAAACTTGTAATTGCCGTATTGATCATATAAATAAGATATTTTGACAATTGTTCAGCCCTATTGTGCTGTCCTGATTATAAACTGACCTGCCAGACCTATAAAGGAACTGAACAACACAAATGCTCACTCATCAGCAAGGACAACGATAACCTTCACTCTTAGCTAACAACACAATGTCGGGCAGCTGAGTAAAGCATATAGGAAAAACCTACGCCTGAGGAAAGGCAGCCTGGGTGGAATGAAAGCACACTGATGGTGAGTAAAACAAATGGAGAGCAAATAGATGAAGCCAGGAGCCAATGGGAAAGAAATATACGTTTTATCTAACAAGATCAACAAAACAACATGTAGCTGTATGATACAGCTTACTTAGCTTCACTCAGTTTCACGTATTTGTTCAGCAGCTTCAATGAGAGAGAAACAATTTAAACCAACAGAAATGTTGTCATTTTTTGAATGTTTGGTTTCAAAGTTGCCATGGCAACAGACTAACCTAAATAACAATAAGTAAAAAATGCCATTTGAGCATACAAAATAATCAAACACATTCCCTTAACTTAAAATTGTTGAACGATATGTGGGGGCTTTGAGAGTTTTATGTACAATGGACCAAAAATGCAGGATTACTGTAAGGTATCAGGCAAATATCAGTAGAAAATACTAGATTGAATATAGAGAGAAAAAAAATGGTCCAACTGCATAACAAATCTAACTTGAAATAGCACCCACTTTCATTATGTGATGGCAGGTTGTCAGGTATGTATTGTTTAAATAGTTGCAGCATGATGGCCTACTTTCTATTGCTCATCTTAAGTCCTTCAATTAAAAAGAGCTCATTTTAAAGCTTATTAGCTTTTGTCTCCGTATCAGCCAATACTCATGGTTTTAATATTGGTGTTGGTTTTGGAATTGGAAAGAAAAAATGGTATTGTTTGTCTGCTGTTGACAGCCTTGACAAATTTTAAAGAATGAGCCGAATGAGAGTACCTATAGAACATGACTCTACATTAACTTTTTTCCCAACTTACCTGCCTTGGTTAGTGAACTTTATCCTGGAAATTTATTCTGATTCAAGCTCATTTTTGCTTTTACAACGTTTTTCAAATAGAAACATGATTAGTTTATTCTTAAAAAAAAAAAAAAAAAAAAAATATATATATATATATATACACACACACTCAATGGCCACTTTATTTTCAATTGCTTGTTAACACAAATAGCTAATCAGCCAATCACATGACTCCAACTCAATGCATTTAGGCATGTAGGGTTGGTCAAACTTGCTGAAGTGCAAACCGAGCATCAGAGTGGGGACGAAAGTTGATTTAAGTGACTTTGAGTGTGGCATGGTTGTTGGTGCCAGACAGGCTGGTCTGAGTATTTGGCAGTGGCCGGTGGGTGTATTTAATATATATATATATTAACCATATCAACCATGCCACACTCAAAGTCACTTAAATCAACTTTCGTCCCCACTCTGATGCTCGGTTTGCACTTCAACAAGTTTGACCAACCCTACATGCCTAAATGCATTGAGTTGGAGTCATGTGATTGGCTGATTAGCTATTTGAGATATATATATATATATATATATATATATATATATATATATATATATATATATATATATATATATATATATATATATACATATATATATATATTTATATATAATCTTTTTGTTTTCATTTTACATACACGTGTCTAACCAATGGAGCCCTTTTCAGGCACGAGACGACAAAAGGATTTTCACAACCTTACACTGTTAGGAAGGTGGTACCGTGCTCTTAGTTTTTGTTCATCAAGATACAAACAATACAAATGTGAAAGTACAATAAGAGTTTTAAGGTCCAAGTGTGTACCTTTAATAAGTTTTTGCTAAGGTACGTGACTGAGGTGTCCTTGAGCAAGGCACCTGACCTCCAACTGCTCCAGCGCTGTGGATAGAGCTGCCCGCCACTCCCGGCAAGTGTGGTCACTGCTCCCTAGTGTCTGTGCTCACTAGTGTGTATGTGATTTTCACTGCATGGATGGGTTAAATGCGGAGGTGAAATTTCCCTGTTGTGGGACTAATAAGAGTCACTTTTATATAATGTTTGAATACAACAATGAAATAAAAAGCCTGAAGACAAGACAGGGTGTGTGAAGTTAGAGCTTAAAAACATATTTTCTGTAATTTATAAAAAAATTTTGTTCCCTAATTAAGGTACTGAAGACCCAGACTCAAATTTACCCAGACTCAGTTTAGTGGCTTGTTTTCCCTGAGAGTGTAAAGTGAGTGCTTTCTGTAAATGACAGTGAGTGTTAAAAAAGAACAATTCTGTTTTGTCTCCCTGCTTAAAGTAAGATCTGAAGATTATGTAAAACATTTCTGGTGTGGATGGCTCAAAATTAGCCTTTTTATTGAGCAAAAAGAGTTTTTCACTTGCTTTAATTGATCCTTTGTCATTAACATTTTGGATCACACCTTGTACTACAAATAAGTACCAACAATGAGAAAGACTAGATTTAACTTAGTCTAATACCCAGATGTATTAGACCTTCTATGGGAAGTTTGCAAAGCAAGTTAGGTGGCTTCCCATCAAAAGTAACCTATGGTTGTGATCAGGTAAGTGATTTGCAGTTCAGGGCCATTTGTGGGAGGGGCTTGGAGATGTCATTTGGACTACTGATTAAAAGATTAAATATGCTCATGTTTTTCATATATTTCTGTGAAGGTTGAGATGACATGTTCTCTGTGAGGTTAACTGAGGGCTCCAAGTGGCAGGGCGTCTTCCTCAGGGCTGCAGGTGGACGTGACGCAGGAAACAAGCCCTGCTGCTAGGCTTGAAATAAGCAGCTTCCCCTGCAGGTAAACAGGTGAGATTCACCCATCAGTCAAGTTGATAATCAATCAGTCAGACGATTTGTCATGACTCATTCATAAAAGTCGTTCTAACACGGCCAAACAACAGGTGTGTGGGTGTGTGTCTATATTTTTGTGTGTATGTGCGTGCGCATATTAGCATGTATTGGATTGTGTCTTGAACCTGATCCTCCACACAAGTTTAAATTACTGACAAGCTCATGTTAGCTAAATCCTTTCGGAACATAAACACATGCAATGCATAGCACATATAGTGTGAAAACATATATCTTTCCTATATGCTTACTGTGTGTCTGACACACAAGGCTAACAACTCTTGCTCTCTCTTTCACTCTTTCTCTGTCTGTAGCCCAAAGGGTATTACTTCATGATGAGTGTCTTGGGAACTGAAGTTTAAGTCCAAATTGTTTTAATTATGTGAGTTTGTTATGTGCTAAGAGAGACAGGTGTGACCCAAGCTTGGGCATGTTTGATCTGTCTCTCTAGTATATTCTTACTCTTTTTTTTTTCAAGGAAAAAAGGCACAGCCTTTACTCTAGTCTTATGATTTAAAGTGGTTTCTTTTTTCCCCTGAGGAGGTAAATGTTTTTCAATATTCCTTGTCTAACCAGTGCAGAACACACATAACTTTTAATACACTCTCATGTTTTCTACATATTGCCAGATTAGTCTACCACAGAGACGATGAATCTGTGGGCTCATGCTGAGAGCTCCCCAGAGTCACGTAGTTAGCTTTAACTTCCTCCCAGTCAAGCATAAACACACGCGCACACACACACACACACACACACACACACACACACACACACACCATAATTTTTGATTTATTACGACATTGAAAACGAACAGCTGATGGACATCAGTTTCAGCCCAGGGTCCTGTTCCCTGTTTCAGTAAAAATATTAGCATGTGTAAGATTTCACAGCTTGTGCAAACACACCCGGTGACTTATTAATTAGAAGTCACGGCTTTGATATTGAATGACATATGCTAAACTCTTTAATATGTATTAATTACGTTGGAGAAATCGGAGTATATAGGATAAGATAGATATATGTAGTAAGTATTTTCTCTTTGGAGTCTTTTTTCTTTTACTCTGTTAAAACAACAGGATGGTGAAAGATAGAATTTCCCCAAGTTTAGTCAGTCAACCAAGAAACCATGTTGGGCGTCCAGAGTTTGCTTCTTTCAGTTGGAGCTAAAACGCTGTTCAGAAGTTGTTGTTGGCATTAAGTAAAATAATCTTAGTCTTATTTGATTTCTGACACTGTACGTCATCCACAAAAAGTGGACATACAGAGAAAGCACTGTGGCATACAATGTCAAAAACCACATAAGGTGTGGGTGCTGCAGCTGCCAAAATATAATGTTAAGAAAGAAAGGAACTTTTAGAAAAGGTATTTTAAAGGATATTTTCTTGCTTATTTTTGGACAATGCTTTTGAAATATATTTTTAAAAAACTGTGTTTCACTCAATCATTCACATTACAGATCATTCTCTCAGTAACTCCTATCCACTTTGGGGAAGTTTTGTTAAAATGCAAGCAAGTTTATCTGTCCAGCTGATGTAGAGTTGTAGGCTAAATCAGAACACCAAACTCTGCTGTAATTACATCCTGCTAGTTTCAGTGTCTAGCTTCAATTTGGGAGGTATGTATTGTGAAAATATTACAGGACCACATTTAAACAGTCTGAAAAGTTTGTTTTTTTAGTGTACCGTCATCCTTTTTCTATATTATAGGAAGTGCATTGTCAATATAATTTATCCACTTGTCATTTGTTTCTCAAAACACATTATATTTGATGTGAGATATCCAAACCATTTCAAATTACCAGTCATTTCAAATGATGTCACTGTGCTCAGCGTGCAAACATTTGGTCATAACAACCTTGTTTCTCAATTTTTGTTTTTGCCAGACACTCTTGACTCCATGAAATTTCATCAAGAATGGACCAACTATAATTGATATATGAAACAAGCTTCTTGTTCAAATTTTCCCATTCTGTCTTATATTTCTGGTGCCCCGATTTCTTTTTCGAATTTTCTTTTTACACTTTAAATGATACAGTTGTTACATTCAGGCTCCTGAGATGCCAGAATGGAAGTGCTGCATCACTGAAGTTGGAAGTGAAAAATGCAAATAAGAAGCCACGTTAAAATGTCTCCACGATTGAAATGCCTCACTGTTTCTTGGCCATCTCTCTAACAAAATGTGTATTTGATTGAAGTTGTATACTGTGCCTTTAACTGTCACTTGACTGGCTATGCCCCAGTGCCAGTTATACCCACAGTGTCAAAAAGTATCCTTTTCTGTGGAAGCTGGCACCAGTCTGCCCTCCGTCTGCCCTTAGTGCCATAGCAGCACTGGATCTGTGTGTGTGTGTGTGTGTGTGTGTGTGAAGTGCAGACGCTGGGCGCATTAGCTCTTAATGACAGAATTACAGAGCTGAGTCATCATGTAGCTACATGAAACTGTTCTCTCTGAGCGAGCTGAAGCTGCAGATTATCTGCTGTGGAGACGAACAGCTCTCCTCCCGGAAAAGCAGCTATCACTTTGGAGCAAGGATAGAAAATAGGGGAAGAATGAGGGATTAGAGGAAAGGAGTGTAAATGAGGGCAGTGTTTTATAAACCTTAAACTGTCTCTGCATGGTGAACCTTTCATGCAACTAGCTGCAGGTTGCAGACTGCATGTAATTGTTTCTGTGCAACTTGACACACTTGGCTACACAGTTCAAAACTAATTAAATTCACGTGCAGCACATTCGATTATTCCAATAATTAGCAAAATCATGGTAGATTAGGGATGTTCGAGGTGCCTGTACTTGAATACTGAAATCACTTCTGAGTGTGTTGCCAAGGACGAATTGATAAGGACTGAGAAGCTCACAACTGCTGTTAGCTAGAATAAATTTAAAAATAAATAAAAAACACTCTGTTCACTGTGTTACCTCAACAAACTGACACATTGGCACATCATCAACTAAAAAGAACAAAAACCTGTGTAGGGGACAATAAGACATTTATTGCTGCTCCAGTTAAATGTAAATTTACCATTAGCTCATCTGACAGGGCAGTCTCAAACATGTTACTCAAATGGTTATCTGAATATCCATTCACTGTCTCATATGGATACTCATATAATGATATATGTAGAATGATGGATACTCAGAAATGGCTGTCTATTCTTTTCAAAGCTCATGGCTCAGGCAACCAATAAAGTGAGAGCTGATTGTCCAAAAGATCCTCCTATGTCTTTTATCGTATATGGTGTGATGATTCAAATTAATTGGTTAAAATGATAGTTTGACAACATCACGTTCAAAAGTTCAGAGAAAACTGCAATTGTATCAAACAAGTTTAAAGTGAACTGCAGAAGGCTTATGTAAAATTTCCGTATGTAAAATTAAATAAAGTAAATAAATCAACTAAAGTTACATGAAAACTAAGAGATGCAAATGATAAATGGACAGATGAATAAATGGCTGCATTTGATATTATCTAAAACTGTTATTGTTTGCAATGGAATTATTGTGGTAAGATAGTGTAACATGAACTTGAGTCCAAAAGTAACGAAGCGGCCAAGAACTTGGGGGTGGTAGTATGATGGGGTGCTGCGTTTATAACTGTTCTTCTGTGAGTTTGTTTATGTATGTATGAGTGTAGTGGAAAGGTATTTAAAACATAATTGATGACATTTCTCCACTTTCTTGGAGTTTTTGGTGTATTTAGGACTCAGTGTGTTCAGTGTCTATAAGAGCTCTCTGCTGTTATAAAGTTCCTGTGTGTGTGTGTGTGTGTGTGTGTGTGTGTGTGTGTGTGTGTGTGTGTGTGTGTGAGAGACAGAGTGATATTGCTAAGAGCTCAATGCTGTTGTGGTGTGGCAGAGTAAACTCTGCGGTCTGGTCTGTTTTCTTACTCCAGTTTCAGCACGCAGACTGAAAACGCTCATATTTTTAATGGCAACTCACAAGGAGTCATAAATTCACAGAGCTGAGTTTGTATTTTTATACCTTTTTTACGTAATGAAAGTTCCAGAGGAGAGTAAGCAAAGTTAAATTTCGCCTGCGTGTGTAGGGGGTGGTAGAAGGGACACTGGAGAGTTAGTGGACTTGTACTCAATATGTCATAAATAAACCGAAAGTAACACTCGTGGCAATTTAAGACTCATTAAAAAAGCATGCCTGAAAATAGTTTAAAGCATACAGGGTTCAGGTTGTGCTGAGCTTTAGAATGAAACATCATCAAGGCCATGGTTTAATGATCTCGATGAAGGAAATACTGACTATGAGACCAATTGCTCATTATGTGCTTTGTGACAGTCCCTATTGTTCCTTTTTTTTCCTATAATATGGCTTTCCTTTCAATCTCTCTGGAGTCAGTCTGTCCAGACACTCTAACTAGTGCCACCTATTGCCATCAAAGCTACATAGCACACACCTGTCCATGAAACACACCTGTTGACGAGGTAATACACACATACATGCATGCATACACACATGGAGACACCTGAGATTCGGCGTGCTGAATACACACGGCCATATCTATAACTCAGAGTTATTGTGTTTGTGTGGGTGAAGGGAGTGAGGGTTAAGGGGGATTACTCAGTCAAGCCTAGCTGCAGGCGTGACTCTGTAACTGATACTAAGTGACTCATCTTTTATCTGGATAAACTGAAGGACAAGCCATCAATTCAGCTGTTATATAACACAGGCCATTTGTGTGCAAATATCGTGCAGTGTCTTCTTTCAGAAGCAGAGCTATGGCGAGAGAGGATGCAGTGTCAGTTCCTCTTGACAAGCACAGTGTAACATTTCAGTTAATATACATTATTACAAAAATAGCCAAGTCATATCCTGGAAAGCCACAGCACTGTACACTTTAGTTCTGACTTTTCCTGTTTTAACACATGTGACTCCACTTTTCGCTAATTAGTGAGTTGAATATGAGCTGAACTGGGTTTGCTGGAGGCAGGAAAATGGTACAGTTCTATGTCTCACCAGGCTTGGAGACTAAAAGCAGGTTATTACTGTGTCATTTCTCTTTTATGCTTGGACGCTTAAAAGAAAATGTTCCAAAAAGGGTTCTTTTGGTTCCTGAAAGAACCTCTCAGTGGATGGTTCTTTAAAGGACCGTTTCTATTAATGAGATGTGCGAATGTGACCAAACTTTTCAAAGTTTAACAACATGAACCGAAAAAACCCTGCCCGTTTACATGTGCCACTGGATGAGTTACATCGTGTGCACATTATAGTTGGCAAAAGAAAAATCATTTAGTGTGTTTTAGCGAGTAGAATTGTGTGCTGCCATGTATCTGTAGCTCTTCTATTCTTGTTGGATGCACCATGTTTGTTTTTTTTTTTTTTAGTGACCCCACAAGTATATTCAAAACAGAATAGGGATTGGTAAGCGATATATTGTTCATTATTTTAATTATATACTATATACAATATAGTGGGACTGACACACAGACACACACACACACACACACACACACACACACACACACACACACACATCTTCTAAGCCACTTCTCCTTCAGGGTTGTGGGGGTGCTGGAGTCTATCCCAGCTGTCATCAGGCGGAAGGCAGGACACACCCTGGACAGGTCACCAGTCCATTAGTAGGACTGATAGTTTAATTCAAATATTCATGTTTTCTTTTTCTAATTGATAGTTTGTGACATATATGCTGCAGCATTCATAAAACGTAACAGAAAAGTATAGATAAAAACATCAGCAATAGAGTTTGACCTGAAAGCGTTAAAGAATTGGGATGTATCAGTGCATTGTGTCAATGTGATATCACAGCGCAAATCTTTGACAGCGTGCATCGTCGAGAATGGAGATTCCATTAGTTATGCCATCTGATGCAACTACATTGTTTGAACACCAAAGTTTAGAAACAGTCAGCACCAATCAACAACTCACTGCGGCAGACCTAGAACTGGTCTGAGTATGTGAGAATACAGAAACACGAATCAAGCATTGTGAGCCGAATCGAATCGTGGGCTGAAAAGTGTGTTTAATGTGGTCACAATAAATCATTGCATTAATCACGAATGAACAGTTGGTTGATATAAAAGGTTTTCATATATCATTACCCTGGGGCACTTATAACCCAACTGAGAGACACTGGGTGTAGAAATTCACAGAAAAAATAAACGGCGTATTTAAACGTCTTAACGTGCCTTCATCTGTGTGTGAAAGCTTTGGTGCTTATATATTCGCTCTTGCCAGAGAGAGAGAGAGAAAGAGAGAGAGAGAGAGAGAGAGAGAGAGAGAGAGAGAGTCTTCAGCAGCCATGATCACTGTGGTTGCGAGAAGTGAGTGGAACCAAGCCTCTTAAAACATGAAAACCTTTCCCGTCAAACCACCGTGACTGAGTCAATTAGGCCCCATCCACAGCAAAACAATCTTATTTCCCGAAGATATTTGGGGCGTTTAATTCCTGAACAATATTGCCCGCCGCTTTGCGCCTCGCTCTTTATTGCGTCCTTCTTTTTTATTGCTCTTCCCCAAGTCATTAGAGTAAAGTAAATGAGTGGTGTAAGCAAGCGCTAGGCTGAATGGATTACTCTGTGCTATCTTTAATTATTTCTACAGCTGCTGCTATTGTGTGTCTTTGCCCATTAAAATCATGGGACTAGAGATGAGAGCAGCAACCTGCATTCTGGTGTACAGGACCTGATTGGGACATATGATATGCTTGTTCAATAAGCAATGTATGTTTTTTTTTTTTTGTTTGTTTTGTTTTTTTTTAGTTTTTTTTCTCATGATCTTACTGTTCTGGTTCCTGGCACTTGTTCTGCAGTACCTCAAACCTGCATATTTAGACCTATTTTAACACCCCCACTTTAACTGAATGAGGGTTTGTTAATCACATGATCAGTTGGATCACAGGAAAGCAAATCAAAATGTGCAGGGCAGCCATTTGGGAAACACTGCTGTAAATGGTAAATGCTCTTCCAAGGCTTCCTAAATGGGTCTTGGTTTGCATGTGCACTTCTAGGAATAAACCTTTAGTTGGTACAGAACCTTAACATTATATGGAGCAAGGGTGTAGCTAAGAGGTGGCACCCTAGCATGAAATACGGCCACTCTTCTGGCAACCCCAGTTAAAAATGAGACAGATGTTATCAGTAAAGCACTCACCATACGTACACTGTGTGAACAGTTACACTAAGGTAAAAAATGTGCTGTCAGGGCAGTTACCAATCAATTATAAGAATCGGATGTTGCTGCAAGCACAATAGGCTACTTGGCTCAGCAAACATGCAAGTGAACACTGGTCAAAACCATAGCTTTAAGTCTTGTTCATTTTACTTAATGAAGCTCCTGACACTGCATTTCTGCATTAAGAAAACACAATTAAAACGACCTAAATGAAACTATGTGAATAAATTGCAGTATTTTTGTTTTGTTGCACATACTCCTCCACACATTTCGACACAGCTTTGCTTTTCAGTTTCCTTACTCTTGGCAATATTTGTGCCAAAAATAAGTTCAGTGCAACTTTAAAAAGGTGCTTTACACTTTTACATTTCATGTACTTAAAGTATTCCTTAAAGAACTGTCCATTAAAACTGGTTCTTCTATAGCATCTCTCCAGAGAACCTAGTGTAGGGTTCTTTATTAGTGTAGTTCTTAATAGTGTAGTATCTACCTCTATTATCCCGAATTATTGTTTGTTTATTAATCTTTCATTAATTTTATTCAGTAACTACTATAAAGCGAAGTACTATTAAGTGTAGCCCTTCATATATACTTACAGTTTAATAATGATTTAATGCTGTTTCTTTGTGCAGATTTCAGAGCTTGATAATACTAATAAGAGTTGAGCTGTATGAGAACAACGTTTATCATATGTTTGTGTATCACGCTAAGGCATTGCATATCTCACAGTGAGCCTCTGTAGGTCTGCAGACAGACGCACCCACATGTCCTCCTCTCCCTTGGTTGCTGGGTAATCACACTAACTGGAACAATTTCCTGTGGCTGCTCTGCTAGGCCTGTCTGCCCTGAGTGTGGTTTAAGCGTCTGATTATACCACACTGCAACCGGTTTAATATACACATACTCACAAGAGAGACACAACATCCAGCTGCAATCAAACACAAACAAACGAGAGACAGTGTTTTACTTAATGAGAGGGTTAGAAACAGAAAGAGAGAGAGAGAGAGAGAGAGAGAGAGAGAGAGAGAGAGAGAGAGTGCGAGAAACAGAAAGAGGAAGAATGTTGAAGCTGTTTTTCCAGCATAAGTGCTAACTGAACCACATGAATGATTGGCAGATTGTGTAGTAGTGGAATTGAGGCGAGTGATGGTGGGGGATAGAGGGATGGAACACAGCGAGTGAAGGATGAATATAAGTGTTGATTCCACAAAAACTCCAGCGCCTCCACTCCTGCCCTGCTCACCGCAACCCTCCTCAGTAGAATCGCTCCGAGCACGTCGGTTGGCTGTAATTGCCTGGTGTGTGTCCGCTGGAGCTTGACTTCTCTCCGAGGTGTAAGGTGTCTTTTGTCTTGTTTATGAACTTTTGACAGAGTTTACGCATAAACACGGCTGTGTAGGAATTCGCTCAAACTTTGACCCACCCTACAGACAGAAATCAGTCTGGCTAATGTCAGAGCGGGCTGCAACTTGAAACTGTTGACACGTTGAAACATTGGTGATAGTGTAGTGTGTGTGTGCGTGTGTGTGTGTGTGTGTGTATGTGTCTTTGTGAAGACCCAGTATCCCCATGACAATAGGAAAGCATGAAAAGTTTGGAGTTGTGTGCACATTGACTGGTCCCCATGAGGAAGGTTTGGTTGTAGGCATTTACAATAATGTGTGTGTAAGACGTCCTGACCTCTGTGCTCTAAAATTGTAATCTTAAAATTGCAAAGAGAGCAGTGTTGTTTACCTTGTGAATCAGCATTTTGACATTTTGGCTCTATGCGGTAAAGTGACTGTAATTATATGTTTTCATAGATCAAAAGAAAAAAATAACATGAACTTGTCTGAGATTATGACTGCGGCTTGGCGTATGCCAACCACAGATACGCCGAGCATCTGCTATTAGATTGTAGAGCTGTGTAAAGTGTATTTTTTTCCAATCCATATGGAAAAGAAATAAAAATGCTAATGCTAAAACTAATAATGTATTATGCACTATATAGTATTTTATTATACATGTGCAGTATTTTGTAAAATATATTTCCAGTTAGGGCCAAACTATCTTTATTTTATAATATTTTAGAATATTCTATCCCATATTATTTTTTTTGCTTCGGTTCTTCTTCTTATTAATATTACTGTTATTTGCTATTAATATTATTATGTTTCATAACACCTGTTGATTTATTTAGCTTTTTTAAAAAGGTCATGAAATTTTGCCAAATCTGACAACCCTAAACAGGTTGCTGGCTCTGTTTGATCAGCAGTGAATGATGCAGGAAAGCAAGAGAAACAGTGTTTAACCATCTTTAAAATGAAGATATCTCTTATAAATGAACATTGGAGTGATCAAGACTTTAAGCCACTCAGAATGGCTTATTTCGATGTATGCTCAGCAATACTGGCTTTAAGGTACCATCTGGTGTGGTCTGAATATTCTTTTCAAGAACTTGCAGCTAGCTAGCCTG
This sequence comes from Pygocentrus nattereri, assembly GCF_015220715.1. Lineage (NCBI taxonomy): Eukaryota > Metazoa > Chordata > Actinopteri > Characiformes > Serrasalmidae > Pygocentrus > Pygocentrus nattereri. The sequence goes on from NC_051235.1 coordinate 13,509,199, forward strand.
CATAGGTTCATTTATTCTCAGTAATAAATGCAACTGAGGCTCAAATACATTAAAATAACACATTTTAGGGACATCTTCTTATATTACATTTGGTGAATACAAATATCTAACACAATATATAACACAAGTTAGGGCTTGTGTGGTGCATATCAGCAGTTGTTTTTGGAATGCTCAGAAGTTTCGATCTCAAATCAGCCCCTCGATCGAGCAGAGAACTCCTAGAATATTTAACAGAGACTGAGATTAACTGCGATCACTAATGAAGAGGTCACTCACTCTCTCTTCCTCTCTCTCTCTCTCTCTGATGCTCTCTATTGATCACAGTATACTTATAGTTTCACTGATAAAGTAGCTGATATGAGAGAATGGGAGGAAGCAAGAACACAAAAGGGAGAGAGCACATACAAATGTAAAAGTAAAAGTCAAGCAGAATGATAAATGTAGAAAAGAGGAGAGAGCAAATATCACACTAATACATCAACAACATGATCCGATAACAGTAAATAAATAAATAGATGCCAATAGCAACAGTGACATGTTTTTCCTCTGAGTGATTTAAAATGCAACACAATAGCTCTGAAAAAAAGCCAAATATCCTCATGCTGTTCCAACACCGTTTCTCATGCAGCGAACACAGATCACATATCACAGCATCTTATTGCCAAAATAGAGGGAGAAGCTGCCTTTTCCCTCCACTGCCATCTCTTGCTCTTATCTCTCTGTCCATCTATGTAAGTATCTATTTTTTACCTGACTCAGATTGGTTGAGTACATGGAGGTGTCAGTCCGAGGGTGTCACTCAAAAACCCAACCTGTGTAACATGGTGAAACATTCGGCAGATGTGCGAGTGAGTGGATGTGTGTGATGTGCAGGAATTTTCCAGAGGGCTTCCTTGTTCAGGCCTATCCCCCCCCTAAAGTCACACAGGCCCACACTGAGTTCATTGAATATTAATTATTCTGACAGACAGCCTTATTAATCATGCCTCAAGCAGCATAGCTTAGTAAACCACACAAAGGCCTCTTTTTAATGTTACCAAGTGATTTGTGATGTGGTGCTTCTCTTTATTAAAGATGTGCATGTGTAAGGAGAGTGGGGCTGTGTGTGTGTGTGTGTGTGTGTGTGTGTGCATGTGTGCGTGTGTTTTAATGCCAGAGGGATTACTTCACAGTGATGGTAAACTATGTTAGTTCTCTGGAGACTTTGATAGTGTGTCAGTTTTCTTGTGTGTGTGTGGTGCGTCTGTCTTCTGTGAATGGTTGTTGTTTTTTTTCTTTCTCTTCCTTCAAAATCAAAGTCATTTTGATACGTTGAAGCACAAGAGCCCCACCCTCATTTGGAAGCCAACATCATCCTTGTTTTCTTCCAAGTAAAACAAGCAAGCAACCATCCTTCTACTGAGGAACACTTTGTTTGCTTATTTACATTGAAATAACATATAAAGTACATTAACTTCAGACAGCTACATCAGTATCTGACCATCAATCTCTAAATGTGCTTCTTTCATCTTGTAGACTTTTCTTGTACAGCAAACAGACTGGATTAATTTGATGAACAAGTTTCTACCAGACACGTCCATCACGCATGGTCACTGTCCTACTTTCTTTTTATTGAAATTGTTTTGAGTTACCTTGGAAAACCCCCTGTCTCTGACTCTGCGTCCTACTATAGTCATGCCGATCGTCCGAAAGCTCCTTCAGCAAAGGTCGACCGTCCCTCTATCCAATCGATGGTTGGCGACTTACAAATCATGTGTATTGATCATCATAATCATCACATAAAATATAGAGAAGACACTAAAATCCTGTGCACTTAGTGTTAATAGCCCACGTCAAGCCAATTATGCAGTTAAGTGTAACCTATATGCACCATATGCATGACTGTGTCCGTATTACACTACTTAATATATCTTTACTGTATTTTGTCCTCATATACTAAACCTGTCCATTAGCTATGAGCAAATCTGCGTTGCACTGTGGGTATATGTGTAATTATACACTATACTATACTACACTATACTATATACTATATACATGGTTAGATCATGAACCAACTGTGTAGTATGTGTATCAAAATTTATGTTCTAGACAAAACATTCTGACAGTAAGTCACATATTGTTTTGGACGTTTTAGGTTTTCAAGAGTTTTATTGCATCTTGAGTCACATCTAATGCATCTGATTTGAGCATTCAAATGATCCTGAAGGCGTGATGAACCGAATCAGGTGAGTTAAATTTGGGAATTAGCAACTGTTAGAAACAAAACTGTAGAGACTTTAAGGTACACAATTACACACTTGGACGTTAAGGACCTCCTCGTACCTTAAATGTTACTCCATTAGAACAAAAAGCTGCTGAATAAAAAAAAAGAAAAAAGAAAAAAAAAAAAAACAATTTCAGCCTTGTTGAAATTAAAATGTGAAACAATATTTAGCAGTTTTTGCTAGACCTGCAGAAAGCAATATGATCATAAGTCCATCTATATATTAGTGATTTATATATTATTACATATTAGTCATGCATGTATTATTTATACCATTCCACTTTTATTAGAGATAAAAATAGATATACAGAGATATTTACCAAAACTGTCATTTTTTTTATTATACCATAATATAAATTCTTGGCTTTACCACCTACTATGAATTTTGAGGAGATTTACGTTATTTGTATCTTGGTGGACTAAAGTTAGAATAGACAGAATAGATGTTCTGTGATGGTTATTGGCACAGTGACTATATGCCAGTTAATCTGAAATCAGAATTCAGCTTTTTATCTTGTTAGGTCATGTCAGGTCATAGTAAACAATTCATCATATCATTTCATTGACAAAATCATTGTTTTCCTGTAATCTTCATAATATTTACCAATAATAGTTTTTACGAATAATGTCAGGTTTCACCTCCTTCTTTTCAAGCCCCACTTATTGTCAGAAAAATAGGTATAGAAAAATACAGCTGTTTTATGGAGATTGGCTCTAGCAACGTGTTATCTGTGACTTTAGGCAGAGTATTATGTGTTTGTTCTTCAGATATATTCTTAACCATATCTTCCTCACTGGCCTAAGGTTGGCCTTACTAACAAATTGTGCTTGGAACAGTAAGTCATCTAAAAAGGCATCTATTCATTTATGTTAATGTTAGTGTTGCTGAGTGTTAGAGTGTTATCTTTCCATTGTGTGCTTCTCAATGTTTGTCCAAGTGTGTGTTTTCACAGTTTATACTGAAATGAGAAAAAAACACTGTTAAAATAACTATTGCACTTTATTAATCTCTCTTTTGAAAAAAAAGGCCAGATATCCCCATGCTGGTGTTACAACACCAGTTTTTATGTTTATCTCTCCATATGAGGTGTCTGTGTGTGTGTGTGTGTGTGTGTGTGTGTGTGTGTGTGTGTGTGTGTGTGTGAGTGCCTTTGTTGCATATTTTTGTCCAAGTAGGAAACAAGAACCTGTCTCTTGTGATTCTTTTGTGGTTTAAGTGGTTTATCAATAGTTTAGGCAAAGAGTCATACTTAGATTAAAGATACATGAATGCAGCACTGACTGAATGGATACCCACAGTCATTTTATATTTTAGTTTTTATGGTAGTACAAAAGCCATTGGAAATATTCCACAAAGATATGCAAACTTTTGTGTGTAGGAGTGAGGAAGAAAAAACTTGAACTGATAATAGAGCCAGATACACTGTTTGAAGAAAGATACAGGCATATTCTGAATTCCTTTTTGGATTTCCTTTAAGAATGTAACCGTGATTGTGGTTGAAGAGAAATTCTTCCAATACTTACTTCATAACTCCATTTCCCTCAACATGGTCCCATGGACGTGACCTGCACTGGGTTGTGGGTAATGGGTTGCTGTGTTTTGAGGCCCACGGCATATAAAGTCTCCTTCATGTTTACGCTGTTTGGAAAATTGAAACGGATTGCTGAGCAAAGCGCCCATTTCAGAAAAGATCGTTTTTGGGCATCATTTCTCAGTCTGATGATTCAATCTTTTGTTTAATAAGCACTTTCATCTTCCCCTCTGCCATCTTTTCGTTCAGATTAAGACGAAACGTGTTCATGAAAAATTTATTTGAGATTATCTGCATATTCTGATTCCCCTGATTAGGTTCCTGTCAATGAGTGGAGGCAATGCCAGCCTCTGTTGAATCTTAATGTTTTCAAAATCTTTCTGTGGAATCTTAATGTTTTCTGTCTTCCACATTTTTGTTTGACAAATGCATTTCATTCTTCACCGTCATGGGGAATAAGGTTGCAGTCTCTTGCTGCATCCGTTTGGCCTCTGGAGCTCCTGGTACAAGAAGAGGGCTGTGCAGCGGGATGAATTTTTAAAGAGCTCTAAGTGCCAATGTTTAATGTTTAACATTTCCAAGTGAATACTGGGGTTGGTTATGTCTCAAAAAAAAAGGGATCTCAGAATTTGCTTCATTCCGAGGAATCATAGCCAGATCCCATTGGCTGCAGCGCCAGCTGGGATGAGACCTTTGAGGGGGACTCTTCCTTGACATGGAGACGGCTCATTATCTAATGCTGCAGCCCATAAGATCCCAACACACTCCACACTGAGTCTGCCTTTAATTGCTTTCATGGATTTATTGTGCAAAAATAAGCAGGGCTTTGAAGTATTTAAAGGACCAACCTAATGAATGTGAGAATGTGTGTGTGAGAGAGAGAGAGAGAGAGAGAGAGAGAGAGAGAGAGAGAGAGAGGAGGTGGCAGTCCAACAGGGGAAAAATGTGCAACAATGCATTCTTCACTTGCCAATGCAGGCAAAAGAATATGTGAGGTCTTAACCATAAACAATTAGCCAGAGAGAGAGAGAGAGAGAAAAGAGATTGAGGGGGTACAGAGAGAGCAAAAACGAAAGAATGAAAGAGAAATAAAAAAGACAAAGGCAGAGAGAGAGAGAGAGAGAGAGAGAGAGAGAGAGAGAGAGATAGAGAGATCAGAGAGAGGGATGGGGCGATCAAGTGTAAATGCTTAAATAATGTGGAGCAGTTTTGCCAGAGCTGTGATTTGTGGGAGAAAGCTGTAGAGAGAGGCAGTCAGGCCTTATTTAGCAAATATGCAGAAGTGCTTTTGACCCCGTGGCGACCGCTCCGGTACCCCCGCCCTCCCTGCGCTGCTCGTTAATCATGGTGGGGAATGAGAACGGGCACTTGTGTGAACCGCATAATGGAATATTTCTTCGCTCGCCTCTCATTTGACAACACGGCACTTGTTTCTTCAATCACTTGTGTTCGTGTTGTTTTCTAATTAATTCATTGGCAGATATATTGTTTGCTGGGAGGGTTTTTTCTTGCTTCTGCTTGGCAAGGATGTGTGTGTCTGTGGGAGAAAGACAGAAAGAGAAAGAGAGAGAGAAGTGATATCTGGTTACTGCTGCCTTTTCCCACACATTGATCAGAAGCTGAAAGTCGAGAGCATGTGTCCCTCGCAGCAACGAGTTTACTCCTGTTTCCAGTTTAACCTATTAAACTGTCTTTTGTCTTCCTCTCCCCCCTCTGCTGGCACCAGCCTGCTTGCATTCATTCTGACCTTCGGTCAGTGCTTTGAAACTGGAAATATCTCGACCTGCTGCCCGGGCGCAGCCAGAGACTGACCGGAGATCGGCGCAGCATGTCACCGGCAAAGAAGTAGTATATACTACAGCCGTTTGATGAGCAGTGGGGCAATAAATTCATTTATCATCATTTTATGCCTCATCAAACGCTTTGCCAGCCCCCTCCATGGGAGTAGCACAAATTAGCCAGTGAAAAAAGCAGTAATTTTTGCCCGGGCTCCGTAAGTGCTTTTTGATTGCCTTCTCCAACAATTCTTCCTTTGACAAGCTAATAAATCAGATCTGGAGAAGACAAGGCTCACTTCAGCTCAAGCACAAAAAAGAAAAAAGAAGAAAACCACTGAGTGAGTGGGATGATGTGGTGTTTCGCTTTAAACAATCGTCTCTCACAAACATCAGCTGCGGGTCCTTTTTACTTAGCTTTTTCTTAGAAGGGTCGAAGGGCATGATCACAGAGCCAAGGCCATTCCGGATGAGAAGGGCCTTGGTGGGCTGTGGTTAAAGCTAGAACAAAACCCAACAGGCCTATCGACTGCGGATGCACATGGCTGTTTTGCATGTTAATCAAACTAGATGCTAGGTCTGTAGTCCTTCCTATATGCTAACCACATGGGAGTGCATGTGCTAGTCGCATTCTGTTGCCTACTTGCTTTGTGTTTGTTGGTCAGGTGAGCCCTCAGCATGCTCGAACGTCTCCAGCCCAGATGGCTGCTTCAATCCACAGCCAGGGAATTAGCCATCAGACTGGAAATAGCGCCTGTTATTGAAAATGAGGTCAATCGATGATTTGAGCCTGGGCATGCGGCGTAACAGGTATTAGCACGTTTGACTGAGGCAAGTCTGGGGGTTCGCGCAACCCCACCCGCCAAGGGAGTCGAGGGGAGGAAGGCCGCAGTTGGTGTCTGAGCTGCCGAAAAGGCCTTGCTGATGAGATTAGCTTTTTCTGCTTGGCTGTAAAGCATACTGCTAATCAGAGAGCTAGCCAGGCCCCTCTAAGGCTGGAAGGCTGCCACTGAAAGCCTTTAGCATCTCAAGGGGAGGGAAAAACCTGATCTGCAATCATCTGTTAAACTCAGAAAACTACTGATGTAAAAGCAGATTGAAGATTGCAGCCAAACAATCTTTTCTAGAGTGTCAGTATTGTATCACCTTTACATGCCTAGCTGTTCACTTACTGTAGCATCTGATACTTGAGTGAAAGGCCGAGCAAAGGAATTTAGGTGGAGTCCTTGTTTTGTGGCTCATGATTGGCAAACCATTGGTCATACATCATCACCAGGCGACTTTGCTTTAATTGGCATGTGTGGTGCTGTGGTGTGTGATATACACACAGATTCTGGGAACTCTCATGCTTGTCTGGGTGCATGCACGTGTGGCCTTGTCTTTGGCTCTTTGTGAGGACAAAATATACCCAAGGTGACGTACAGCTTGGATACTCTGACATTTGACTTTTTTAAATGGAAAAGAGCCAAAAGATTTCCTTTTGGTTATGAGGGTATTTAGACCTTGTATCGTGTCAGTTGTATATAGCACAACAGTAGATAAACAAATAAACAAAGTGTTTGTATATGTCCTTGCCCAGCGAGTTAGTATTGCACGTCTCCCCTCCCTCTCATTAGTGCTCTGCATACACACACACACACACACAAACACACACTGCTGCATGCACATAGCTCAAAATAACCCCAGCAAAGCAGCAGCCGTTTATCTGTATCTGGGGAGCTGATCCAATTACAGAGCTCACATTTGCATCCATCAGCCTGAGCGAAGGGAAAATACACAGAGTGAAAAATAAAATATAAAAAAAAAAAAACTATCTCTGGTCAGCCTCCTCCCAAAACAGTGGGAAATAAACGCAAGAGAAATGAGACGAGAGAGAGAGAGAGAGAGAGAGAGAGAGAGAGAGAGATGGCTCCGCATAGTCCTCGGCGAAACTTCCATCAGCGCGAGCCGGACGCCCTCCCCCAGGTGGTGGCTAATGGCTTCTCTCTCGCGCGCGCACTATCTCACTGAGCTGAGCATCCGCGCGCTCATTACGCTAAATATCACTGTCATAATGTGGAACAGATGTCTGGAAGAAAGAGATCGTTTAAAAATGGAGAGAGCGGGGCAAATGTAAATAAACCGTCAGGGCAAACTTGTAGACCTCCCTCCATTCCTCCGCTACCCCTCGCTCTCCCTCTCCCTCTCTCTCTCTCTCTCCCTCGCTCTCCCGTGTGGACCCTCTGAAGTGCCTGTAAAGAAAACAGTTCATCAATCTTCATCAGTAGCATTAAGAAAGGAATAATAGGCCCCGCTTATCTCGCCTAAGTGCTGCCTTGGGGCTCTAAGGACAGCCGGCGAATGTGGTGAGGTTTGAAAACTGTTTCCTTTTTTTTTTGTTTTTGTTTTTTTTTTTGCTTAGACCCGTCTTAAGCTTGAGTTTTTTTGCATACTGAAGTGACACATATTCCCTTGGATGACTGCGTATGTACATTTGATAAATAGTGTTTGTATATGAATAAATGGCTTTCTATGAAAAGTCTGCCTCTGATATGTACGTGTGTGCTGCGTGCTAAAGCGCTGTGCATGATGATCACAAAACAGTACAGATATAAACGCTCTCTCTCTCTCTCTCTCTCTCTCTCTCTCTCTCTCTCTCTTTCTCTCTCTCCGTCGTTCTAATTCTTTACTGAAAAGTGTGAGAGACATTAGGAAATAAAAAGGGTTCAGAACGTATCAAATGCGTCACACTAATGGATTTACAGCTTGCCTCTTGTGAACAACGGCTGAAAATATGAGTTTTGCAGTGGTTCATAAAATCATCAGTAACGGTTTATAAGGTCATTCGCGGTTTATGTGGCTTTAACTTTTACACCTAATAAAGGCCATTAGTGTTCCGCTACCTCTGAACAGTGCCCTAAGTCTTTTCAAAAACCCAGGAGCTTCATTCTTTATTTATTATGCTTTATTTTCTTGTATTTTCTCAGGGAACACGTAGAGGCTGTTCTAACCAAATCCACCATAAAGCCACCGCTGCCGAAAGCTTCACGTCAGCTCATAATTATCAGGGTTTTTTTTGTTTTGTTTTTGGTTTTTTTTTGCCGTCTTAAGTGGAAAAAAAACGTGTTCATGTATGAAGCGCTTCAGCTGAAACATCAGACGGGAGAAAATGACACGTGTAATGTGTCCCCAGAGAGGGGCAATAGGAAAACAGTGGGTGAAGTCCAGCCTAAAGTGGCTAAAGCGGAGGGGATACATAGCAGTAAGTCACGTGCTGTCAATTCATCTGAACGTTGTGTATGCCTGTTCTTAACGTTTCTTAAAACGTGAAGAATATATAAACCCACCCCCACCACCCGCACCCCCAACATCACAGAGTCTTTAAAAGGCGGCGAAAATGCTTCGCGTCAGGCCAGCCCTGACAGCTATTTGATTTTTTTGGGGGGAGAAAATGGGCTAATTTGTGAAAATTAGGCCCCATGGCCGCCCCTTACACAGGCGCGCACGCACGCACACACACACACACAACACACACACACGGAAGCCGAGCTCAGCGTGGAGAGAAAGAACAGCTGGGCCTGAATTTTTAGCGCCCATAATTAATTAAGAGCTTCCTCGGTGGGATGGGACGATTCAATAAAAAAGGAGCCTCTGTTCCCAGCGTGCTCTAACAGGAGAGGCCACTGCTTCAGCTTTGTTAAATAGAGGGCTGAAGTGATCTCGAGCTCTTCTTCCTCGTAGACAAATGCCACCATATTCCTCTCAAAATCCCCTTTCATTACCTTTCTCTCAAGCTGGACCCTTTTCCAACTCCCCTTTGATGCGACTAAACCCCTATACGGAAAGATTCCTCAGTGGTTTTTGGCTTGGACATGTGGTTCTAAGGAAAACAACTTTAATTGGTACAGAGCCTTTCCATTATGTAGAGGTTCTTTAAAATCTAATAGGTTCTTTGTACTCTCATATCTATTTAAAATTCGTTTTTAAAAAGAATCGTCCAATGAAATGATCTGTAGTGAGCATGACAGAACCCTTTTTGACACCGTTACTTTTAAAGAGTGCGCAAGTAAATGGATCGGCATATTGCTGAGAGAGAGAGAGAGAGAGAGAGAGACGGCTCTGTCTCTATTTGGACACTCTGGCTCTTGCTGCTTTCTCCCAGATGTCCCCAAGCGCATAATGGAAGCAGGTCAAATAAAAAAGAGAGGAGCTCCTTTTACACCATGGGGCTGAATTTGATTCGCTTCAGCTGGACACTCGTCTCTGATGGGGGATCGTGTAGACCCTGGCTGTTATCAGCTCGGTGCGTTCATATGGAAAAAGTGGAAATCTCGTCCTGTCCCGGGAACATTCGGTACGGGCCATTTTTAACGATGATTTGAGCAGCGCTGTTATCAACAGGTTCCGGTTACCCTCCCTACCCTCACTCACACAGACACGCACACTCGCGCGCGCGTTTGGACGGGCCTGTAGATGGCAGGTGGCGTTTTACAGGTGTGAGATCATTCAGACTGTCAAAAATAGTCTCTTCTGTTTGGGATTCGATACCAAAATGTTCCCATACAGCTGCCGTCATTTCTGTTCGTCTAAACTCGTATTTATTTGTTGGGAGGAGAAGCTGGAATACGAAAAAGAAAGAAAATGTACAGCGCACGTCGAATCGAAGTGCATCCGTTCGGTAGTGAGATCTAATCAAGTGTAAATAAATAAATAAAAACAAATAAGTCATTAAAGAAAGTATTGAAATATTTGCGCACCTACGCCAGTCCATCCCGCGGCCGAGCTAAAGCTCCGTTTACTGAGACTGCAGGTTTGGGGCAGAGCAGTTTGGTTCAGCCTAAATCATTCAATCATTTTGTCTACGTTTATAAGCGTCTTTATCGTTGTTGGTTTATTTAAACTCTAAATGTGGTCGGATTCTGTTTTATTTGAAAGCTAAATAGATCATTCTGAAGGTTGGGGCGATCTGACACTTCCCTGCTCTTCCAGTCTGAACTATATTTTCCCATTTCAGCACTAAAATATGTTGAAGACACTGTGATGAACGGAGTTACATGGCAACGTTTTTCATTTGTGCGGAAAAAAACTGTTAAACTGTTAAAGTTACAGACTGTAATATATATATATATATATATATATATATATATATATATATATATATATATATATATATATATATATATATATATTAGCCTGTTGACATTATTGTATGCATAAATAATAAGAATATTTATTATTCTCATATGATCACCTGCGATTATTCTGCGATTATAAATGCCCTGCGAATTTCTCCTCGCCCTCTGGGCCGCATCTCCCCAGCTTTGAGTTTGGAATAAGCAGACTGTCCCCTCTTTCGTCCAGGAAAAGGGAAAAAAAGTAAAAAAAAGTATCAGTGACAAATCCAAATTGTGGAATTTCGCTTGCTTTCGGGAAAATTCAGCGTCTCTCTCTGTTGTCTCTGTCCTTTTTTAGCATTTTGCACCGCCTAACTGGTCATCTACACATGGGAAGTGTCTATCCCTCCGTGTGAGCCCGAGAGGGGGACGAAGAAGAGGAGAAGCCAGATAAAGTTGTTCGCGGTCATTGTGGAGCTTCCATGGATTTGGCGTATAATGTTATGAAAAACACACAAAATGTAATTAAATAAATAAAGGCATATTTTTCAACTTACCTATGAATTCATACATTATTGTTTCGTCCTACAGCAAACCCAATAAAGCAGAAAAGAGCAGTAATATACATATAGACCTAATAATTCAGTGATGTCCCCCAGCGCCTCGCCGTTTTCATCGCGCAATAACATTTACACATCAAATAAAGAGACAGTCACAGATCGGTCACGTGGTTGGGGCCTTTGGAAATATTTCTGAGCGTTGATAGCGGCTAAATATGGAAGATTTTTTTCTAGACTACTCAGCGCAGAAATTAGTAGGACGAATTTCACACAGTGTTACTTAACCCATTAGGATTTTCTGTAGTGTTCAAAAGGCTTCCCTCCATTGTGCCCAAAGGCTTTGGAATCAGGCTTTTCACATTTTCGGTTTATCCCTTTAAACGTTCAATTGATTTCCATCATGCGGAAAATGAGATCGTAAATTATTATCGATATTTCAGTATTTTAGGCCTGCGTGAGGCAGCGATGAAAGGGAAAAATGTGGAAACTCAAACGAATAAATGTTTACTTAAATCATCCAGGTCAAGATGAAAAAATGTTATTCGGCGCTCAAGGATGTCATTTCCCCCTTTTTTCATCGAACTTCTAACTGGCTTCTCTGCGCGTGTACAGCTTTCATTGCGCAGAAGGCTTCATTCTGTAATTCTGGCTGCGGGCCGCTCGGAGAGATGAAGGGGTGGGGGGGTGGGGGGGATTGAAATGGAGCCCAGGGGACTGCTCAACTAGAGGGCAAAAAATAAACTATGGAGATTAATGGCACCAGCTCACACTGCAGCAGGCTGCTTTTCTTCCCTCTCTAATTTTTACTATTATTATTATTATTATTATTATTATTATTATTATTATTATTATTATGTAAAGTTCAAATAAGTATACATAAACAGTTCCTATTGGAATTCAAATACCTAAAACGAGTCCAGTATAGGAAACAGAAACAGAAAACAAGCTTAAACATCAGAGGCTGCAGTGATGAGCTCGTTAAAGGCGTCTCTCCAAACTAGGCCGCCGTTCACGTCTTGATTATGATGAAGGGCAACCAGTAAGATCCAAACTGAACCCACAAATACAAGCTTGAGGTGGCGAAATGGAAATTGCCAGTGAAGCTAAAGCAGAACATTAAAATATTCAAAAGCACTAAAAATATTCAAAATACAGATCGAAGAATGTTATTCGTTTAATGGTAAATTAAAACCACTAATACTGAAATATGTAGTTACTGTGACAGTTTTTTGGCAAGATAACGTGACTAAATACGTACTTACTTTGCACTGTAATAGTAATAATAATAATAATAATAATAATAATAATAATAATACTATTGAAATAGGTTTAATGGTGTGTCTCATACTACTACTACTACTACTACTACTACTACTACTACTACTAATAATAATAATAATAATAATAATAATAATAATAATAATGGGGCGATGGTAAACTAAGTTTTAAAAATATTTAACAAACATAAAAAATAAAATAAAAAATATCTGAGTCTGAATAAACCAAAGCATTCGACCCCAAAACAAACTCGTGATGTCTTCAGTCTTAGCTCCCTGTGCCAGAGGTGCTCTCCTCTCCTGACACCTGAGAGAGGCTCATTCTCCGCGTGCGCTCAAGATGGCAGGGGCCGAAACGAGGAGCAAGTGTGACACCTACCTGCGGAAGAGGGAAGAGCTTTAGAGCGGCCTTACAGGCGCGAGCAGTGCCACAGGGCATTTTCCCTTTTGGCAGGTCACGGCACCAGCGCCGCACTCCGCGCGCCCAAAATCCACAGCGCCGTTAAGGCTGGGGGACCCATTTCCCCCCCTCTGTTAATGCTCAAACAGAGCCTCACGCTTTCCAAAACCAGTCCTCATTCCGCTCTGCCACACCTCGGAAGCAGTAATGAGATCGAAATTTGGCATAAAATCGAGCTCATTACCCGGGTTCGCCACCTGATTGCTTTGCATATAACACGACGCGGTTGGAGTGTAATTGGGTTAAACGAGTGCTCGACACTTTCTTTCCTTTTTTTGAGGGGAGGGGGTATCAATATTCACCTGCTGAACCACTTCTCCCATGTGTAAAACATACCAACTACTGTCCCCCCATCCATCCCATCAAAGCAAGTTTAGAATAGTAATGAGCGCTTCGTGATGCGTCTGACTCAACTTTACACGTGATCTTCCACAAGGAAAACAAACAAAACTCTGAATTTCAGCTCTGGCCGCCTCTGCGTGCATGTGTTTTCTTCAGCCCCTGATGAATTATCTTAGCACACCACCAACCCCAAATCTCTTAAGGACTCGCCACAAAAAGGCCTCACCATTTAAACATATGAGAAGCAATATTGCATGTTTCTGTGTGCAGCTGTCCAAGCCCTCATCCACAAGCATTGAAATGACCCCAAAACAACGGCTGCACACGTGTAATTTTTTTTTTTCATAATTTACTTCAAAGATAGTGTATTGTCCATTTTAAATACAAAAAAATGCTACATTAAATATACATATTAGTCTTTAATACAAATAGACTCAGGCGGCTGCAGCGTTTAAGACAATTCTTAGATGTTACATCTCGATTAACCATTCAGAAACTAAGATTTGAGGATAAGCATTTTACTCAGAAAATAACTGTCCTGGGAAATTCCTTTAGCAGTATTATCATATCATCTTTTTCTTCTTCTTCTTCTTTCATCTTGTCTTTTTTTTTTCCTTTTTTTAATTATGCAACCACAAATAATAAATAATAGTCCGTGAGATCAGAGTGGAGGCTGAATTTCCGTATTAAATGTTGGACATACCTTTCTTGAGTTCATAAGGGGAGTCTTTACACAGATCTAGCTGCGTTTGCCCTCTGCCCTTGCTGTCTCGCGCTAGAGCCTCAGCCCGGTTCAGCGCGCTCTGGTTTATTCCATTGAAGTGCGCGGCTGCCGCCACCGCCGCCGCCGCCGCCGCTGCCGAGCTCGCGCCCGTGCCCGCTCCCGCGCCCGTGCCGTGTCCGTGGCTGTGTCCGTGCAGGTGTCCGAAAGTGCCGTAGTTCGTGTAGCCCGCGTAAAACGGGGCCGTGGTGTAGTAGAGAGGGCGCGAGAGCACGGCGCCGCCTGCCAAGGGCGCGCACTGCGGCGACGTCCGCGTGGGCGACGGGTTTCCGGGCGCCTGGCTCACGGCCTGCGGCGCGTCCCCGCTCGCTCTGCACCTGTCCGACGAGGTGGCGATTTCAGCCAGCGACCACAGTTTGGGTTTGGGCACGGACGGGGCAGGGGGAACAGCTGGGGGACCACCAGAAGAAGGAGGAGGGGGAAGAGGAAGAGAAGGAGGATGGATTACGGAGGTCACCTGGCCGCCGCCGCCACCGAGCACGCTCGCACCGCGAGCAACCGCCACTCCCGCGGCCTCAGGCGCCTTGTCGCGGGCCGCCGCGAGCGATGGCGACGACGTAGTGGCGCGTGTGGGATCGCCAAGCAGCTCCGTGCGCGCGTCCACCTCCTTCAGCTCCGAGTCCGTGAGCAGCGGCTCCACTTCTTTCCCGGGGGTGTCCGCCTTGAACCGGTCACACGGGGCCTCGCCTGGGTGGAGCAGCTTCGGGTCTGATAAGCAGAGGAGAAAAAGAAAGCTCGAGTCAAAATAATAAAGGATTCTCAGTTTGTTTACCTCCCTCTGGTTTCTTAATTTAAATCTTCTTAACCGCCTGTTTACAAACTGATGTCAGAAGAAATCTGTTTGCGGTTATTAAACATTAAAACCTCACGCTAGAAAAGTAAATGGAATTTTCACAAGCCAGAAAAACCGCAGATGATAGAAACGGTTTGTTTGAAAAGCATAGTTAAAGAATCCCTGCAATTCTGTATAATAATGACGATAATAATAATAATAATAATAATAATAATAATAATAATAGTAATAATGAGGCAGTAATAAATGAGATTCAGCACGCCAGCTGTGCCCTTATTATGCAGCCAAAGATAAATGTGCTGCAAACCACCACACGTCACCAGCAATTCTCAGTCCATAAGAAGTCAAATGAGATGAGTTCAAGGTGATTATTATTTAAAGCAATTGTCCTATTATAAATAATATACCACCATTAACCAGCAATCAATTTCGCGCCCGGAGTGGAAACGACTGCGATGAAAAATTGATGATTTTTTTCCCCTTCTCTCTTCCTCTCTCCCTCACTCTCTCCCCCCCCCCCCCTCTCTCTCGCTCTCTCTCTCTCATCCATGTATTTTCCACAGACCTGTCTCCGTGTCCGTGTCCCCCTTGTCCACGGGCTTGTTTGGATCGTCATCGTCGTTCTTCTCCAGGTCGATGTTCTCCTCTTCTTCCTCGTCCTCGCTGCGGTTCCTCGGCGTCCAGGTCATCTTGTTCTCCTTCTTCAGCCTCCTCCTGGCGTTAGCGAACCAGGTGGACACTTGGGTGAGGGTCATTTTTGTGATGATGGCCAGCATGATCTTCTCGCCCTTAGTAGGGTACGGGTTCTTCCGGTGCTCGTTCAGCCAGGCCTTCAACGTGGCCGTGGCGTCGCGCGTGGCGTTTTTCCGGTAAGCCGGGTCCCCGTATGGGTACGAACCCAGCGGCGCCGCGTATGGGTGGTAGCCGATGGAACCTGCCATGCCCGACGTGTGGTCATACGGAGAGCTCTGCAAGACAAGAAAAAGCCCAACCACGTGGGATTTAGCGCGCGAGTGACCTTCAAAAACACGCATACATGCTCGGTGGGAGTTTAACGGACAGTCAAAACTTACTAAGCACGTAAATTCACGAAACACACACATGCAGCCTCACACACATACACACACGCACACACACACACACACACACATACATGCGCACACTCAAACATACACGCAGCTAATTTAATTATTCAGACCAACACGACAAATATATCTTGACCTCTACACACATGATAAAGTTTTTATTATTATTTTACAGTAAACGTCTCCAGTAGACCGCTGTGGTCAAAATAAATTTCGCAACTTTCTCCATTGACCCCATTATTTACACGCCAGCCTTTCTCTATCTCTTTCTCTCCCCTCCCTCCTTCTCTCTTTCGCCAGCAATGTGCAATCATAAATATGAGTAATTTAGCGCTAACTATAATATGCAAGCAAACTGTCAGACTTTCATTACTTCTGTAATCATGCAGCATTAATTACTTGTTAAATATCACAATAATAATAATACTTGAAATATAAGCAAAGACCAGGGTATCTCATTACATTCAAAACAGCAGTTTTACCCGCTTCTTTTCAGTATCTTTTCGCTATATAAATACAGACTAAAGGGGCAAATGATAGGTGCTGAACATTTGCTCAATTTTGTTTTCCAAGACAGGGTGTGCTCAGCTTTTCTTTGCCGTTTTCTTTCCCCTCTTTAAGGAAATCATTCTTTTTGCCGCAATATGAACTAAAGCACGGCCACACACTTGTATATGTAATGCAAATGCATTCTGTGTAAATGTAGACTCTGTCATTCTAACTTATTAAACAGCACAATGAAATGCGGTAACCCCCTCTCTTTACTACCAATACAGATAAAAATCCAAGGCCCCCACCGCTTTTCCCACCTGGTCCCCGGGTTTCACTCACCACGTACGAGGTGAAGGTGGCGGCGGCGGCAGCGTCCGCGCCGTACGGGAGGTGTGAACTGTACGCGGGCGAGGCGCCGCTGAACGCCGTGGAGCCTGCGGCGTAGGGCGCGAACGCGGAGCCCGACGAAGAGCGGCCGAGCTCCTCCGTGCGCGGCCCCGAGATCACGCTCGTGCTGTACGCAGGGCACGAGTAGAGCGCCAAGGAAGCGGACGGCTGGTACAAGTAGCCCTGAGGGTACGCCATAGCCGATCCCAGAAAGAAGCACGGGGGCTTCTCACTTTCCTGTCTTTCTTGTCCTTTCTTTTTCTCCTTCTTCTTCCTCTCCTGTTTTTCTTCCTCTATTTCTCCCCTCCTTCCTTTCCCCCTCCTCCCCGTTACTCTCTCGCGCGCACTCCGCTCTCTTTCATAGAGTCCCGAACCGCGTCCGTCCTCCTCTTTCTGGCGACTACGATGGTGGCGGCGCGAGCTCGCGAGAGAATCGAATGCATATAGACGTCTAGCTCGCCGCTGCTGCTGCCGCTTCACCGGGTTTGTTGTCGCTCTTCTTCTCCTTGTTTTTGTTGTTCTTTTTCAAGCTCCGCTCCAAGTTCTCGAGCCGCTGCTTGGCCGCCCGCGCGCGCCGCGTCTCTCATGCCGCGCGGGGCAGAAGTTTGCAGTTTTGGAAGGGGGGGTGCTTCTCCTTTATTTTTTTTTGTTTTTTTGAACGGAGCTGCTTTTCGGACGGGGCTTTTGCTCCGGAGAGTGTCCTGCCAGGATGCTAAGTTGGAAATTGAGGATTCTGACGCCCACTACGCGCCTCACGCTCCTCCTCTCGGGTGTAGTCATCGGAGGAGAAGCAAGGCGAGCCTGCGCTGGCTTACAGCTCTCTCTCCCTCTCTCTCTCTGACACACTCACACAGAGACATTCACTAACAACCCCCCCCCTCTCCTCCTCCTACCCTCCTACCCCACCCCTCCACCCCTCCTCTTTGCCTCTAACAAGCCTCATTGCTTTAGAGCGCGAGAGCCGCTTCAACCCCTGGATGGCGATCTCAGCGCGGGACCAGCGCGAGCAAGCAAGCAGCTCCAACTTTTGCTCGTTTTCTAAATACGCGAAGAAGCCGTCACTTTCACACTTGATTAATAACAAACGGGACTCTATGAGAGAGAGAGAGAGAGAGAGAGAGAGAGAGAGAGAGAGAGAGAGAGAGAGAGAGAGAGAGAATAGCAAAATTCAGGAGGAGTAAAGAAACGTGACGTGTTCTTTTCTTTTTCGCTGCTCATTTCTCTTCTAGGATGCATTATTATGGTTATTATTTTGCATTCATTTTGTCTTGTTAAAATCCATTATTTTTTGAAGAACTGGCCACTCGACAGAGTCGACAGTAGGTGGCAACGAAGAACACTATTTTAACCTGTATGTGTTCGTGCAGTTGATTAATAAGGATTTGCATGCGGATAATTGCTGCGCTCATGGAAAATCACGTACACGCACACACACACACATGCATAGAGCTGGTGCAGCAGTGCAGTGTGTTTTAATCCAAAGCAGAAGTGTGCGTGAGGGCGCCTCTGGCTCCGTCCTCCGCAGCAGGGCAGCGGAGGAGTAACTTTTGACAGGTGCTAACTGATTTGTGCGCCGGACAGTTTTCGCCTTAGATCCCGGAATAAACCAGATCTTCTTCTTCTTTAGCTCAAAGCCACGGGCGCAGACAGATTAAGACCATATGAAGCGGGGCAAATCCTCCACGGCCAGGGGCTCTAAGCCGCTTTCATTCAAACACATAGATCTCTCTGCGGCCAGGGATATCCCCATTTATTTCATTCTGTTTGCCTCAACGCCATATTGTGCGCGGTATCACGGCTATTATGAGAATTAAACAAGCAGAATATAAACAGCTTAAGTTATAAAAACGGCGAATGAAAAGTATGTCGTAAACTGCTCCGATGCAGAAACCTTAACAGATGTAAATGTGAATTTATGAAAAAGGAATGGAACAAAACAGGAATATTTGTGCTTGTTCCAGGAAAAAAAAAATCATTTAAAAAGCTTCACGCTGACACACTATTGCATTAGCATAAACAATTATATAACATTTTATATATTATTATATTATTATTTTACATATTATGATATTTATTTTGGTAGTAAACTACGTCAGGTCATTGCGGCGGATGTGTTTAGTCATAATTACCCTCAGTTAAGAAAAATGTACAAGAGACATTTGCCGTGATAGATGACGGTTTGAGATGTGTATAAACGCAGTTGTGGGCTGTTGGCTGTCTGGGCCATTTTTTTTTCCTCTCCGGCTAGTTGAAGTCCTCACTGAGCCGAAAGGGATCGCTGTAGGCGCTGCTAAAAGAGCGACTGCAGAAAAAAAGAAAAGAAAGTCCCTCCGGAGAGGAGAAGCAGCGACGCTGATTCTGTAAGAGACAGTTTCATCTGCATTCCTTTTAACAGTCACCACCCACTTTCAGCTCTGCAATTAGCTCTAGAGCCTGTCATGCTCCCAGTAGTTAAAATAGTAGTTGTAATTTTGACCATATGTAAATTAGGACTACATGTTATGTATCATAATGCAAATAAAGCAGAAGGCTGGCGCTTATTACTCGCTCTTTCTGTACAGCTCGTTTTTCCTCTCAATTTGGACTTGATTGGGCCCTGCAGGATTTAACCCCCCCCAAGTTCAACGCCCCATTGGCCAATTATGTTTACGGATCCCGCTGAAGGACATTAGAGATGGCCAATGTTCAGCCACCTATAAATTAGCATACCGGTTGCCTAGGAGACCGTAGTGGGGAAGCGTTTCGGTGACGTCAATCTTCATTGATAGTCCATTATCGGCGATAATGACTTCCTCTCCGCCAACAGGGCTCGATAAGGAGTCTGTTCAGCTCGGTGAGAGCATGGAGGAGAAAGGAGGCAGAAAGGAGCTCACCGTCCTAACGCTGTCCGCGAGGTAAGAAACTCTCAGCTTCTCCACGGGCTCCTTCATGTTTACTTTCAAAGTGAGTCGCAGCGTCGCAGGCGCGGCGTTTCTCTTTCCCGGAGGTTGAGCGAGTGGCGTTTTAAGCACCACCGAGTGACCGTCGCAGCTTCTGTGGAAAGGCTGCCTTGACTTGCACAGTCTCGGCTCGCTTGTAGACCGTCGTGCAGCTGTATCAGACCAAATCGACTTCATTTGAGCATGAAATTGTGAAAGTGTGCGTGGCGCTTCAGTTTTTCGTCAACTGTACGCTCCTTCAAAACAAAGCGCTCGGCTGTCTGACTCCGCGGGGCTGAGCTACTTTTACACGTTTAGGCTAATTAGTCCGAGTGAATCCGTCGTGTTAGTCTGGGAGGCTGAGTCTTAAAAAAAAAGAAGCCGCCGGTCTTTAAATGTTCAGTAAAACGTGGGAGATGGACAGACGCCTCGCACACGGCGGAAATCACCCTATTATTTATTTATTTGTTATGTTTTATTCGCTCTTGTATGTCAAAAATTAAAAAACGAGGATGTTTAAAAAGACGCAGCGGAACGTCATTTTCTCTTTAAAGCGCCGCTTCCAAAGCGCCTCGGGGAGAAGAAGCCTAATCTAATTTGGATTTTGAAAACTATTATTAGACAGCATTATATTCTCTTCTATTTAGCGCCGGTTCAATTGCCTCGCGCGTCCACGCAGATGTGGGTTAAATGAAGTTGGAGAGGCTTTGACAGGTTTGCTGGAGGCGCAGGCTGAGAGGTGCTGGTGGAAAGCAGCAGCGACAGGCTGCGGTAGCCCACCGCTTCCCGGCCCCCCTCACGCGGATCTTAGGCGCTCTAAACCTGCTCTAAACCGATTAGAGGATGGCAAATATTCTTTGATGTATTAGCTGAGGGCTTTTTGCCACTTCGAAGCCAATTGAAATTCAAAACAGTCCGCCTCCAATGCTTTGGGGAGATCCGCGGCAAATAATGGATGTGATTTAGTTTTGACCTTGCAGTTTTATTAAATGATTAAACACAAGAGCACCAACAGGCTATAATAATAATAATAATAATAATAATAATAATAATAATAACAATTATCATTGTTGTTGTTGTTATTGATATTAAATTGTGTTAATGTTTTTGATGTTTTTGTTTCAATGGATACTTTCTGCCACTTTATTGTTTTTTATTATTGTTATTCCTTCACTGAATTCATTTGTATTTAACGTTCAGCAAATGTTCTTTAATTAAGCCACCTGTCAAATTTGGCGTGCCCGAAAGCATTGCTCAGATTTGACTTTTCTCTGCTTTACCTCACCTAATTCACACAAAGGACTTGGTGAGCTGAATGAGGTGGTTTAGATCAGGGAAAGCACCCTCAGGATTAATGGCCCACTGGATTGCCAAGTTTACACCCTTTCAAACAGGACATGCTAAAAATGTGAATTTCATTTCCTTTTTTTACTCCCCAAATTCTGCGCTAATTAATTTGGGCATTCTTTCATGCATCTGTTTATCCTTTCAGTTTTCACTGCCTTGGAATTATCCTCAACTCAGCTCCGGCATAAAACAGCCACAAGGTGAGGCACTGCATCAGAGTGTTACGTATAAATGTGCTTTCATCATATATTTTCTTTATTTAACATTACGACTGTGATTGTGCACATGTGAATATTGCTGGTGAAGATGATTATTAAAGTTTGTTTGTCAAATTGTAATCATGGATAATGTTGATTTCTCATTTAGTAGTTCCTGCTTTAAATCAAATGAAAGCTTTCAGTGTAAAGCCTGATGATGATACATGCATACTGCATAGTAGCATTGATTCCAGTACAATAAACATGTAATGATAAATAATGTACTGCAGTAGTGTCTTACTATAAATTACCCTTTAAATATGTTTTTTACGATGTGTACATTTCCAATACTAGTATTATTATGTGATCTACATATCATATACTTTTCCATCTAAGCGTTAACAAATTTAAGCAACAGCACAGAAGGTCAAATGCTAGAAGGGCAAACCCCACCTGTCAAGGCTTTGAATGTTTGCATTTTTTTTACCACCTCCCCTTTTAAAAAAATAAACCACCCAGGCTGTTAATGCTGCTTAAGCCATAATCATTAAAGGGCAACTCTGTGGTATTTTGATTAGACCTTTCTCTGTGGACAGGTGTGAGGCCTGCAAAAATCACAGTTTGGAAAGTCTATCAGATTTAATCAACTCTGTTTTTCATCAAGATAGGCTTTTTCCTCTGCAATCAATTTTTAAAGCACTCCTTCACCAGCAGAGGTAGACGGAGGCCCCCGTTTCCCTTCACTGGGGGCTTCCTGCACACCCGCTGTGTCTCCACAGGGCCCCTGGAGAGAGGGCATGCCGTTAGCCGAGCTAAACGATCAGATGATGGCCCTGTTATGAGAATGGATTCAGAAATTAGAGATTTCAGACAAAGATTGCACACCTCCTCCCTCTCCTGCCAGCTGGTTAAGATTATGATTGATTTGTTAGAGGTGAACTATAGGAAGCAGGCATCGATTTTTAAACGATTCCCTTCAAACCTTCGAAAAAAAAAATACAGCTGTAACCACAGGACAGTTTTACCATTAGTATTACTTTTCATCTGTTTTGCATCTCTTTCTCTTTCATCATCCCTCTCTCTCACTGTTTCTGTCTATCTTTCTCTCACTCCTCTCTCTGTCTGTTTCCTGCTTTTCTCTTTTACATTGTTCTCTCTAAGTCTCACTTTCATTTGTTTCTTTTTTCTTTCTCCTTTTCTCTCTTCTACCTTCCAATTTCTCTTCTCTCTCTCTCTCTCTCTCTCTCTCTCTCTCTCTCTCTCCCTCTCTCGCCCTCTCCCTCTCTCTCTCTCTCTCTCTCTCTCTCTCTCTCTCTGCCCCCCTCCCTTTCCCATTCAGAGAATGGAAAAATTGGAGTAATACAGCTGAGTCCACGACAAGACAAATTATCTGTAATTTTATTGTGAAATGAGTCAATAAGCGGAGTGACTAAAGGTATATTGATTGAGTGTAATAAGGACAGAGCGATTCCGACATCAGCTATTGCTGGAAGAGCTGCTAGCACTGCATAATACTGAAATGCAGGTCTCAGCACCGCGTCTACTGCCAGTGCTTTTCACATGGAGTATTTGACCTCTTCAAGTCCTTATGTGTAGTCAGCTTTGGCAGAACTGGAACAGCTTAGAAACTAGATTAGCTAGAAAATGTCTCAGCCTCTATGTGACAATTGATTTTTTGCTGCTTGCAGAGCTTCAACATGACAACAGTCCAAACCTGGTTTTGTCTGGTCATCAGATAAACATTTACTCAAATGTGCATGTTCAAGATGTGTCCTGTATTATCTATACGAGTTAAAGCCAGTATTGTAGCAATCAGAGTAAATGCCTGAAGTTCGAACTCAGCGCTCATTATCAATACGGCCGGTAATTGATGTGAGAGGAGAAGTCAAAGATTTTATGTCTACCAGACTTGCTGAAATGACTCAGAGGAAATTGCAGCAAAAGTAATTAAAATTTATTTTGTAAACAGTTTTGTTTCATTCTCTTTTTTACCTATATTTATTTGATAGCTTTAGATAGCATTTAGCATAAAAAATAACTTGATTTAGCCAGTAAGCTACCAGTGTGGAGGACCCTGTATTTCAACATTACTAGTTGTTTAGGAAGTGTACATATATCTTCCTCAAGAGCTAAAGTAGTCAAGGATTCAGTTTAACCCCTTAAAGTGCAGACAGGTTACTCAGTTGCTAATCTTAAGACTAACTATTTAGTAACTACTCCAAATTGTTCAGTAACTTCTGTGAAGCAAGCATGTAGTTATAAGAATGAAGAGGTTTGGGCCCTCCAGGCCCCTGCGGTTTAAGAAGGGAAATATTATCTTTGATTCTTATCCTTCTTTGATTTTGTATTTGTACATTGAAAAAAGATACAATTGACTGCAATATATGCATCATAATTAAATATTTTGACATGATACATTTTCTTTGCCAATATAATGACATAATTTAGTAATTGCATTTCAATGTTGGCAGTATTAATATTGATATAAATACATTTAATACATGTGTAAATGATGTACTCTCTTCTCATCTCTTCTCTTCCCTTCTCTTCTCTTCCCTTCCCATCTCATCTCATCTCATCTCATCTCTTCTCTTCTCATCTCTTCTCTTCTCTTCTCATCTCTTCCCTTCTCTTCTCTTCCCTTCCCATCTCATCTCATCTCATCTCATCTCATCTCATCTCATCTCATCTCATCTCTTCTCTTCTCTTCTCTTCTCTTCTCTTCTCTTCTCTTCTCTTCTCTTCCCTTCTCATCTCATCTCATCTCATCTCATCTCATCTCATCTCATCTCATCTCATCTCTTCTCTTCTCTTCTCTTCTCTTCCCTTCCCTTCCCTTCCCATCTCTTCTCTTCTCTTCTCTTCCCTTCCCTTCCCATCTCATCTCATCTCATCTCATCTCATCTCATCTCATCTCATCTCATCTCTTCTCTTCTCTTCTCTTCTTCTCTGGGTCACTTTCAACCTGTCCCCGCTCTAACTGCACATGAGACCTAATCTTGAGCTTGCGCATCGCTTGTGTATCCAGTAATGAGCAATGAGCTGAAGCTACAGAAGCAGCGAAAAACAATTCATCCTCCGCTCCTCTCTTCCTGTGCTGTTGTTTTGTTTTCTCCGGCAGGGTCTTTGATGTCATATCCTCTTACATTTTGCTCTCCCCCTCCTCCCCAGCAGCCATGTTTTCAAAGAAACATCCAGCAGAAAACACTCTCTGCATTTGAAATGTAGATTGCTCGCACTCCCGCCATTCTGCATACAGCACATGCCCTTTTCCATTCTCCCTCTTTCTTCCCTCGTTCCAGGAGTAGGCTTTTCCCCGACAATTCATCTGATACATTTGAATGGCTTCCCCATCAAGGCCTTTGTGTTTTGGGTGTCATGTATAATCTGTGGCAAAAGCGATGCAGAAGAGGCTTCATCCTCCATTTGCTCTCCATCCGGGTGATGTCATAGCAATTCTGAATGTATGCAATGTGTTTTCTGTGATGGAGAGATAATGTATTAATGTATTAATCTCTATGTATTAACTCTTATGAAGCTAATATGTAAGTTATGTATTTATGAGAGTTTGGCAAGAAGTTAGCACTAAAAAAAAAAGAAATCGAAGTAGTTATTAAGATTCATGAATCAAATATACAACATGAACATAATTATAGCCAAACAAATAGAAATTCAAAATTGTGTGGCTGTAATATATTTTATTCATGTGCCAGTGATGTTCATATTTGAATCAAGTAAATTCACTTTTTTCAGTGTTTAAGTGTTGCTATGAGTTAACTTTGCATTTCTAATCAAACATTTCTAGATCCTTGCACATGCAGCCATGTAGAATCTGTGAAGTTCTGCCTTTTAACCCTTAAACTACTTATAAGGCTTCTTATTCAGTTATTAATCTTAGGACTGTGCCCTTTGTGTAACTACTTTGAATTATTTGGCAACTACTATGAAACTATTATTATATATTCTGTACTTCAAAATGGTTGATCAGTGTCGGATTATGGGCCATACTGGGGCATCACTGCATTGAGAAGAAGCTTTGAGTTGATGTAGTGCAGATTCTCTCTCTCTCTCTCTCTCTCTCTCTCTCTCTCTCTCTCTCTCTCTCTCTCTCCCTCTCCCTGTCTGTAATGCTTCACACCTGTCCAAGCTTTGGAGAGGATTCTGCCTCAGGTACCCGTCTTACTGGTTCGCTGTCCTCGAAAGACTCTCAGGTATTTCCCAAGTGTGTGTATGTGTGTACATATTTCACATCCCCCTCTCTACCACCTGACTTTGGGTGCTTGGGGCCCTGCTGTTATTTACCAGTGATCTGCTCCCCTAATCCTCTGCTCTGTGGCTGAAGGGTGTATTTCACTGTGGCATGCCTGATGTCTACGGGCGCGCTCACCTTTCACTTCCCATGAACATCTGTGACCCAGAGAAACGTAGTTCCACCCTGCTAACGCAAACAGAGCGGGGAGATCAAAGGCAGGCTGAGCTCACCTGTGCTCCAGGAGAGAAAGCTTCTTAAACCGTCACATGACCCGTAAACAGGAACAAATCAACATGTCTGCTCCCGAATGCCTTCAGTCACTCACAGCTTTTTGGATGTCTGTCATGACAGTGGAATTACACAAGAAAAGGAGAACTGAAGGCAAACATAGAAGGAAAACACCATTGTTTTAACTTGTTTGTTGAACTCTTTAACCTTTTTATCTTCATCCTTTAATTACTAGAAAGGACGAACTTGTGGCTACTGGCTGTTGCATATTATTAGAGACTGTTTTTACAGCAAATTTAAGAGTTTAAAAATGACATGTATTATCTTATATGCTATATCTTTATTGGCCCCAAATGTATTTGGACACATTACATTATTGTTTGACTTTAATCAAGTTATTTAGATTAGTTCATAAAATATTTAACAAATGGATATTTGCTGCTAAGAATGACACATCATTATCAACAAATAGTAGATTCTTTGCATGGAGAAAACCCAGAGAATTCCAGCCAGACGGCACTAAGGGCATTGGGAAGCACAGAGGTGGAATTTTTCTGTTTTTCTTGCAGTGGTGTCAGTGAGCTTCTGTTCATTGACAAGATCATTAAATTAAAAGTGTAAAAAATGCATTTTAGTAGGAGACATGTGGAAGAACAGAAAGCAAAGAAAGAGCTCAAACACTAACAATCTGAAGCACATCATCTGCTTTTTGAAGGAATACTTTTGTGAAAAGTAAATGACATTCTTGGAAATGATCCGTTTAAAATAAATGCCACTTGGTTTTACCATTTTGTTTCCTAGTATATTTAACTTAATACACTGTGTAGTGCAAGTACTTAGATACATTCTGAGGCCACTGCATATCTCAGAAATAAGTGTTATTCATGATGCTTTTGCAAATATTTTGTTTGCTCTTTGTTAGCTTTCATTAACAGCAAGGAGCAAAGGCATAAAACAGAAACAACTAGTATAGTTATTAGTAGGACTTTTTTAGCTGTTAATAATTGGTAAACATTAAACTGTGGTTGAAGTTGTGACTAATAAAAATGATTTGAAAGTTGTCATTGTAGTAACCTTAAGTTAACCAGGCTGGCTCAATTTATTTCGTTATTTATTTATTTATAACTGAAAGAAACCTTTGGTTAAGGTTAGGGTTATGTTTAGGGTTAGGCCTAGAAATTGTTTCCTATATACAGGTATACATATAATAGTGCTATGGATTTTATTATGTATAAGTGCGTGTATATGACTCTATGTTCTGACACTGTATAAAAGGATTGAGTGGGACAGTCTTTTGACACAACTGCTGCTAAGCAGAGTGTGTAAGCAGTACTATATCTAATGATTGTAGTCAATGCTGCAACTCTAGCCCTGCGCACAGTGACCTAGGTCTGGCCACCAGTATGTGTTTGTGTTCATGTGTTCAGCAGGGCTAAAGGCACTAGTATTTTGAGCAGGAAGGAAGGGAGGAATAGACAAAGAGAGTGAGAGTGAAAGAGGCATGTGGCAGAGTGGAGAGGTGTGTGAGGTTGAAGGCCATGCTTCTGTCTTTGTGGGAGCCCATTTAAGCAGGTCTTTGAAACTGAAGCCAGACAGAATCAGCAATCATCTCTCTGATGAAAGCAGCCATAAGAGAACATAGAGTTCAACCTGAGAGAAAAGAAAGAAAGGAAAAGACAGAAGCCACACATTTTTCATCAGCACTCACAATTTATGAGATCCACTTTTGTGAGATCCTTTTTTTTGTTTTCTGTGTCTGGATTTGTGACATGGTTGCATTTTTTTTATTCACATAATTACCCTCTTTATTTCTCTCCACCCATCTTTCACACACTGTGTTCAGGTAGGCAAATTGAAACAGGCCCTTGTCTAGATAAAAGAGAGAGAAGGAGGAAGAGAGAAAGAGAGACAGAGGAAAGCCTATAATGCCCATTAGGTGGATTTCACGCATGCCTCTGATCTGACTAACTGACAGCAGTGTGTGTGAGACGGCGCGCGTGTGTGGGGCTGGATCC